>NC_090248.1:19839738-19869738 GCF_037325665.1 Littorina saxatilis | reverse complement strand
GTTCAAGTGCTAGTCTTTCGGATGAGACGAAAAACCGAGGTCCCTTCGTGTACACTATATTGGGGTGTGCACGTTAAAGATCCCACGATTGACAAAAGGGTCTTTCCTGGCAAAATTGTATAGGCATAGATAAAAATGTCCATCAAATACCCGTGTGACTTGGAATAAAGGCCACGAAAGGTGAACATTCGCCTAACAGGCTTGAGGTTTGCTGGTCGATGTGTATGCGTGATATATTGTGTAAAAAATTCCATCTCACACGGCATAAAGCGCTTTGAACTTCGGATAAGGCGCTATATAAATAAAGAGAATAAAAAAATAAAAAAATTAAAAACACTTTCATCTTATTCCTTGTCGGTTCCTGATTCCCAAAACATATAGATATGATATGTTTGGATTGAAAACACGCTCAGAAAGTTAAAACGAAGAGAGGTACAGAAAAGCGTGCTATCCTTCTCAGCGCAACTACTACCCCGCTCTTCTTGTCAATTTCACTGCCTTTGCCATGAGCGGTGGACTGACGATGCTACGAGTATACGATCTTGCTGCGTTGCATTGCGTTCAGTTTCATTCTGTGAGTTCGACAGCTACTTGACTAAATGTTGTATTTTCGCCTTACGCGACTTGTTTTATAAATAACGGGGCAGGTTTGACACACAATAACATCTGTGAAGTGTTCATAAAAATCGCATAACTCGCACTGTGGCGTCTGATAGCAACGAATAAGCAGGAACTCATCTTGTGCAACCAATAGTGTCAATGGTGTTAATGATTTTAATATAATGCAGGTACAGGTTGACATGACATTGCGCTGTAATTGACGCTAAGGGTGTTTTTGCTTGTCACACACACAAACACACAGACACACACACAAACACACACACACACACACACACACACACACACACAAACACACACACACACACACACACACACACACACACACACACACACACACACACACACGTCTTTATCAATTTCTTTCTAACTGAGCGCAGATGAACATTACGTTACCTTTGCATACGAAAACCCAAAGCAATATTTGAGTCTTTTGCATTTTTATGATAATTACTTCTTAACGCCTGGACGCAGTTTTGGTCTTTCCTCAGCTCAAGGCAACACGCTCTGTATGCATCTGAGGCCGAAAAGATTGCGGATATCCTTCTGTAAGGCATGACTCGAGAACGTGGATGTTTCTCTTGTCTGGTGATTGGAAATCGTTGCCGTGATTAAATTGCTTTTATTTTAGCGGCTTGCAGGTTGCTTCAAACATTCCTTGTTCTGCCTGTTCTTTTTTTTCCCCTCAGGCTAGAAGCATCGTTCTATAGTTGTATTTTTCCTTTCTCAGTCAAATGTGTAATTCTTCTGTCATAAACAGTTAATGCATAAAGATACACATTAAACACATAAGTGGTAAGCATTCTTAAGTTCTCATTAGCCAACACAGCCCTGACTACTCCTTTTTTCATCCCCTTTGACAAATCTGCCCGTGGCTTTATCGACAGGTTTCAATTGCTTTAAAACAATGTTCCTTTTTACAGACCAAGAATGTTTTCTTTTCTAGAATGAACATCATAAGGAATGTATCAGTCAAATTGCTTTGATACACATATCTGCTTTTACATTCCCAACATACTGTATAAAGCATGTATCTCTTCGTCTTAAAAAAGTAGAACGTGCTGAAGAGTTTTGTTAAGGTGTGGCAGCGAGCATACTTCGTAAAATAGTCAATACATTTCCAACCTTGCCTGATTTCCTGAGTGATTTTCATCATGAAATTGTTTTAACACTGTCAACAATTTTTTTTGGAAAAGACACCTGTGTGCAATATCAAACAAGACAAAAATCTTGCCATGGAAAAACTGGTTGCATGTAAACCATTTGCATTTCGTTCAGTGTGTGTGTTTGGGGAGGGCTCAGTGTGTGTGTGTGTGTGTGTGTGTGTGTGTGTGTGTGTGTGTGTGTGTGTGTGTGGAAACTTACCAAAGCGGTGTGAGGAACACTCGCTTGCAATCAGCAGGCCCCACAGCAGAAACGTGTGAAACATCAACCTTGATGCCATGGTTTCCATACCGCGTGTTCAGCTGCGAATGCACACACTTACTTTAATTAAACTATTGAGGCTATGCAATACATTGGTAGTTCTTCGAGCTGTTTACTCTCAACAAAACAAAGATAGACACAGACAGACAGACAGGCAGACAGACACAGACACAGACAGACACAGACAGACACAGACACACAGACCTATATACACGCACAAACACACACACACACACACACACACACAAACACACACATACACACACACACACACACATCATTACCTTTTTTCTGGCGACAGTCTGTGTGGAGTAAACCCTCGAGACCTTTGAATGTGCATAATATTAAGCATGAACACACCAAACACATACACACCCATTCCCCTTAATGTTTTGCAAAGCGACATTCAGTGCGAAGAAAAGCTCGAAGAATCCTTTCAGGTAATGTTACGTGTACGGGTATGTTTTCACGGCTTGTGTCATTTTGTGTGTCAGCAAAATAAACAAGATATTGGCGCTTTGAAATCGTTCAAACAAAAATTTGCCGACAGCAGTGATAAACACAAACATGGTACGTCCGGGGGAGGACAAATTATAGGATTTATGTGTGGACTGAACTGAATAGTCATGTTAGTTTTGTCCATACCGTTTATACAATATTCATAAAGACTGGCTAAAAGACTAACAGACAGGCAGGCAGATTGAGTGATACACAGATAGTTATACTGAATGAAAGATAGACACACAACACCGCATAGATAAACAGACATATATGAACATACAAGTATACAGATAGACAGACAGACAGACAGACATACAGACAGACAGACAGACAGACAGACAGACAGACAGACATATGAACATACAAGTATACCGATAGAAAGATCGATTGACAGACAGACAGACAGACAGACAGACAGACAGACACAGACAGACATACATACAGACAGACATACAGACAGACAGACAGATGAACATACAAGTATACAGATAGAAAGATCGATTGACAGACAGACAGACAGACAGACACAGACAGACAGACATACAGAAAGACAGAAAGACAGAAAGACAGACACATAAATATAATGTGTATTGTTGCTGTAATGAAGATGATTATTATTGAAGATAGATTGTAAGGCGCTTAGAACTATTTTAGGATTTGCGCCATATAAATACCCGTATTATTATTATTATTATTATTATTATTATTATTATTATTATTACAGATAGACAAACAGACAGACAGAAAGACAGACAAACGGACGGACAGACAGACGGACGGACAGACAGACAGACAGACACAGATAGATATATAGACATACAAATAGATGAATAGATACATAGATATAGAGATAGATAGATAGATAGGTAGATAGGTAGAAAGAAAAATAGATAGATAGATAGATAGAGAGATAGATAGATAGATAGATAGATAGATAGACAGACAGAGAGACAGACAGACAGACAGATAGATAGATAGATAGATAGATAGATAGATAGATAGATAGATAGATAGATAGATAAATATAAGTAGAAAGATTTTTTTGTTAAGTCGAAATGACGTGTTAAATACCATATTTGCAAAGAATTATAACATGAAACACATGTGGAGAAAAACAAGATCACGTTTTGTGTTCGGGGTGGGGGGAGGGGAATAGCAGGATAGTGGATTCTTGAAAGAGAGCAGTACGAATTCGAGAACGCGTAGGCTGCTGTTATTTAGGTGTTATATTCAACAGTGTATAGTTATTGAGGTTGACTGAAATATCGAAGAGCCCTCTTTTTAAAAATTGCTTGATTCATAGGTAGTTTTAATATATGCTTCGAGATTGGGGAAGACGAACCAGCATATATAACGGAGAACACTTCTGTTTTTAAACGCCATTTGAATCATACGAATGACACTTCGGATTATGGGCCGGATACGTCCCTCTGTTTATTCCATTTATTCAGGAGGCTGCGCACAGAAGGCCAGAAAGACCATCATGGCTGTTCATACTCACTACAGCACATGTTTTGGCCTCCACCTTCTCGGAGGTGCTCCAGTAACATCAAGGCTTGCAATAGTCGTTTAATGAATAGCTTTGGTCTCAGTGGAGTGGAGACCGCGTTATGTAAGATACCCATCCTTCTGATCTTGATCCAGGAGTGTGTTTTGTTTGTTTCTGCGTTTGCTTGCTTGTTTGTTTTTGTCATGAAGTGACATCTTTAATTTCCCTGTTATCCTCACTGTTTAGTTGATAACGATGGAGACATGTGAGAGAATGAGAGAGAGAGTGAGAGAATGAGAGAGAGAGAGAGAGAGAGAGATAAATAGCTTGTTTTCTTGCGAAGAAGTTTCATTTTGTGTTTGGTAGTCCTTCTCTCTTAGGTTAACCGTTAGGCCTAATTAGAGTGAAATAGCTTTGATAGACATTGAGCACAATTTAAATACAGACAAAATCACAAAGGGTCTATATTAGGAGCCTGGGCGCCTAATAAGGCGAATATGGACCAGTGAAGCGGCCTTCAAGAATCACTGTAAAAAGCCCCCTATATTTCAAAATAACATGCATGATACAACTTAGTGTACAAGTCAGCCTAATTAAAATATTCTCTAGATTTATCTGTTTCGGGTTGATGAGAGCATTATTTGAAGCACACCAGGAAACTAAAGAAGCTTATCAAAAACAGAGTGAAAATAAATGAAATGATCAACTTCCACGAAAAGAAGATTTTTGTTGCTTTTTTTTTTAAATCTCGAGGGCTAGTTATAGGTTATTTCCAGCAAGCTTCTTAATGAATTAATGAAACTTTTATTTTCCTTGATTTGTTTAAGGTGGTCCATATTAGGGGACTCGCACATACTTTGAGATTTTGCTATTATTTTTTGTTTGCAGTAGAAACTCGGGGTCAACACTGCTAAAATGTAACAAATACGGTTTTAGCTGTCATATATAGCATTTTTGTGTGTGATAAAAGCTTTGGCTGTGGACAGAATCGAGTCCGTTTCAGGCGGCAAATTTAGAGTGAACGCTGCCAAAATTGAAAAAAAGAGAAAAAAATCTAATGGTTTTGAGATTTCTGTTTCTGCAACTGTTTTGACATGTGTAAGTTATCCAGAGAGGGTGAATACAGGGAATAACACTTTTTTTGAGCGCTCTAGCGCCGTTAGTTTGTCAGAACAGAAGGTGGTCCATATTAGGAGCCGGTCATATTAGGAGCCCTTCCCCTACCTGCTTTCTACTGTCTTTGGAGATTTCCCATCGGTCAAATCCCCTTCGATTTCTCTTGCGAACTGTGCATATGTAGTTCGATCAAAGCGGCCAGGAGTTTATATCTTTTTAATAACAAATGGCTTTAAAACAAAACATCTGCTTAAAATAGATTAGACTTTATTGAAAAAGTGTTTTTTTCAGGCTAGGCACAAGTCAACAGTTAAGTTTATGTCGTGCCAAATGTTTATTTCTTAGCACAAAAAAAGCAACAAAGAAGGTGCACATATTATAAACACAACAAATTGAAGGGCCGTAATGATCAGATAATTACTGTTCAAAGTGTTAGTTGTTTAATATAGCCGCACACATATTCAGCAAACTTCAATTTACAATGTCACGCTCAGTGTTGAAAAAAAAACCCACACAACCTAACCCACTTATGTTTTAAGGCGGGGAAGTAGTGAAAGCAAAAAATGTCATGAATTGAATTTTATATCGATACATAAAAAATGTATCGATATCATTGCGATATTTTTCTTTAATACAATATTTTTGGACGGTACTTCGGTAGCCCTAAATAACTTTGCAAAGTGATAGATATAAGTGCATACACAACCTGAAAATGCCTAGTTTGTGTCCGATAAAGTCTGACAAGAAAACAGTGAATGTCTAGCAAGTAGACAGGTAACTTAAATAAAGATATCGTGTGTGGTACATGCATCTGTATAGCATTTGTTTGTATCAACACTCATACAGAGAAGATCACAATGTGAAGCTTATCAATTCAAAAAGCTTAGAGCTCAAGGAAAAAGAGGGTAATGTGGAATTTTAGCGTTGTACATTCAGAGCTCACAATCCATTGGCATTATTGAGTTCTTTTTGAAGTCCCTTGAATCAAACCAAAGAATATTTCTCGTGAGAGTAATTGACGGATTGAATTCCAACATTAAGCATAATTATTCAAGTTGGTCTAATAATCAAGGAAAATGTCTGCAATGGTAGAGAAAACGCATACGTAATACGACAGAGTTGTCTCCCTTCATTCGAAAACAATGTGCCGATGTTTTCCTTCTAAAACCCATGTAAATGTAAGGAATCTGTACACGTCATTCCGTAACTTCAAAGGTATCTGAAATTACTTGTCATGCTTGCATGAGCAGGTTCGGAAAATTAAGAGACGTATATTGCAGTGGAACACCGGTTCTGAATTTACAACGCTTAACAATAATGTAGGATCTTACAAAAACAAAACAGCTTGAAAGTCTAAAAACATACACAAGTTGAAACATGGGTGCTCCCCCGAAATCGGCGTATGCTGCCTGAATGGCGGGGTAAAAACGGTCATACACATAAAAATCCACTTGTGCTAAAAAAGATGTGTGAATGTGGAAGTATAAGCCCATGCACAAAGAAGAAGAAGAAGAAGAAGAAGAAGAAGAAGAAGAAGAAGAAGAAGAAGAAGAAGAAGAAGAAGAAGAAACATGGGTGGGTGCAGTTTGCAGAACCGAGTGTAAGAATGGCCGAGCGTGTCGAATGCAGGAACACAACTGTTCAACATTCTCTTATAAATATATATCAACCAAGAAAACACGCAGAAGTTTGCTCGTGGAGTAACCTTGAGAAGTTCAAAGGCCCCTGTTGTGGTGTAATTTAAACTCAATGGTAAACTCGAAAACTTCCAACACCGTTGTACTTACGTTAAGTACTTAGAGGGCAGTCACACACGTGACTCAATCGTGAGATTTACCCTGTCACACGGCCGACTGAGTCGTGGAAAATAGCTACGACAAGTCTGCGACTCAGTCTCATGCGATTCCCTCGTAGTTTTGAGCTTTAGAACTTGTTCTATTCCTGCGACCCAGTCGTCAGTCAATCGCAGGGGCAGAGCCAATCAGAACGCGTCGTTGCGGCCTTCACGCCGTGACGTAAAATAATGGCGGACAGTCGCGGACTGCGTCTCTTCGTCGATTCAAAACTTTTTGGAAGAACAGTTTCTTACTCAGATATAAAGGAGACGTTTTAGGCGTGTACAGCGGTCGGGAAACATTAATTGCAACTGTCTGGGAACTTTATTTCTCGCAAAGGCGTAATGCTGAAAGGTATTTTTAAGAAAGGTAGAGCGATGTTCGAACATTAGCGTCTGCTCTCGCTAAGCGCGTTTGCCGTGTTCACTGTGACACGTCACTTCCGCCCGGCTCGCGTGGAGTTATCGTTCGTCAATCGTTAAGTCAATCGTTCATCGTGTGACGGGTCAATGGCCTACGATGTGATGTGCGATCGGCTCAAGACTGAATCGCGCGATTGAATCTCAACGATTGAGTCGTGTGTGTGACTGAAGCTTAATGTAAACTTAATACTTACAACACCAGATAAGTACTCATAATCAGCGGTTGTACAAAATGAGTGTTAAAGCGAAGCTATACAGTTCTTTGCCATGTATGAATATACAGACATGGAAACAAACCAAAGATAACCCAGGAAAGACAGGCAGCAAAATAATAACACTCGACGTTGTGGATCATATTACATGTGGATGATTCTGACCAACATTATTGGTGTGTTGAGTTCAGCCGAGGATATTAAGTCGAAAACAGCAGTGAGCTATGACAGTACTTCTCATCCGTAAATTCAATCTTTTTAAACAATCAAACATTTATATACATGGTTATACCAACTCCACGTCAGTGAATCACATACTCGTGATATGGGCAAATCCTCAGCTCAGAAGCACATATAGTTGTTTGTTAAGCTATTTATAAAGTGCGATGATGTTGGCAGTGACATTTACTGTGAACGTTCACGACAATTTACAAGCGTGACAATCTGCTATAATCCATACTATTGCATTAACTCATTCAATGAATTAAGTACAAATAAATAAGCAGACATAAACACATTAGTTGCTAACAAGCAAAACAAGTCTGCCCGTAATCTCTCTTTGCAGAGCCAGGGTTCTTTCAAGGTTTGAGATCACTATACACGTGATGATCTCCAGTCTTCATGTACATCCGTGGTTTTTCGTACGTGTTTTCACGGTCACGGTCCACGACTTCATAGGGCTGATCTGTGGGGAGAGCTGAAGCCTCCCTGGCAGCCTCAATGCTAGACTTCCCTTCTACAATATAGGCTTGTTCTGCTGTGACTTGAGAGCGCTCTGCAGGGTTCTGGGTCGTCGCTGACATGGCTTGTTGGGAGTTAACGTATCCGTGGTTAACTTCGCCTACCACTGCTTCGTAAACATTGTCCGACTGTGAGGTCGACAGTGTTACCGGATTTCTTTGGTATTTTGATGAAAGGATCCGTGCTGAGTCCAATCTTGCACCTACATTAACAGCAAACATATCGTACATTATTTATTTATTTATTTGTTTGGTGATGAATTCTATAGGCTGACCATGTGTCAAGATTTGTGCCGTCCAAGAACACATGACACATTAAAGAAAGTTGCGCTGTTTTCCCGGAATGTGTTTTGATATGCCTTTATATCAGAAACAAAACATTTTGATATTAGTTTGATTCATCTAACAGCTTTGTCGCATATTTTCATCCCAAGCTTAAAACAAATTTGCAAATAATTCTGCTGTACAAGAGAACCAATCACCCACCCACATGGTTCTAGCTTCACTTTCCTTTAGGGGGGACCCCCCTCCCCCCTCCCCCCCCCCCATGCCCCCTCTCCACTTTAACAAAGTCTCGTTCGAACCATCTTAAACCCCTTAAAGGTTGTAAAATCATTACCTTGTTGATCGTTGTCTCTTACAAGGTTGCCCATGTTGCCATTGGTAGCATCAGATACATTCTGATGGATGTTGACCTGTAGCGTTGGACTTTCCTCTTGGGCGCTGTTTTCTTTCTTTCCCGTAGCTTTGGGTCGATTTCTTCTCCGCCTATCCAAGGAAGAGCTATTTGTTTTAAATGTTGTTTCTTCTGGTTTTAGACGAGTCATCATTTCTACTTAAACAGGTTTACAAAGCAAACAAATTGTTACTATAATGTAACTAATGTGTGTGTGTGTAAAGTCGGAATTCTATAAGGAATGTTGCATGTTTGTCTGCACTTGTATCCACTACATGTGACTTTTACTGATTAATCGATATTTTTGACAAGGCGTGCATACTTGTACTCCTGAAATGACGCGTTTAAAAAAATGTTAATATCTTCGTATGTATTGTTTTTACATTTAGTCAAGTTTTGACTAAATGTTTTAACGTAGAGGGGGGAATCGAGACGAGGGTTGTGGTGTGTGTGTGTGTGTGTGTGTGTGTGTGTGTGTGTGTGTGTGTGTGTGTGTGTGTGTGTGTGTGTGTGTGTGTGTGTGTGGGTGTGTGTGTGTCTGTGTGTCTGTGTGTCTGTCTGTGTGTGTGTATGTGTAGAGCGATTCAGACCAAACTACTGGACCGATCGTTACGAAATTTGACATGAGAGTTCCTGGGAATGATATCCCCGGACGTTTTTTTCTTTTTTTCGATAAATACCTTTGATGACGTCATATCCGGCTTTTTGTAAAAGTTGAGGCGGCACTGTCACACCCTCATTTTTCAATCAAATTGATTGAAATTTTGGCAAAGCAATCTTCGACAAAGGCCGGGGTTTGGTATTGCATTTCAGCTTGGTGGCTTAAAAACTAACGAGTGAGTTTGGTCATTAAAAATCGGAAACTTGTAATTAAAATTATTTTTTTATTAAACGATCCAAAAACAATTTCATCTTATTCTTCGTCATTTTCTGATTCCAAAAACATATACATATGTTATATTTGGATTAAAAACAAGCTCTGAAAATTAAAAATATAAAAATTATGATCAAAATTAAATTTCCGAAATCGTTTTAAAAACTATTTCATCTTATTCCTTGTTGGTTCCTGATTCCAAAAACATATAGATGTGATATGTTTTGATTAAAAACACGCTCAGAAAGTTAAAAAGAATAGAGATAAAGAAAAGTGTGCTATCCTTCTCAGCGCAACTACTACCCCGCTCTTCTTGTCAATTTCACTGCCTGTGCATCGAGCGGTGGACTGACGATGCTACGTGTATACGCTCTTGCTGTAAAAATGCAGTGAGTTCAGTTTCATTCTGTTAGTTCGACAGCTTGACTAAATGTTGTAATTTCGCCTTACGCGACTTGTTCATATCTTTTGTTAGTACTCAGCACTCAGTTAAAAAAACGGATGCAATACAATTTGAAAAATAAAGCATTAGGCGCATTAAAAAAATTACCTCACGACGATGACAACAATAATGATGATCACAACCAACACAACCACAGATCCACCCACAGCGCCACCGATGATGGTAAATTGGGCTTCCATTTTGTCACTCAGGATCTCTGTTTGCAGTACACGCAGCATTATTAGGGACACTAAATAAACTATTGTGTATAGTATCAACTGTTGTGCTAGGTGGGCTATACATAAGTATTTGCAAAAGGCAAGGGATATATATGTCTGACAGAACCGGACATATCGTTACAGTATCCACCCAAAGTTTAGGTGTAATGTCATAGCACTAGGTTTCTTTTGATAAACAAAAGATAACAAAAGCAGTCTTGCAGTTTGATTAAACCATAACAACTGTTTCTTCCTTAATTATTTATGCACATTTCCTGTCGTACATAATAGCTGTAACACATATGTGTAACAGATAATAATGAGGTGCAAAACAAATTTTCCCATCAAGAATACAATATCTTCATTGACTGATAGCATAGTGATCCTACACAATGCCCAGTTGTATATTTATTTTTGTCGCATGGACAAAAACTTAAACTCCACAATTATGAGCACCCTACAATCGGCGCTCTGCATCTTTGAATGCTTGCAGTGACCCGAAATGAACAGATACACACCTGTCAAGCACAACGGAGGTATGTATCCTCTGTTGCACGCACAATGTCCTGTAGCCTTGTCACAAGTACCATTGCAGTGGGCACTGCAATTGTGCATGCAGTTGAGACCATATGTTCTCCCAGGACACACTGCGTAGCAGCAACCAGCAGTCAATGGCAAATAAAAGACCAATCAACGAACCAATTAAGTTACATTCCAGTATTTATCATATATGTCTTCAAGCAGTTTTGTTCAATATTCCATGACCTCCCTTTTTTTGTTGCTGTTATTCTAGTGAGCTTATCTAGCCCAATATTGTCTAGTAGAAAACAACAACAATAACAACAACAAAAACACCAACAACACTAATAACAACAACTACAACAACAACAACAACGGTCACTTTGATTTAACCAGCACAACTGTTTCTTCCTTGATAATATGCAGATCCCCTCATTGTGCATATTAGATGTAACAGCAGACAAAAATGATAGGCAAAACAGGTGTTCCCATCAAGAACAAAATGAATGCAGTGGCTTAGAGTATACTGAACCAACACAATGTCAAGTTGAATATTCGGTCACAGTGTATGTGTCAGAACACAACTTAAGCCCAAAATGTATGATCAACCTACAATCAGTGTCCTGCATCTTCTTTATAATGTTGGCATTTGCCTGTATTTTAGAGCATGTGTCGTTAAGAAAGCAATGCCTTTCCATCGATTTGTGTTTAGCAAATACCGTTTCACCCTTGTGTCGTCTTCTTTTTCTAACCAAGAGCCCGAAGCACACGAATCGCCTTTGGAGGCAAAACCGGTCAAACGGAATTGAGATTTTAGAGCCAAATTATTAGCCCTATAAAATCTGCTATGGCAACACAAAGGTTCGCAAACGCATTCCAGATAATAACAGCAGCCAGACCTTATCACAATCAGCTACTCCACATCTCACGGGTATGCTGTCTACCAACGTACCAAAAACGTCAAGCTACCAAAACTAGCTCACGCTTAGGGAGACAACTCCGTCAATGCAGCGCAGCTGCCTGTGATAAGGGGGACTACTGCGTCACCCTGTCCCATTATCCTTAAAGTCTTGAAATATGTGGTGCTGCGAAAAGGGGTAAAATAACCAAAATGCAATTTCAAATACAGCTGCAACCCACATTGTCACAAACAATACACACATACCAGCATCACAAGCAGGCCCCAGCCATCCAGGTTTGCACGTGCAGTGTCCTGAGACCTTGTCACAGACATCCTCACATCCTGCACTGCAAGTCTGTGTACAGTTGTGTCCATAGGTCCCAGTTTCACATTCTGTAGAAAGAAAGTCATAAGGTTATGATTTACCTTTTTTCAATAACATTTTGGTGATGCACTGTTGTAGCTTGAGAAGTACTGACGCTTTCTGTTTGTGGACTACACCTGGCTTTGTAATTCATCTGATAATACAAACTACACCGACAGATAATACCTCCACTGCAATTCTGAATGCAGTTGAGACCATATGTTCTCCCAGGACACACTGCGTAGCATCGACCAGCAGTCAATGGTAAATAAAAGACCAATCAAAGAACCAAACCAAGTAAATTACATTCCAGTATTTATTAGATATGTCTTCAAGCAGTTTTGTTCAATATTCCATAACCTAGCTCCCTGTTTTGTTGCTGTTATTCTAGTGAGTTGATCTAGCCCAATATTGTCTAGTAGAAAACAACAACAATAACAACAACAAAAATACCAACAACACTAACAACAACAACAACAACAACAACAACAACAACAACAACAACAACAACAACAACAATAACAACAACAACAACGTTCACTTTGATTTAACCAGCACAACTGTTTCTTCCCTGATAATATGCAGATTCACTCATTGTGCATATTAGCTGAAACAGCAGACAAAAATGAGAGACAAAACAGGTGTTCCCATCACGAACAAAATGAATGCAGTGGCTTAGAGTATACTGAACCAACACAATGTCAAGTTGTATATTCGGTCACAGTATTATGTGTCAGAACACAACTTAAGCCCAAAATGTATAAGCAACCTACAATCAGCGTCCTGCATCTTCTTTGTAATGTTGGCATATACCTGTTTTTTTGAGCATGTGTCGTTAAGAAAGCAATGCCTTTCAATCGATTTGTGTTTAGCAAATATCGTTTCACCCTTGTGTCGTCTTCTTTTTCTAACCGAGAGCCCGAAGCACAAGAATCGCCTTTGGAGACAAAGCCGGTCAAACGGGATTGAGATTTTAGAGCCAAATTATTAGCCCTATAAAATCTGCTATGGCAACGCAAAGGTTCGCAAACGCATTCCAGGTAATAACCGCAGCCAGACCTTATCACAATCAGCTACTCCACAGCCCACGGGTATGCTGTCTACCAACGTACCAAAAACGTCAAGCTACCAAAACCAGCTCACGCTTAGGGAGACAACTCCGTCAATGCAGCGCAGCTGCCTGTGATAAGGGGGACTACTGCGTCACCCTGTCCCATTATCCTTAAAGTCTTGAAATATGTGGTGCTGCGAAAAGGGATAAAATAACCAAAATGCAATTTCAAATACAGATGCAACCCACATTGTCACAAACAATACACACATACCAGCATCACAAGCAGGCCCCAGCCATCCAGGTTTGCACGTGCAGTGTCCTGAGACCTTGTCACAGACATCCTCACATCCTGCACTGCAAGTCTGTGTACAGTTGTGTCCATAGGTCCCAGTTTCACATTCTGTAGAAAGAAAGTCATAAGGTTATGATTTACCTTTTTTCAATAACATTTTGGTGATGCACTGTTGTAGCTTGAGAAGTACTGACGCTTTCTGTTTGTGGACTACACCTGGCTTTGTAATTCATCTGATAATACAAACTACACCGACAGATAATACCTCCACTGCAATTCTGAATGCAGTGGAGACCATATGTTCTTCCAGGACACACTGCGTAGCAGCGACCAGCAGTCAATGGTAAATAAAAGACCAATCAAAGAACCAAACCAAGTAAATTACATTCCAGTATTTATTAGATATGTCTTCAAGCAGTTTTGTTCAATATTCCATAACCTAGCTCCCTGTTTTGTTGCTGTTATTCTAGTGAGTTGATCTAGCCCAATATTGTCTAGTAGAAAACAACAACAATAACAACAACAAAAATACCAACAACACTAACAACAACAACAACAACTACAACAACAACAACAACAACAACAACAACAACAACAACAACAACAACAACAACAACAACAACAACAACGTTCACTTTGATTTAACCAGCACAACTGTTTCTTCCCTGATAATATGCAGATTCACTCATTGTGCATATTAGCTGAAACAGCAGACAAAAATGAGAGACAAAACAGGTGTTCCCATCACGAACAAAATGAATGCAGTGGCTTAGAGTATACTGAACCAACACAATGTCAAGTTGTATATTCGGTCACAGTATTATGTGTCAGAACACAACTTAAGCCCAAAATGTATAAGCAACCTACAATCAGCGTCCTGCATCTTCTTTGTAATGTTGGCATATACCTGTTTTTTTGAGCATGTGTCGTTAAGAAAGCAATGCCTTTCAATCGATTTGTGTTTAGCAAATATCGTTTCACCCTTGTGTCGTCTTCTTTTTCTAACCGAGAGCCCGAAGCACAAGAATCGCCTTTGGAGACAAAGCCGGTCAAACGGGATTGAGATTTTAGAGCCAAATTATTAGCCCTATAAAATCTGCTATGGCAACGCAAAGGTTCGCAAACGCATTCCAGGTAATAACCGCAGCCAGACCTTATCACAATCAGCTACTCCACAGCCCACGGGTATGCTGTCTACCAACGTACCAAAAACGTCAAGCTACCAAAACCAGCTCACGCTTAGGGAGACAACTCCGTCAATGCAGCGCAGCTGCCTGTGATAAGGGGGACTACTGCGTCACCCTGTCCCATTATCCTTAAAGTCTTGAAATATGTGGTGCTGCGAAAAGGGATAAAATAACCAAAATGCAATTTCAAATACAGATGCAACCCACATTGTCACAAACAATACACACATACCAGCACCACAAGCAGGCCCCAGCCATCCAGGTTTGCACGTGCAGTGTCCTGAGACCTTGTCACAGACATCCTCACATCCTGCACTGCAAGTCTGTGTACAGTTGTGTCCATAGGTCCCAGTTTCACATTCTGTAGAAAGAAAGTCATAAGGTTATGATTTACCTTTTTTCAATAACATTTTGGTGATGCACTGTTGTAGCTTGAGAAGTACTGACGCTTTCTGTTTGTGGACTACACCTGGCTTTGTAATTCATCTGATAATACAAACTACACCGACAGATAATACCTCCACTGCAATTCTGAATGCAGTGGAGAACATATGTTCTCCCAGGACACACTGCGTAGCAGCGACCAGCAGTCAATGGTAAATAAAAGACCAATCAAAGAACCAAACCAAGTAAATCACATTCCAGTATTTATTAGATATGTCTTCAAGCAGTTTTGTTCAATATTCCATAACCTAGCTCCCTGTTTTGTTGCTGTTATTCTACTGAGTTGATCTAGCCCAATATTGTCTAGTAGAAAACAACAACAATAACAACAACAAAAATACCAACAACACTAACAACAACAACAACAACTACAACAACAACAACAACAACAACAACAACAACAACAACGTTCACTTTGATTTAACCAGCACAACTGTTTCTTCCCTGATAATATGCAGATTCACTCATTGTGCATATTAGCTGAAACAGCAGACAAAAATGAGAGACAAAACAGGTGTTCCCATCACGAACAAAATGAATGCAGTGGCTTAGAGTATACTGAACCAACACAATGTCAAGTTGTATATTCGGTCACAGTATTATGTGTCAGAACACAACTTAAGCCCAAAATGTATAAGCAACCTACAATCAGCGTCCTGCATCTTCTTTGTAATGTTGGCATATACCTGTTTTTTTGAGTATGTGTCGTTAAGAAAGCAATGCCTTTCAATCGATTTGTGTTTAGCAAATATCGTTTCACCCTTGTGTCGTCTTCTTTTTCTAACCGAGAGCCCGAAGCACAAGAATCGCCTTTGGAGACAAAGCCGGTCAAACGGGATTGAGATTTTAGAGACAAATTATTAGCCCTATAAAATCTGCTATGGCAACGCAAAAGTTCGCAAACGCATTCCAGGTAATAACCGCAGCCAGACCTTATCACAATCAGCTACTCCACAGCCCACGGGTATGCTGTCTACCAACGTACCAAAAACGTCAAGCTACCAAAACCAGCTCACGCTTAGGGAGACAACTCCGTCAATGCAGCGCAGCTGCCTGTGATAAGGGGGACTACTGCGTCACCCTGTCCCATTATCCTTAAAGTCTTGAAATATGTGGTGCTGCGAAAAGGGATAAAATAACCAAAATGCAATTTCAAATACAGATGCAACCCACATTGTCACAAACAATACACACATACCAGCATCACAAGCAGGCCCCAGCCATCCAGGTTTGCACGTGCAGTGTCCTGAGACCTTGTCACAGACATCCTCACATCCTGCACTGCAAGTCTGTGTACAGTTGTGTCCATAGGTCCCAGTTTCACATTCTGTAGAAAGAAAGTCATAAGGTTATGATTTACCTTTTTTCAATAACATTTTGGTGATGCACTGTTGTAGCTTGAGAAGTACTGACGCTTTCTGTTTGTGGACTACACCTGGCTTTGTAATTCATCTGATAATACAAACTACACCGACAGATAATACCTCCACTGCAATTCTGAATGCAGTTGAGACCATATGTTCTCCCAGGACACACTGCGTAGCATCGACCAGCAGTCAATGGTAAATAAAAGACCAATCAAAGAACCAAACCAAGTAAATTACATTCCAGTATTTATTAGATATGTCTTCAAGCAGTTTTGTTCAATATTCCATAACCTAGCTCCCTGTTTTGTTGCTGTTATTCTAGTGAGTTGATCTAGCCCAATATTGTCTAGTAGAAAACAACAACAATAACAACAACAAAAATACCAACAACACTAACAACAACAACAACAACAACAACGACAACAACAACAACAACAACAACAACAACAACAACAACAACAACAACAACAACAACAACAACAACAACGTTCACTTTGATTTAACCAGCACAACTGTTTCTTCCCTGATAATATGCAGATTCACTCATTGTGCATATTAGCTGAAACAGCAGACAAAAATGAGAGACAAAACAGGTGTTCCCATCACGAACAAAATGAATGCAGTGGCTTAGAGTATACTGAACCAACACAATGTCAAGTTGTATATTCGGTCACAGTATTATGTGTCAGAACACAACTTAAGCCCAAAATGTATAAGCAACCTACAATCAGCGTCCTGCATCTTCTTTGTAATGTTGGCATATACCTGTTTTTTTGAGCATGTGTCGTTAAGAAAGCAATGCCTTTCAATCGATTTGTGTTTAGCAAATATCGTTTCACCCTTGTGTCGTCTTCTTTTTCCAACCGAGAGCCCAAAGCACAAGAATCGCCTTTGGAGACAAAGCCGGTCAAACGGGATTGAGATTTTAGAGTCAAATTATTAGCCCTATAAAATCTGCTATGGCAACGCAAAGGTTCGCAAACGCATTCCAGGTAATAACCGCAGCCAGACCTTATCACAATCAGCTACTCCACAGCCCACGGGTATGCTGTCTACCAACGTACCAAAAACGTCAAGCTACCAAAACCAGCTCACGCTTAGGGAGACAACTCCGTCAATGCAGCGCAGCTGCCTGTGATAAGGGGGACTACTGCGTCACCCTGTCCCATTATCCTTAAAATCTTGAAATATGTGGTGCTGCGAAAAGGGATAACATAACCAAAATGCAATTTCAAATACAGATGCAACCCACATTGTCACAAACAATACACACATACCAGCATCACAAGCAGGCCCCAGCCATCCAGGTTTGCACGTGCAGTGTCCTGAGACCTTGTCACAGACATCCTCACATCCTGCACTGCAAGTCTGTGTACAGTTGTGTCCATAGGTCCCAGTTTCACATTCTGTAGAAAGAAAGTCATAAGGTTATGATTTACCTTTTTTCAATAACATTTTGGTGATGCACTGTTGTAGCTTGAGAAGTACTGACGCTTTCTGTTTGTGGACTAAACCTGGCTTTGTAATTCATCTGATAATACAAACTACACCGACAGATAATACCTCCACCATCAGGTAATGGCAGACAACAGCAACGTTAGGTTTACAACATTAAATATACAAGCAAGTCTACATGACAATAAACATGTGAGGTGTTTACGTAATGTTTTCTTTGAATCCCCACTCCGCCTCACAGGAGGTTTACAGAATGAGTAAAGCTTTTCACGAAAAAGCCATAGAAAACCGACGAAACACACATTGTTGGGCCGTCAACGCCATTTTATGACGCATACAGGTCTCTTGCAGGGCTAATTATCACATGTAAACCCTACACGCTCTTCAATGGTTTATTATAGGCTACCGCAGTCGTTCGCGTATTGTGTGCAACTGCCACCTGTCAAGTCGGCTCTAGTCGTATTTCATACATATTGCTTCGAAAAAAACTGCAGCAATTTTCTAAATCTTTAAAAGGAATCTGGTGTAAGTGTATACATTTGGTTACGAACAACAAAACAAGTGTAAAGGGGAACACCACCACGTGGAGCTTTACCAGTTAAAGTAGGTTATGTCCCTTGATCAGAATGCAACTTCCCCTTTCGGACAACAAAGCCGGCATACCTCAAATATGTGAATGCCGACACTCATTATTCAACGCTCCAAACCCTCCAGGAAAGTGAGAATCACACATGTCCCTCTTTCCTGGCCTATATTCCGACTTCGTGCTTTCGGACTTACAAAACTTCAATTTTGCGCAATGACGAGGCTTCGGTTTCACACGGGTCCAGAGGACGCAAAAGACATTCTTTGAAAATTGCTCGCTATCCAGGGAGAGCAGCCCTGATGTTGTCCGGCAGTATGTGTTGAAACGAAAGGATGTTTGTGATGTATGTAAACGCCTGGAGTGTGCCTTTAAAGACGAGAACACTTTGTCCACAACAAATTCCTAATCCATGTACATATAGTCTATTATATTAAATAATTTGTTAGCACTGGTTTGTACATCACTCACCCGTATCACACAGTGGAGGCTTGATGCCAGGGGGACAGCTGGAGCAGTGTCCTGTCACCTTGTCACACACCTCTCCGTTACTGCAGCTACCACACCTCCTGTCACACCCACTGTCCCAGTAGTCGTCACTGCAACCTTTCAAATGACAATATCTCTGATTTACAACACGTGTGCACTTGGTTACTTCCAAAGACATTACTAGTGGGCTGTTTTCTGTTGATGTCAACCAAGTAAAGAAACTGCTCATATCATTAGTCTCAAAGTAAACATACAAATTATACCTAGGCAGGTTTGTAGGTTTGCACAAGTTAATATGTTTGGAATGGCAATTGTTTTTGCTGTTTTTCTCATTTTCAGATTGACGATACTTTTTATCTTGGGCCATGTGATGTGACAGTCAGACTCAATCGAACCCGAAGAGACTGACTCAAACATTTACAAAAGATTGAAATAGATTAAACAAATCATTCAAACAAACCAGGCAAAGGAGTATTAATTACCAATATAGTTCAGGTAAGTTTCTTCGCTGATGATAGATACTTCTGGTGTTCTCTTATGTCGTACGGTGTGATTTGCAATCGTGCCAATAGTCGAATAAATCCACATTCTGGTATCAAGTTGTCAGAATTACACGATTTAAAAAAGCTGCCTCAATGACCATGGAGACATTGTTAAGCGAAGAACTGGGGAAGTTGGAATACTTAAAACAGATGCGTAACGTATATACCCAAAGTCTACAGTTTATATGTATTATATGCACTTCTAAAAACGACATTGTACGGGGGAAATGTCGGGGTTGTTAAATAAGTGTCTCCAAACAAGTAAACGACAACAAAAAAACAAAAAAACTTATGTTAGTGATATTTACTCGACGTTTGTAATTATGGTAAGCAAAAATGATAAACATACTTATCACTTGGAGTTCACACATGTTAATTGTCTTGTCGTCTCCGGAGAATCCTGTGGTGTCTTTGGACACCATTATGACGGATCCGTTCAGGACACCGCTGGTACAGGTAACATTCGTTTTCCAGCTGACCGATGCGTCGTCAAACCTGTAGCATTCCTGTCCATCTACTTCAATAAGACAGCCTTTCATTCTACCTATTTCTGAAAAAGAAAAAAGAAACATAAGTGAGCACCGAGAAATAATAGATGACAATACAACATCTCTCCGGAGTTTGCCCTCTGTTCCTTTACGGGGGAAATGGGTGAGGGCAGGTTTGAAGAGGGTGAAGAAAATAATCGCAATCAAAGTAATGCGGAGGAAGGGAGGACAAGCAATTGGTGTCAGCTTCTTCTTCTTCTCCTTCTTCTTCTTCATCTTCTTCTTCTTCTTCTTCTTCTTCTTCTTCTTCTTCTTCAGCGTTCCAGAATTTTCTGGTTACGTGTGAGCTCGTTTGCCCATTTGGGTTCCCCAAACTATACTCTGGGAGCATAGTCAGCTTCACTCCGCTTTCGCTGAGTAGGCATGCTGGGTATTTTCGTGTTTCCATAACCCACCGAACTCCGACATGGATTACAGGATCTTTTCCGTGCGCACTTGGTCTTGTGCTTGCGTGTACACACGAACGGGGTTAGGTCACTAGCAGGTCTGCACATAAGTTGACCTGGGAGATCGGAAAAATCTCCACTCTTAACCCACCAGGCTGCAGCGACCGGGATTCGAACTCACGACCTCCCGATTAGGAGGCCGACGTCTTACCACCACGCCACTGCACCATGTGTGTCAGCACTTTTGCTAGTTTGTTCTTTATGTATTTGTTTCTTTGTTTGTTTCTTTGTGTTTTGTTTGTTTCTGGTTTCAGTTTTTTTCACAATTCGACGTATTCAGGATGTGAGGATTGGTCTAATGGAGACCAAAACAAGTCGCGTAAGGCGAAAATACAACATTTAGTCAAGTAGCTGTCGAACTCACAGAATGAAACTGAACGCAATGCAACGCAGCAAGACCGTATACTCGTAGCATCGTCAGTCCACCGCTCACGGCATAGGCAGTGAAATTGACAAGAAGAGCGGTTTAGTAGTTGCGCTGAGAAGGATAGCACGCTTTTCTGTACCTCTCTTCGTTTTAACTTTCTGAGCGTGTTTTTAATCCAAACATATCATATCTATATGTTTTTGGAATCAGGAACCGACAAGGAATAAGATGAAAGTGTTTTTAAATTGATTTCGACAATTTAATTTTGATATTAATTTTTATATATTTAATTTTCAGAGCTTGTGTTTAATCGAAATATAACATATTTATATGTTTTTGGAATCAGCAAATAATAGAGCATAAGATGAATGTAAATTTGGAACGTTTTATAAAAATTTTTTTTTTTTTACAATTTTCAGATTTTTAATGACCAAAGTCATTAACTAATTGTTAAGCCACCAAGCTGAAATGCAATACCGAAGTCCGGGCTTCATCGAACATTACTTGACACAAATTTCAACCAATTTGGTTGAAAAATGAGGGCGTGACAGTGCCGCCTCAACTTTCACGAAAAGCCGGATATGACGTCATCAAAGACATTTATCCACAACATGAAAAAAACGTATGGGGATATCATACCCAGGAACTCTCATGTCAAATTTCATAAAGATCAGTCCAGTAGTTTAGTCTGAATCGCTCTACACACACACACACAGACAGACACACACACACACACACACACACACACACGCACATACACCACGACCCTCGTCTCGATTCCCCCCTCTACGTTAAAACATTTAGTCAAAACTTGACTAAATGTAAAAACATACCATGTGGGAACGTGCAATTATTTCTAGTCGGTACTTTCGCTCTGTCCTAATCTACACTACTCGTCATAAAAAAACTATACACATATATTTAGCTGTACATCTTTGTGATGCGGCCAGTTATATTAAAACCAAGCCTCGTCAGAAGCCGTAAAAGGCCTGTTTTGGCGTCCTTTTTTTTTTGGTAGGCTATGTGGGGAAAAACACTGTTGTTTTGAAATGGTTTATTGTACTGCTTTTAAATTTGACATGAGTTTGACAACACAATTGCCAACAAGTGTGTAAAATATCATGGCGTTTTGATGAGTTTGTTGGTCGAATTGGAACTGTTCAGAAAAGTTTTATTAAATTGCAATCAATTTTGGGGATCAATTTTGGTACAAAAGCAACAACGCGCTTGGGTGGTAGGGACATGTGAATGCAAAACATTGAATTACAAAAAACAGGTCTTCCAACAGCAAAACCCAGTGTAGCGCAGCAGACTGAACTGGCACGTCACTCAAGCGTGCCAGTTCAGTCATAGCCCACACAAAAAGACGCCAAAACAGGCCTTTTACGGCTTCTGACGAGGCGGACACCAGTCTTCTTCAAAATAGCAAAACAACACCGCTAGGCACAACTATGACGGCTTACTAGCGCCAAAACTAAAAATTAGTAATTTACCCGTGAAAGTTACTAATATTCACGAGAAAATTACAATTATGGTGTGAAAATTACTAATTTTCAAGTGTTAATAACTAATTTTCAAGTGTTAATGTCTAATTTTCAGTTTTGGCTCGCTTCCTGACGGCTTACTAGCGCCAAAACTAAACATTAGTAACTTTCACGCGTTAATTACTAATTTTCATGTGCCTCGTGACTGTGGGGGCTCAATGCGCATGCGCGACTGTTACACCGGCCAGAGCGAAACATCCTTCGATTCGAAACTTTTCTTGTCCATAGTTCTTTAATCCGATGCAAATTAACAATAAGAGCTAAGCGCTTGTATAGATAACCGTTGAATAACGAATTCTATCGACAGATATTTATGAAAGTGTGTGAGTCTCGAACGAAGAGATCCGTCTGCTAGTGGTCGGAGCTTTTGTACATGTCCGGCCGGCAGCCATTTTTCCTCTCTCGGTTCGAACAATTTTTCGGATCGATTGTCCTTCACTAATACACTACAAAGCAAATTTATGAATGTGGTAGTGGAAATAAATATGAGGTACGGCTGTCTGCCCGACAACTTGTCGAATAAGGAATTATATTGAAAGATATCTGTGAAAGTGTGAGACCACAACCGATCAAAAGTCCGTCTGCTACAAACAGCTTCGATTCGAAAGTTTTCGGGGTCGTTTATTCTTTTCTAAGATACCCAAAACAACGTTTACGGAAAGCGCTATTGCAGAAAACTGTGACATGCATCTTCCCGTCGGATAACTTTCTCGATAAGGCCTTCTATTAAAAGATATTTCAGAAATAGTGTGAGAGTGATGTTTGCCGGACGTTGAAGCCTCTCAGTGCGGTGTGTGTGTGTGTGTGTGTGTGTGTGTGTGTGTGTGTGTGTGTGTGTGTGTGTGTGTGTGTGTGTGTGTGTGTGTGTGTGTGTGTGTGTCCCTGCAATCCTCAAATCGTGCAGACAAAAATGATCACCCAGGTCAGACTGAACGAAAAAGCCCATTCGTACACTTTATTTCTTTTTAAATAACGTCTAATTCAGTTCAGTTCAGTTTAATTCAGTTCGGTTCTATCTTTCAATCTGAGAACATACACCTTATTCAAAGAGGAAAAGATTAAACAAGTAAATATCTCTTACTTAAACTCCTCGCCCAGACGACAACGCTGTGCACAGGGTAGGGACGACCAAGGTCCACCTTCCACCACGGTGTTGTGTCACTATTCGTGGTATGGATGCAGTTTCCCGTGCCTAAAAACGTTCCATTAGTGTCTCCATTAACCGCAACGCCAGGTAGGTGCTGTCCGCTTGGCCACGAAAGACGGGAACTCATCGTGCAGGGCTTGTTGAGCGCAACGTTCTCTGTGGACAGAAATAATAACGATCCGTACTTTTCGGACTACAAGTCTATGACATTAATAGAGAGAATTCGCTGTTGTTTGAGACATATAATGAACATTGTAGGTCGAAAAATTAGGTTAATGAAAAGATCGATATACAAATCAAAACCATACAAAGATGTCCTAGTTTTGACGTTATACACCCTAAGAGTAATACCTAATACACTGGACTCGCAACGAAATATACAAACAAATGACACTGAACACCCTGTCTTTCTCTACAGCTATACTGAAAACAAACTCTATTTGTTCTGCTGGTGTAGCTACAGTTCTTCCTCTTCTTCTATTTCTTCTTGCAAAATAATTTCAGTGCAGACTAATATAGAACTCGGGTTCCCTTAAAGCTGTTTACCATGATACAATAATGCTGTATATCTCTGAACACATGTACGGACCCACACCAACTATTGTAATTATGGCAATTCAGTCTACCTACACAAAACATGTTTAAAAGTAAGTGTTTTAACCACAGCTCTATGAGCTCAGGCAACTATGTGTACAAACCGATTAAAGCACACAGATACAGTTTTGTAACCCGACACTGTCACAAAATACCCCTGCTTCGCGTCATCCAGACGTCTGCCTCACGACTGAGACGGATGAGTCACCACTGTCGACTTGAGTTACCGATCCGTATGAATTTCTCTGTGTTGTGTCCTGTTTTACTTTTTTGAAACAATTTCCAAATAACGGCGTTGGTAGAGTGGACCAGAGAGAGAGAGAGAGAGAGAGAGAGAGAGAGAGAGAGAGAGAAGAGAGAGAGATGAGAGAGAGAGAACGAACGAACGAACGAACAAACTTTATTACTCAAGGATGGAGATTTTAGGCTCACGCCTAGTCTTACAATCTGTCCCTGCTAAACTAAGACATAAAAATAAAGACAATAAAAGGACAATATTGTCAATCGCAATCATACAGTATTACTAATTACAACATTACCTATACGAATACATAATGCATGATAGAACATTGAAATGTACATGTATGTCAATATAATACAAAGGAAAAGAAAAGTCGACTCGCACGCACACGCGCGCCGCATGCCTGCAATCACGTTCGCACTCAATACAACACACACACTCACACACACACATACACACACACACACGCGCACACACACACACACACACACACACACACACACCACACTCACACACACACACACACACACACACATACACACACACATATGCGCACATACACACACAGACTTATACGCACGCACGCACACACACGTACACACGCAGACACACACACACACACACACACACACACACACACACACACACACACACACACACACGCACACACACACACAACAACAACAACCTCATCATCATCATCATCATCATCATCGTCGACATCATTATCATCATCAACAAAATATATAGAGGTTAGTGATAGGAATGCATTCTTGCTAGAAACAGCTTCATAATGTAACTGTTCGTGACAACATATATTTGCGAAGCTGCGCTTTGAAGTGTTTAATCGTGCTTGACCCCTTTATCTCACATGGTAGCGAATTCTAAATTGTTGAGCCCGAAAACGCTAAACTGGTTTTATATAAATCAATACGGGGAAATTAATTTTTTTGAGCCATATCTGTCTGTTGCTTTCTGAAATAATGATCGCATGTACTGTGGGGTCTCGTTTATTTGAACCTTAAACATTAAAAGCGCCTTATTAAATAATAACTGATCTTTAAGTGATAAAAAATTAAGGCTGCTAAGCTTTTGATCTGTTGATGTTTGCGGACCCGGCATGATAAGTTTAGCTGCGCGACGGTGAAGAGAATTTGCTATTTTTAAGTGAACATCGCTACAGAGAGAGAGAGAGAGAGAGAGAGAGAGAGAGAGAGAGAGAGAGAGAGAGAGAGAGAGAGAGAGAGAGAGAGAGAGAGAGAGAGAGAGAGAGAGAGAGAGAGAGAGAGAGATGGATTGTTTCATGATTAATTGATTAATCAATATTTCTTTCATTAGGATAGTGGATTGAGGCACAAGCGTAGTCTTACAACCTGTCCTTACCGTACAGAAAAAACAACACAAACACAAATAACGACACTCCTCAGCCATTGATATGTAAACAAACAAAGCGAACAGACAGGCAGACAAACATGGATATATATTTCAAATAGGGAATGCTAAATTCTTCACATCAAGAACAACCAAGTGAGAAAAAAATGAATAACGCACTGTCCCTGGCACAACGTAAAGGCGACGGAGCTGTCAATGAGTGAGAGGCAGAAGGCAATATAAGTTCAGAATGTATATGATAAGAGTAGGACAGAGTATTATATGGCTTGATGTGTGATACCAGAGTTACACTTGTTGCTGTTTTTAAAATATTTGAAACATCGCATTTCACACTAGGGCAATTCCAGCGTCTGCAGGGGTGTCGTTTGGGTTGGCCCTTCGGCCAATGGCCGATTTTTTTTTACTTTGGCCGAAACTTTCATGTCCCTATCGGACAAATGTCCGAAGAGTATTCGCCTAAATCGGCCAAAGTTTGTCCAGTTTTTTGTATTGGTCAGGCTTTGATTGCTAAAACTGCTGCCGATGTACTTAGTCAACTGACTAACGTTTATATTTCCTTCGCGAATACCAAAAACGAAACATCAATGTTTTGAACGGAAGCCATTGCCAAAAAATATAGATGCCAGAGTGAAACCACACTCTCAGCGTTTGCGTTCGCCGGTTCGCGATAGTTTATCAGTCAGTCAGTGCTTTCGATTTGGATTTGAACATCATGGCCAAGGGTTGCTACCCTTCGCCAAGGTAAGTGACTCCGGACAAAATGACAGGAACACTGCGAATGTGGACAGTGTCAGTGTTGCAGTGTTGTCGAGTCGATCGAAGCAGGCGACAGCAGACGATAGTCACCGCAAATCGAAATCTGCTGAGCCAGAGAATGAAAAGCGTCCTCCAAATCATGGTTTCCAAGCAAAATGGCTCACCCTACACGGTTTTGTATTGGTGTTTTACCAGTCTTGTTTCCCAAGGCTTGTCAAGAGTAGCACAAGATTGGAAGAGTTTTACTTTCAAAAAATTAAAGTTAAAGGTTTGAAAAAGTTTCAGAGAACTGGTGTCTGATGTAGTTGAATCAGCAAAGCTGATTGTTTCAGTTGCAGTAAGCAACATATAATCCAGGGGTGGATTAGGGGGGGGGGGGGGTGTTACTGGGGTTCCGGACCCCCCCCCAAAAAAAAAAAAAAAAAATAATTCTGTCTGTAAAGCCGGGGGAAGAGTTAATTGTTTAATTGTCACAGTATGCGACATGTCTTCCTTCTAGCCATACTATATGATGTCGGGAGCAGATATCAGTGAAGATAAATTGCCATTATTTAATACTAACGTTAAAAGAAATAATGAGTGGCTGCTGACACCAGTTGATCATGTTTAAAATCAAGAATAAGCCACAAATTGTTTATCAAATAGCTAAAATTCTTCAGCTTCGGGGGACCCTGGACCCCAGGTTGCGGTGACTTTGTATGAGCCAAAATTAATAGCCGACAATTTTCCAAGATGTCCTAAAGCTTTCTGACAGTTTCGGCCAAATGTCCCAACATGAAAATGTCCAGCAACACCCCTGCCGTCACTGACGTGGCATTCGCACAAAAAAATCAGACATTATTCGCCATAAAAATAATAGTCATGATGCTTTTATTAACTCAAATTTGTGCAAAGATTTCCCCAAACATGACAACCTTCCTACCCAAGGTTAAAAATGTTGAGGTAAAAAAAGCTAAGGCTACTTAAAGGACCGCAACAGGCTCTTTTTTAAGGTCAGATAAAGCAGTTGGGGTTGATTTAATGATATAGGTAAGCATCTAAAGATGCAAAAACCGAACAGTAAATCACAGGTTTTGTGTTGCATCAGTCTAATTTTACACAAAATACATGCTCAAAAAGCGGCCAAATTCGTCTGCTACGCGAGACTTCAAAATCTCCGCGGCGGCAAGCCGTTGGCTGTGACGTCACAAGCTGCAGGAATCGGAAGCGAAAGTAGCGACGCTCGGTCTGCGTCTTTGCTGCAGCCGTGGATGCGCGCGTACTCCCGACATCATGCCGAGAGAGTGTGCTGCTGCCGTATGTTCGTAGTTGCAAAACAAGTCTATGGCATTCCGTTTGTCAAATAATTATTTGGATACTTTTTCATGTTTTTTTTCACCAGTTTTAGCTAAATAATCATTATTTAGAAGCTCATGTGCTAAATAAGTAATTGTTTATAAACAATGTAAAACAATTCTAAATATTTTTTTGTTTACGTAAACAATTCATTATTTACCTAAACAATTCATTGTTTACGTAAATAATTCATTGTTTACGTAAATAATGATTTATTTACGTATAAAACAATATATTATTTAGACTTATATTACATTGTTTATAAAGAATCAGCAATGTTGCTAAATAAATCATTATTTACGTAAACAATGAATTATTTACGTAAACAATGAATTGTTTAGGGAAAGCAGTTTTCATTATTTAGGGGAATCAAGAATTGACTTCTAAGCTTCATTTTTTTTCTTTGTGTATATACTATAATTCAATACAAGGTATCTCCAAACATTATTTATCAGAAAATGTTCGTAAATTTGTTTATTTTACAAGCTGAAATTGCCGTACGAAAAGAACTGAATGCGAAAACAAACAAAAGGTCAAGGTCATAACCGGGAGTGTTTAGTGTTTGCATTCTCTCCCTTGAAGTTGTTGAAAAAAAGTTTTCCGTCCTAAGTTTTCTGTTCTGTCTCAACAAAAACTTTCTCTTTCCATTTCACTTACTGCATGATTACACTTTTTTTTTATCTGTAGGTTACACAACACAACACAACTTGGTATGAGCTCTGACGCGATGACGTCACACAGTCGTGTGCAGAGTTGTCCGGCCTTGCCTCTGGCATTCCGGCGGAACTCGCGAGAAGGCAACACGCGAAATCTGCACTCTGAATCTTCCGCATTTATCGACATGGTCTCTAGTTGTAGTGTTAAACATTGCCATAACAGACAAGATAGAGATAGGGACAGAAGATTCTTTTCTGTTCCATTTGTTGTCAACGGAAAGGGCAAAGAGACAAGGGATTTGACTGCACGACGCGGGCGAGAATGGTTGGCACAGCTTCAGCTGAAGAATTTCAACTTTGAATCAACAGCTAGGAGATACGTGTGCTCTGATCATTTTGTCAATGGTAAGTACTCATGCTTTTGTTCACCTGCCTTGGTTAGTCTGTGTTTTATGCAAGCTGTGTTGTGATGGTAGTGTGCAGACAGTCGGTCAGTCCTGCACCGAGTGCAGTCTATGACTGAGTGAGTCAGTCTTACACTTACTCTCAGTATAACAACTTATCATTGTTGCCCAAAACCATGACTTGTGAGAAGGTGTGAAATACTTGGATTTGATAATCAGAATTTATTTGAACACTAAATGGTCATTGTTGATACAACTTTATAGTTCAGTTTTAAAGGGTAGATCTGTGTCTAGATTTATTCATTCATTTTGTTTGGGTGACTTATTTTTAAAATAACTCCCAATCCATAATTTACAATACATTTGCCTTTGATTTTTTCTGCAGGGCAACCATCTGTGAGAAGTAAACACCTACTTTGAAACTTGGGTATGGTGCAGGGACACAGCCTGACAGCCCAACAAGGACAGTACCAGAGACTCAAGGAGAGGAAGAAGCTTGTGGGGAGTGAGTCAACTCCTTCTCACCCTAATTTAGCAGAGGATGCTGTTGATGGCGAAAGTGAAGGTACTTCGGATACAGCAGAACTGGCTGCTCCTCTTCCCGAGAGAGGTGACTGTGGCGGTACTTACTGCCAGACTGAAACCTATGACAATTTTGCCTGGATTTCTAAAGATGAAGAAAAGCAGCAACGGGATGAACTAAACAGGCTGGTGCTAGAAACTCGGGAACTTAAAGACGAACTTGCCAAGAAAAAAAATGACACTTGATTCTTTGAGGGACAATGACGATACTGTACGATATTTT
>NC_090248.1:19809738-19832238 GCF_037325665.1 Littorina saxatilis | reverse complement strand
ACACACACACACACACACACACACACACACACACACACCACTTTAACATACACTTTGAAATCATTTTGCATAAATGTGACATGTATTGACACAACTGACAAAGGTTGAATTATGCTGATTAACCTCAAAATAGCTCTACACAGGAAACAAGATAAGGAGCATTGAAAAATTAAATGGCCTACACTTGAAATGCGAGCACACATTTAAACTACCAATAACATGCAACTGCAAGCAACACTGAACATACCACTACCAGTATTGCAGGTATGAAGCCAAAGTGAAGAGAACACTTTCACTAAATGTTCAAAATTGAAATAACATACTGTGGGTATGTGAGTCATTAACTATTCATTATGATCAAAGACCTGTGCGCTTTTTTGCAGAAATAAATGTGTTCAATTTTGTTGTCATCAAAACAGAACTACAGTCGAACTCGCTTAAGACGAATCACTGGGGATCGGAAAAAAAGTTCGTCTTAACCAAAATTCGTATTAAGAAAATTGATTGATATTTTATTTTTTATTTTTTTTAAGTCTTGTACATTTTATGGTGTTTCAATTTGTTTCTTTCGCAACTTTCATGCTGCTTCACGTTTAGACAATAAAGTGACATATTCAGTTACATGTTCATGTGTGTCTCATGTTGAGTGATGATTGTTGAGTTTGAGTGAGAGTGAGCACACAGATGTTTCATCCAGTTGTTACGTTTTTGGTCACACACACGCACACACTGACACTGTCCACATTCGCGGTGTTCCTATCATTTGTCCGGAATCACTTACCTTGGCGACGGGTAGCAAACCTTGGCCAATTTAGTTAGTTTTTTTTTGTTGCAACATGATGTTCAAATCCAAATCGAAAGCACTGACTGACTGATAAACTATCGCGAACCGGCGAACGCAAACGTTTTGGCAATGGCTTCCGTTCTAAACATTGATGTTTCGTTTTTGGTATTCGCGAAGGAAATAAACGTCAGTCAGTCATTCATGTTCAGTGTCTGAGCTATCAATCACTTTGATTCTAAATTTGAAATTGTTTTGTGAGTACAGTGTAATCAGTTTAACTTTATTCAGTGATCGGTTGAGCAATGGTTCAAGCAGTCGACGCAAGGGAAGACTTTGACACATGTATTCAAACTTCTCAAATTCCCATGATATGTCGATCTCGGGACGAGTTTAAAGATTTCGTCATAAGCGTGAGTAAATTACAGACATTATGCATGCTTGGGAATCCAAAAAGTGCTCGTTATAAGCATAAATTCGTTTTAAGCATTTTTTTTAAGCATGAAGAAAGAGGTATTTAGTTGGGAACTTAAAACTAATACGTTATAAGTCAAAATTCGTAACTAGCGTGTTCGTTTTAAGTGGGTTCGACTGTAGTTGATAATAGAAACTAACTTTCAGTTCCACTGCCAATTTATACACTGTATTACTTGACTGTACTGATGCAGAACTACGCTGGACCACACACTCTTATTTGTTTCCTAAATCAAGCAGCCAATCCGTGTCACTGGAAACATTGAACAAGGAGAATGAACAATATACCTGGCTGAATAAGTTGATAATCAAACTGCTCATGATTCTTTGTTATTCACAGCAGTGGATGTAAAACAATCACAAAATAAGGTCCTGTATGCATCATAATTTATACTTGTAGCACTTGATTTTGTATTGTGGTCGGTGATCCTAAGCAAAATGTATGTCTACATCTGTGCATGATTTTACTTTGAGAATAAAATGAAACAAGAATGGAACAATTGATGACTTCTCTGTGAGTGTGAACTGTGATTTAAAATATTACATGCTCTCTTTTCTCTCCCTCTCTTCTTCTTCTTCTTCTGCGTTCGATGTATTCTCTCCCTCTCTACAACTTTACTACTGCCACTTTCTATGTGTACAGTCATACATGATGTTTGTTTTCCCACACCCCTGAGCAAGCGAGTCTGGCATTGTCACTGTTTCTTGGCACTTGCTGCGTTTCACGGCTGGTGTTTGCAGCTGCTCCTGGTTCACATCCACTGCTTGTAGAGGCTCAGCTTCTCTGTCCAGCCAGTTTCCAACTAGCTCTGGAAGAACTGCGAGTCTGAACACTTTCAAAGCTTTCTCCACACACATTGCCCAAAAATCACAGTCAGGCAATACTCGGACAATAACTTTATCCACAGTAGTCCACACCATGAAATCGCAGTAGGAGGAACTGGTCATAACAATCTGGCACTGTACTTGACTAAAGTATGGGTGGTCTTTGCGCAGACAAAGCATCCCCTCACTGTTAGATTCCAAACAGAAATGGCGGTCTGCCATAGCACACTCAACAGCTGACTCCTTGAAGGTGAAGGGACGTGTGTGCAGGTTTCTCCAACTCCGGCCATGCCGGTTTCTCCAACTCCGGCCATGCAGGTACAGTGTGCTGCCAGTATGTTGCCATCAGAAGTGGCGATGATCCAAGGAGAAAGTGCTGGTTCATTAAGGCGTTGTGAATGAAGAATCTGAAAAATAAATTGAAGGTCGCACAAATCAGCATTCAGCTAGGTCAATCGAATGAATATAACTCTAAGACGCACACAACGTGCTTTACAATAACCTTAACAATGAAAAGTAAACAACAGATTTTTAACTGAATATGAACATGAAGCTCATTATAAATTTATATAATATTTTGCAAGCTATTTCAAAATATAAATATATTCAAGACTATCTACAGCTTTTGTCGTAGTCCAGAATACAAACTGAAGCGAAGAATATATCAAAGACAAAGCCTCAACACAATATCCTGAACTGCAACTTGTGATATCAGCAACACAAGACAGAGAACACTCACGTTCATTCATTATAAACTGAAAGCACATTCTTACCTTTGCAGAAATGACAGAGTTCTGGGCTGTAGCACTTGACATCCCTCACCCAGCCAGAGACAAAAAGTCGGTAGGAATCCAAACTGTTGTAAGCTTTTCAGCTGCTCACATGTGTATCTGTATGCATGCACTCGTGACTCTTGCCAAGCACAAAATAATTTACGATGTTGATGTAACTCAGCTCTGGCAGATCGTCCGGATTTGCTGACCAGCACCTGGTTGAGAATGTCATACGGATCATTCCCGTCAATCTCCAAAATCTTCTGGTGGTATCTCCGCCTCTCCTCTGGTAACAATCGCTCAGAATATTTTCGCTTCTCGCCCGATCGCAATGTTTTGCATGAGGCCTGTGCATGAGGCAAGGGAAGTCACTCCAGAGTCTTCTCGGAACGCGTCGGAGGCATTGTTTCCCGTTTTTCAACGGTTCACAGCTGTTTTTACTTTTCTCTTTGAAATGAAACGATGAAAGGAAGAGAAATGGAAAGACAGGCATGTTGTTGGGACATAAACAGAACAGAGAACATAAGGGGGAAAAAACTGTGTTTCAACAACTTCAAGCAAGAAAATGCAAACACTAAACACTCCCGGCAGGGAAACACCTTAATTGACCTTGACCGTTGACTGTGTATGAGATCAGTTATTTTCGTACTCGGCTTGTAAAATAAATAAAATAATATCCAAACAACAGCTATTTTAAGATAAGAGTGTGTGGAGAGACCTTGTATTCAATTATAGTAATCACTGAAAGACATAAAACTTAGTTCAGAAGCGAATCCTAGAAACCCCTAAATAATGGAAAATGTGTTGGCTAAACAATTCATTGTTTACGTAAATAATTCATTGTTTACGTAAATAATGATTTATTTAGCAACATTGCTGATTCTTTATAAACAATGTAATATAAGTCTAAATAATATATTGTTTACGTAAATAAATCATTATTTACGTAAACAATGAATTATTTACGTAAACAATGAATTGTTTAGGTAAATAATGAATTGTTTACGTAAACAAAAAATTATTTTAAATTGTTTTACATTGTTTATAAACAATTACTTATTTAGCACATGAGTTTCTAAATAATGATTATTTAGCTAAAATTGGTGAAAAAAACATGAAAAAGTATCCAAATAATTATTTGACAAACGGAATGCCATACAAGTCGCGTAAGGCGAAAATGCAACATTTAGTCAAGTAGCTGTCGAACTCACAGAATGAAACTGAACGCAATGCCATTTTTCAGCAAGACCGTATACTCGTAGCATCGTCAGTCCACCGCTCATGGCAAAGGCAGTGAAATTGACAAGAAGAGCGGGGTAGTAGTTGCGCTAAGAAGGATAGCACGCTTTTCTGTACCTCTCTTTGTTTTCACTTTCTGAGCGTGTTTTTAATCCAAACATATCATATCTATATGTTTTTGGAATCAGGAACCGACAAGGAATAAGATAAAAGTGTTTTTAAATTGATTTCGACAATTTAATTTTGATAATAATTTTTATATATTCAATTTTCAGAGCTTGTTTTTAATCCAAATATAACATATTTATATGTTTTTGGAATAAAAAAAATGATGGAGAATAAGATGAACGTAAATTTGGATCGTTTTATAAATTTTTATTTTTTTTTACAATTTTCAGATTTTTAATGACCAAAGTCATCAATTAATTTTTAAGCCACCAAGCTGAAATGCAATACCGAAGTCCGGGCTTCGTCGAACATTACTTGACCAAAATTTCAACCAATTTGGTTGAAAAATGAGGGCGTGACAGTGCCGCCTCAACTTTCACGAAACGCCGGATATGACGTCATCAAAGACATTTATCAAAAAAATGAAAAAAACGTTCGGGGATTTCATACCCAGGAACTCTCATGTCAAATTTCATAAAGATCGGTCCAGTAGTTTAGTCTGAATCGCTCTACACACACACACACACACACACACACACACGCACATACACCATGACCCTCGTCTCGATCCCCCCCTCTACGTTAAAACATTTAGTCAAAACTTGACTAAATGTAACAAGTCGCGTAAGGCGAAAATACAATATTTAGTCAAGTAGCTGTCGAACTCACAGAATGAAACTGAACGCAGCAAGACCGTATACTCGTAGCATCGTCACTCCACCGCCCGTGGCAAAGGCAGTGCCCGTGGAATTGACAAGAAGAGCGGGGTATTCGTTGCGCTGAGAAGGATAGCACGCTTTTCTGTACCTCTCTTCGTTTTAACTTTCTGAGCGTGTTTTTAATCCAAACATATCATATCTATATATTTTTGGAATCAGGAACCGACAAGGAATAAGATGAAAGTGTTTTTAAATTGATTTCGAAAAAAAAAATTTGATAATAATTTTTATATCTTTAATTTTCAGAGCTTGTTTTTAATCCGAATATAACATATTTATATGTTTTTGGAATCAGCAAATGATGGAGAATAAGATGAACGTAAATTTGGATCGTTTTATCAATTTTTATTTTTTTTACAATTTTCAGATTTTTAATGACCAAAGTCATTAATTAATTTTTAAGCCACCAAGCTGAAATGCAATACCGAAGTCCGGGCTTCGTCGAAGATTACTTGACCAAAATTTCAACCAATTTGGTTGAAAAATGAGGGCGTGACAGTGCCGCCTCAACTTTCACGAAAAGCCGGATATGACGTCATCAAAGACATTTATCAAAAAAATGAAAAAAAACGTTCGGGGATTTCATACCCAGGAACTCTCATGTCAAATTTCATAAAGATCGGTCCAGTAGTTTAGTCTGAATCGCTCTACACACACACACACACACACACGCACGCACACACGCACGCACACACGCACATACACCACGACCCTCGTTTCGATTCCCCCTCGATGTTAAAATATTTAGTCAAAACTTGACTAAATATAAAAAGGACTCAGGCTTGAGTTTTCATTTGTTTCCATCCGACTCAAGGCTCAAGCAGGAATGGGCTGTGAAAATGAATCGGCTGGACCCAAAAACAACAACAACAACAACAACATTGGTGAGAAACCAGCAAAACAACAACAACAACAATAAAAACAACAACAACAACAACAACAACAACTACAACCACAACAGCATTGTTGATAAACCAGCGAAACTGTATCAACAATAACAAAAACAACAACAACCACAACACAGTACAACATTGGGCAACAACTACAACAACTACAACGACGACAACAACACTGACAACAACTCAAAAACCAAGAACAACTACAATGTCAACAGCACCACCAACAACAGCTTTATGCGCCTGTCACACATTACCGGATAGAGCTTCCGGACGTGTAACGGATGAAATATTTGTTTATCCGTTGGCAAAGTTGTCAGTCCGGTAGAAAAATCCAAACTACGGACGTATTTGCACCGCACGTGGAACGGTTGAAACGTACCCGTAACGGACATGTAACGCACGGCTACAGTACAACCAGCCAAGTGTCTCCGAATGACTGACGTACAACAAACGGACATGAACCGGCCAATCAGTACGCGCACAGGATTCATTCCGGACAAACCGAACACATAACGGATATCGACGGGCGCGTGCCGGAAACAACAACGAGTATACATTTTGTGAACGCATTTCTCCTTTTTATATGCCCTGGGATGATCAGGTTCTTCCGGTCCTCCCCCTGTAGTTGTCCTGTAGGTATGCTGTATTCATCAGTTCTGTACGTTTTATCCGTTTTTCAATTAGTTTGTCTATTCGTCGTGTCTGGTGTTAATCCTGCAGGCATCCTGTGTTTGTCCGTTAGGTGTCCGTTAGGTGTTCGTTTTATGCGTTCAAGTTCCATCAACGGACTGGACAACGTATCCCCACCGTACACCTACAGCATATAAACGAATGAATAACGGACACTGACAGAAGTTATACAGGACAGAACCCACATGCACAGGACAACCAACGGATATTCTTGTCCGTCAGTGTCCGTTTCAAGTTTTGTGCATGCACAAAACTTTCTAACGGATGCAGACGGACACACCGCACATCACCGGACATGGAACGCATGTTTCCGGACATAAAACGGACGTGAAACGTACATTGACGGACATCACCGGATAAACAAATATTTCATCCGTTACACGTCCGGAAGCTCTATCCGGTAATGTGTGACAGGCGCATTACACTGATAAACAGTAGGTGGAACACGATTGATTTGGCACGTAACAACCTTGATTTCATCTACGACGACGACAACAACAACATCAACTCAAATTCGAGAACATTACTGTACATATATATGTGTACATCTGATTTCAATGTATTGTTTATTTGTTAGACAATTCAAAAGCTTTCTTTAAATGTCAAATTGATGTGTTAAATGGCAGTTGTCCATATTTCTGAAAATAAGTGTCGGGAAAGCTAAACCTGTAGGATTTGTCAGTCATAGCAGGAAAAAACAAGTCGCGTAAGGCGAAAATAGAATATTTAGTCAAGTAGCTGTCGAACTCACAGAATGAAACTGAACGCAATGCCATTTTTCAGCAAGACCGTATACTCGTAGCATCGTCAGTCCACCGCTCATGGCAAGAAGAGCGGGGTAGTAGTTGCGCTAAGAAGGATAGCACGCTTTTCTGTGCCTCTCTTTGTTTTAACTTTCTGAGCGTGTTTTTAATCCAAACATATCATATCTATATGTTTTTGGAATCAGGAACCGACAAGGAATAAGATGAAAGTGTGTTTAAATTGATTTCGACTATTTAATTTTGATAATAATTTTTATATATTTAATTTTCAGAGCTTGTTTTTAATCCGAATATAACATATTTATATGTTTTTGGAATCAGCAAATGATGGAGAATAAGATAAACGTAAATTTGGATCGTTTTATAATTTTTTTTTTTTTTTACAATTTTCAGATTTTTAATGACAAAAGTCATTAATTAATTTTTAAGCCACCAAGCTGAAATGCAATACCGAACCCCGGGCTTCGTCGAAGATTACTTGACCAAAATTTCAACCAATTTGGTTGAAAAATGAGGGCGTGACAGTGCCGCCTCAACTTTCACGAAAAGCCGGATATGACGTCATCAAAGACATTTATCAAAAAAATGAAAAAAAACGTTCGGGGATTTCATACCCAGGAACTCTCATGTCAAATTTCATAAAGATCGGTCCAGTAGTTTAGTCTGAATCGCTCTACACACACACACAGACACACACACACACACACGCACACACACACACACACACACACGCACATACACCACGACCCTCGTTTCGATTCCCCCTCGATGTTAAAATATTTAGTCAAAACTTGACTAAATATAAAAACTACCCAGAATTGTTGATGAAAGGCAGCAGGAGCTGTTGAACGAGAAGGCTCCTCTTATTTAGCTGTTTCATTCATTAAAGCAGCGTATATGAGGAAAACGTGCAGGTGTTGGTCAAACGAGGAAATGTACAGCCAAAGAATGTTTGAAGTGTGTGAATCCTATAAAGCAGTAATGTATGCCTCGGATATTTGGGGAAGATTATAACCAGTGTAGATAAAATGCACACGTTTTGTTTGAAAACGCCTTTTGAACTGCAAGAATGGCACCACGGGTTTGAAGCATCCGTTTTGTTTTCTCCGTGTATTTAAAATACATCCCTGTTTCCTCTACTCTTTCCTCCCTGTTTTCAGCACGCACACTAATTCCTCTATTTATTCAACACGCACCCTGTTTCTTCAATTTATTCAGAACGCACCCTGAATACATCATTTATTCAGCACGCACGCGAATTACTTTATTTATTCAACAAGCACATTAACAATTTACTTAGCACGTACATGTTTCCTCCATTTATTCAGCTCCCACCGTCCACAAATCGAGAACGAACATGGTTGAACAGACTGACCATGTCCATTACATGTCTTGGCCTATAATGCATGGGAGGTGCTTCAGTGATATCGAGGATCAAACAAATGAATCGTTTTGATCCCAGTACAAAGCAGACAGTGTCCTCCAAGACACCCATCGTAATGATCTTGCTCCAGGAGTGTTTTGTATTGTATCTGGTGATGAAGTTACATGATTCCTTTAAATCTCGTCGTAGATAATGATGGACACCTGTGATATTGATAGCACTGTGCTGATGTATTCGGTTCAAATATGTTTTGCGTAAACCTGATGATAGATTCACGGTTCGTAATGGACTTCTATGTAACGATTTGCTTAACTCAGTCACTGTGACAATTATGAATGTTTTACTTGTGATGATTATGAAATTGTTTGTACCGAGGAAAGTTTCATTTCGTTCGTGAAACAAGTTGTCTGCTTTTGGATTAGTGCCAAGGCCTGTAACATTAAACCCCTTACTAGTTTTGTTCAATGGAGAGCAACCATTTTTTTAAAGTTCGTAATAAGTCTTTTACTGCCATGGCACAAGAAGAAATAAATCAGAAGGCTGTACTAGTACGTTCTTTAGAATTAGACCTTACGTATTATATTCTGTACCAGTGCATCAACGTCAGCCCCTTAACCTTTACCAGAACAATGCTTGAATCTGACACTGGCTTGACATCAAGTTTAAAATACACTTATTCATTTGAACATAAAGAATGACTTACCGAAGTGCCCCATGCCACAGACATTTGAAGCAAACATGTTCCATAGTAGAAACACTTCTGGTCTCAGTAAAGTAGCACCCATTTTCTTGACAGGGCTTAAAGCCTGTACTATGCGTTTATTATATACCTTCCTTGTGGGGTAGTTTTGAGTAGAAGAAGGAAGTGAGTTAATTCCAATGTGAAGCACGATCTCTGATAGGACACTGTTGCCAAAAAACGCAAGTGCTGTTCTCCACCTCAAAACTCTTCACACGGCTATTTCTTTTACATTTTTGTCAGATTAAGGTTTATGATGAAGATAAAAAATCCGTCAGGTGTTCGCGAACTTGCAGACGCTGTCGTGTTTGATAGGACTGAGGCCGAGGGGAGTCTTTGTTATGCAGCTATTGCTCCAGCAATAGTAGAGTTTCATCAACGATTTTTAGCTATGAAAGTTAATATTTTGTCATCAAAGTGCACAAAGAGTTATACTTTTTATTGATATGTACTTGCAACCCTTCACCGAAACACCACTTTTTTGTGTGGGCGTTTTTGAAGTATAGTGACAAACTGACAGTATGTATAGAACACACACTTACACACACACACACACACACACACACACACACATGCACACACACACACGCACACACCCACCCATCCACACACACACATACGCATACACACACACACACACACATACACGCAAAACCCACCAAGTGGGTTCATAGCCGATAGTGCACTTGGACTACAACGGCACTGCGCGCAGTGTCTTTGTAGTGCGCTTGCACTACAACCGCACTGGCTGCAGTATCCGCTCCGGCATGGACGAATTTGACACTAAAAAAGGCATAAAATTTGACCTATTTCGTAGCCTATAGGGCACGGAATTTTGACGGAAAGAGTGTCATCATCTTGAATATGGCATTCTTTCCGTAAAAAAAAAAAAAAAATATTTTTTGCTAAAACTTGTTTTCTGAGTCGTTTGGAACCTGGTTGTTACGAATCAAGAATAAAACAACTGGGTTCCAAAATGTGGAACCCACTTGTTTTTTTAGCCCCAGTTGGTACTGTGTGAACATATACATAAACCCGGTTGGTGGGTTTTGCATGCTCACACACACACATTCATACACACACCAACACCCACCCACACACATACACAAGCACACACACACACACACACATACCCACAAACACACCAATGCTACCTTTCTGGCTAAGCGACATTCACTGCGGATAAAAGCTTCTTTCAACTAACGTCGCATGCATGGGGATCGTCTCGGGGCTCGTGTGTAAGCGAACAAGCACAGTGATTTCGGCTGCTAGTTCAGACGCTCGAAAGCAAATCCTTTGAAAACCTTTTCTAAGTGTTTCTATAAAGTAAAGAAACGATGGCAGGCCTAGGTCACGGAAGATTAGGAATCGTTATTAGGTGCGCACTGAACTGTACAGTGCATGCTTTATTTTCCGTCTTTTTATACTGTTCATTCATAAATAATCCTCAAAAACAGACTGACTAATAGGCACGCAGAAGGACAGGGGAACAGACAGACGGGTAGGCAGAAAGGTAGACAGACAGGTAGATAGATAGATACGTGGATGGACAGACAAACAGACAGACAGATACACATATAGACAGAAACTGACAGTTCACAATGGATTAATTTCGATTTGCACAGCCCAGTAAAATAAAATGTAATAATCATGAATGTTACACGTGTGATGATTATGAAGTTAATGTCCTGGTTTTAAGTGCATTGAAATTTGTCAATTTACTGAGAACATATTGATTAATTTGGGCATCTTTAAAGGCACAAACCTCCCCTCGAAAACTGTTTGTCTCAGCTTGAACACAAACTGGTTCTTTTTTACTGCTGGTCACTGAATGGAGTCGCTTAGTTTTTCAACCGCATTTTCTCCAAATTTGTTTTCTTTTTCACACTAGATGGTTAAAGCTCAACTGAAATTACATTCAAGATGCAGTGTAAGCACTACATTGAATAAAAAGATGATTTGTTTAGTTCTATAGATAAACTTGCGTGTCAGTCAAATATGTCAATCAAAAACGGGTATGGCGATACCCTTGCTCGTTGTACTTGAAGCTACTTAATTCATAGCAAAAGTTCTTAAACTGAAACTGGTTAATTTGCAAATACAAAAGCACCTGATAGCATTTTAAAATCTGCTTACAAAAGCAGTGTTAATAGACTTAATAAAACAAAATGACTGGAACTAATCACAACGCATGTTTCATAAAATGTCACATCCTGAAACATGCGTTTATTTCGTTCTCACACAAATCCACTCAGTCAGGAAGGTTTTTGCGTCAATTTTGAGAGGTACTTTGACAGAAAGCGCTAATATCTCAGCAATGACCCGGCGGTGTGCTCTGAACCTGTCAGGATCGTACGACAATATACCACAGACACGTCAAGCAACATTTCGGATTAATACATGTTTTGTTTGTCAGCTGCGATGCACTGTTCGGGAAAGAGTTCTAAAACCCGCCATAAGATTGTTGACTTACTTAAAAAAAAAAAATCAAGACCCTGCATGCATACAGACAACTGATGGATACAAGTACTGACAAGGTTAACGTTTTAACACATTATAACACGCAGAGTTTGTTTGCCGCAGGTTTGCCATCAACTTCTGGGACAGCTCCGGTAACATCGTGTTGCACGTGAACCCAAGATTCGACCATGGTTGCTTCCGCAAGGTAACGTTTCTCAGCTTCAAGGTGCAAGGGAGTTGGGGGGACTTCAAGAAGAAACTGGGTCAAACGTCATCGTTTCATTCAATTTTTTACATTCTATTTATATTTTTTATATATCTTATTTTTAGATTAGAGGGACCCAAAGGTGTATCTATGCAGGGAATTGTTTTTTCCTCTAGTATTAAGGCACGTTTCTCGAAATTCAGTTTACACAATTTATTCCAGAAGTGGTAGTGAAAGCGTACTTGTCTAGCAAGTCGTTTTTGCTTGCCGCGAGCAGCTGAACACAGAAGATATGCAGTGTGTGTGTGTGTGTTTGTGTCGCACACGGCTGAGCAAAACGCAATATATTTAGCTGTGTGTTTTACGCTTCGTCGCACTGCGTTGGGCGAACACAATACAGACTCAAATCAAAACCTTATGCAACCCACTACCGGAGGTCATCAAACCTGAGAAATAGGTCAACTTTCAAAGCCCTAACTTTAAAAAAACACCGATAAAACATCAACGTTAATAAAGTTCAGTGCCTTATGAATGCGTGCAGTAACATAAAACGAAGTAATTTCTCTTATATAAAATAATTACTGTATTATTGCCATTTCTTTTCATATTGCGGCTGTAACATTAATTGTGTTGTCTTTAAAGAAATCATTAGTGGCCCGGGTAGCTCAGGTGGTAGAGCACTGGACTTGTGATCGAGAGGTCGCTGGTTCGAATCCGGGCCGGGACGGACACGGGTCAACTTTATGTGCAGACCCAGAGACGGTATCCATCTCCCACCCCCGTGTCACCACAATGGCACGTTAAAGATCTTGGTCATGGTCATTCTACCATAAGTGCAGATGGCTGATACCACCTAAACACGCAAACATCAAAAAGCCGTGAGGGCGTAAAACTCGAATCGTATAAACCAATTCATGTCCAATATAGGCAATTAAGACCTGACGGACAATAAGCCCCTTAAAATTTACTTTTTTAAGAAATCATGATATCAGTCTTAATTGTCAACTTTCATTTTTTTTGCATCTTTGTCCGCTTTTTGTGCGCACCTTTTAACACTTAATCTATATCAATATTAACGAACAAAGTGCATTGTGAATCTGCAAATAAAATTCGTTTTATTGCTTCATTTGATGTCTGAGAAACATTGTCATCAAAATGTCATCTGTAATTAATGCGTTTTGTCAACATTTCCAATCTGTCCCTTCTTAAAACGCCGTCTACCGAAAGCCTTATAACAGTACAGCGTATATATTCATTTTGCCACCTATTTTCTTAATGTTTCTTTTAATTTGTTGACTCGTATAATTTTTCTTTTTACATTAAGTCAAGTTTTGACTAAATGTTTTAACGTAGAGGGGGGAATCGAGACGAGGGTCGTGGTGTATGTGCGTGTGTGTGTGTGTGTGTGTGTGTGTCTGTGTCTGTGTCTGTGTCTGTGTGTCTGTGTGTGTGTAGAGCGATTCAGACTAAACTACTGGACCGATCTTTATGAAATTTGACATGAGAGTTCCTGGGTATGAAATCCCCATACGTTCTTTTCATTTTTTCAATAAATGCCTTTGATGACGTCATATCCGGCTTTTCGTGAAAGTTGAGGCGGCACTGTCACGCTCTCATTTTTCAACCAAATTGGTTGAAATTTTGGTCAAGTAATCTTCGACGAAGGCCGGGGTTTGGTATTGCATTTCAGCTTGGTGGCTTAAAAACTAATGAGTGAGTTTGGTCATTAAAAATCTGAAAATTGTAAAAAAAAAATTTTTTTATAAAACGATCCAAATTTACGTACATCTTATTCTTTATCATTTTCTGATTCCAAAAACATATAAATATGTTATATTTGGATTAAAAACAAGCTCTGAAAATTAAAAATATAAAAATTATTATCAAAATTAAGTTGTCCAAATCAATTTAAAAACACCTTCATCTTATTCCTTGTCGGTTCCTGATTCCAAAAACATATAGATATGATATGTTTCGATTAAAAACACGCTCAGAAAGTTAAAACGAAGAGAGGTACAGAAAAGCGTGCTATCCTTCTCAGCGCAAGTACTACCCCGCTCTTCTTGTCAATTTCACTGCCTTTGCCGTGCGCGGTGGACTGACGATGCTACGAGTATACGGTCTTGCTGCGTTGCATTGCGTTCAGTTTCATTCTGTGAGTTCGACAGCTACTTGACTAAATGTTGTATTTTCGCCTTACGCGACTTGTTTCTTTGTAATGTAACCGGGTGGAGTAGTCAGATTGATGTCATTTCTGCATGCTAACTGTGTGCATCCAATTTTTTTTTAAAGGAATTAAAAGCTCTCCATCAGTCAATGCTTTCAGTGTGAGTATTGTTTCTTTCCATTTACTGCCATTCCTTCGTTGCCACGGTGAAATGTGTGTGTGTACGTGTGTGTGTGTGTGTGTTTGTGTGTGTGTGTGTCTGCGCGAGTGGTTGTGTGTGTGGTGTGTTTGTATGCGTGTATGTGTGTGTGTGTGTGTGTGTGTGTGTGTGTGTGTGTGTGTGTGTGTGTGTGTGTGTGTGTGCTAGACTGTGACTTGGGCAGACATATATAGAAGAAAACTATAAATAAAGAAAGATCGCAACGTACTTGAACATTTGTTTTCAATATCTTTATTTCAGCATTGTATGTACACACAATGGAAAACTCGTGTTTGTGGCGATGACAGTGATGAAGAAAACATGCAAGTGGAAGAGCATCAAATGAATGAGGAATGCGAAGAATGATGATAAATAACTAACAATTATTGAAGTTAGTATTGATTGCACATTGAAACAATACACAAGATCTGTAACTCACGAAATATAGCTTGTGCATCAGCATGTCAACACACCCAGACACACCCACACACACACACACACGTACACAAGTGTATCTGTAAATGTGTGCAAAGAAAAACAAAAGAGACTGAATAATTTACAAAGCATAAATCAGACTTTCCAGGATTTTTACTTTCAACTTGAACAGGACTCTGAACAGATTTGATTCGTATTGTGAAGTGTATTTTTAAGGTGTCCTTTGTATCCCTGTTCTCATCAAATTTACAAATTACATCAATCACCTGACTGTATCTCTTAGTATTTACATCAGATATATCTTTGTCGTCAATTCATTATCATGGAGGATTGTGTTGAAATGCCTGTGTTTCATGTGATCTGGATTTTGTGCTGTTGCTTAATTGTTTGTTACATGTGTATTTGCAAATATTAAAACTTTACATTTCCAATCATTTTCACATTGTCTTTGCGAATAACGCAGTGATCTTATAACAAAAAAGTATTTTAAGTTCTTGGTGCAAGTCCTTTAATTCGGGTAAACTCGAACCAAGTGTTCAACGTGTCTTTATCTGTTTATTGTCCACAGTTCTCACACAGTTTGCATATGAATAGGTTATACTGATAGTAGTTGAGGCAGGGCCGGATCTGGGGGGGGGGGGGGGTCCTGGATTCTGGAACCCCCCCCACCTGGCCATCTGATGTACCTCTCAGAGAAAAGAAAAAAAAATATGTCAGACTTATTTACTAGCCATATATGTCTTTGGGATTATTCCACTGAACCACTATGGTAAATGAATATCTGAAGTATTTTGTTACTGTTGAAAATGTGTAATTTTGATTCCCAGTTGCAAGGAAAGACCAAAAAATGACCTCACAAATGCAACATTTTCTCGGCTTCAGTTGCAACCCCCCCCCCCCCCCCCCCCCAAACGAACTTGGTCCGGCCCTGTGAGGTTCTCTGCTTAGATTGGTAAGATAATACAGGTTTAATAGGATAGTTCCTCGTTATTTGAAATACAAGTTTAGGTTGGTTGGTTGGTTTTTGGAGTTTAATGTCCCTTCAGCAGATTACAAGTTTAGGTAGGAAGATGTTAATATTGATGTACACAATTTTTATAAACAGATTTTGTAGAGTAACGATTTGATTCGGTATAAAGGGAAAATGTTGTTTTATTCTTATTAAAAAAAGCTAGAATTGAAAGAGTAAGTGAATTGTTTATAGTTAAAGAAAAGAGGTTAATGTCTGTAGCACAGGTATATAATATACACATTTGGAAAAAATAATGCAAATATATTTTTGGATTATTGGGCATTAATGAATGCATTACCCAAATTATGGATTAATTGGATTGAGAATAAACATATTAATGTACATATGACTAAGCAGTAGTTTGAGGGTTGCCTGTATATGAAAAAATAAGCCAAATAAGAAAAATGATAGAAAAAAGTGTAAATCGTCCTTGTCTGATCTAACTCGATTTTTTGCGTTTTGAGAAAAACACAAAAAACGTCTTAAAAAAATAACTTTTATACAAAATTGGCAAATTTTTTTCTGCACATGATCTAGAAACATTAACAAAGTACTGTGTGTAATCAAATAGTGTTTTTCACAATTAAAACGCACGATATTCAACAAAATTGCAAGATACGAGTTTTTCGTTTTTAAAACCCGACCAAACTTGCAGGCTTACAAGGTTTTTTAAGATAGCCAAAGCACAAAAAAGACGAAAACAATGTTTGGGGAACGCCATCTAAAGTTCATTGAACAGCTAGTAGTTAGGCAGGATGACCCCTCATGGGAATGCAGGGCTTAACGACCAAGGGTAGGCCATCATAATAGTGGTGGTAATCTACGGAAAAAAACTCCTTGAGTCGCTAACGGTACTGCCACGTTGTGTCTTTGATGGGCAGCCGTACTTTGTAGAGCTAGGGGATAATACTGGGGTCACCATGTGCTCTCTTTCTTCAATGTGGAAAAGACTGCCACTCATCGGAATAGATAAGTTTTGGGCGGCGGGTACCGCCAGGCAGGTAATTCACACTGCGGAAACCCACCACCTGTGGATTTCCAGAAGTATCTGAGATCAAGAAAGTCCTTAAAGAATGTGTGGTCCACCTGGGAGACTTTGTCAGGTTATTTTTGTTCTTGCAGAGGTATACCGGTAAAGTTTTTTTTTCTAAGATAGAAAATTGTATAGAAAAAAAGATTGGATTAAGAGTCAAGTTTAAAATAGAGGATGTAGTATTTGAGTATCAAGACACAATTTAAGTTGTAGTAGAAAGATGAAAAATTTTGTAGATCACGTAATATTGATTGGAAAAATGTGTGTTAGTATCTTTAGAAAGTGGGGTCCTGATTTGGCCTATATGGTCCGCTGGACCCAAAAAACAACAACTAACTAACTAACTATCTTTAGAAAGACAACTTGTTGTGGATCAGTGTTCGTAATATTTGAGTTTTAAATATTAAGTAGAACAATTGAATTGTATATAGAAGATGTATTTGTGTAATTGTAAATAGAAAATGGCCATTATTTGAACGAGTACTTTTTTTTTAGTTCCAAAAAAAAGACCAATGAAGAAGGATGCTCACCGCCTATCAAAAAAAAATTACAAAAAGGAGAAGAAAACAGTAAAAGGAGGGTTGAAGCAGCCTGCATGCAACTGAGGTCACTAAAAAAAAAAACCAAACTCACAGGATAGTTCCTCGTTGTCAGCAATTCAACTTCATATGACTTAAATTTGAAGTAAAAGTCCAACACATCCTTTATTTGTACTCATTATCTGTGCTTGGGGCACACTACCACAGGCCGAACAGAAAACCAAATTGTGTTTGTCTCCCGTACTGTTTTACAGCACTGTCACAGACACTGTCAGCAAGACCAACTGTGTTCCTCAAATTATGTCCCTACAACAGTGAAGCGTTGGCGTAGACTTCATTCCTCTTCTTGTACTCTTTGTATTCTTTGTACTCTTGCACTGCTCGGCAGATGAACCGATACTGCGCCTGCAACAATAACATAGAATGTGAAATCACAAGCCACATGAAATGTAAGTAATACTTATGATGTGTTTTTTTCTCATACGACCATGTTTGCAGCCACTGAATTAAGGTCATGGTTTAGGGATATCAAGCTGCGTTTAAATATAAAATCATAGAAACAATTAATTCTAAATAAAGATCACAAGAAATTGAACATCAATCATCCCTAATAGAAATAAATAGTGAATGACACAACATGTAGTATAGCCACTGCGTGTAATGAGTAAGCAAAAAGTATCATTGCCAAAGGTTTATTTGACGTGTAACTTTTGCCTTTGGTGTGTTATGTCTGTTATTCTTATATAATCCAAGAATGAATACGGATTGACAAAGCAGACTGTCTATATTGCCCCTGAAAGCATTTGTTGCTGTTATTTTAAGTTTCATTTTAAACCTTTCATTCACAAAATATCCCAAACACAGTACTGAAGATTTTCTTTAATGGTTTTTTTGTCTCTTCTCTTCAGGACCCCTTACTTTGTTTCTGAAAGTTTTGAAATCTATTTATTTTAAAGAGCAGGATGAATTTCATTAGAAAAATATTGTATTAGAAATCAAGAAACCCAAATTTGTTGACACAGGTAGTATCACTGTGAAGGCGCCGACAGCTTAATTATGCCCGCTGTGTTTGATTTGTGCAAGCTGCGTTTAAATATAAGGTGATAGCAACAATCATTTCTAAAAAAAGTTTATGTGCAATGTGCCAACTGCATTCTAGCGTTTGTCACTGATTGTGATGATAACTAGTCTAACTCTGTACTAATATATGATTTTATCATGAATTTAATCTTATATGGACAAACAAAATATCTAAGGTCTTGAACATGGCATTAGTTGATTTGAGCAAGTTTCGTTTAATTTGCTCTCCTCATATAAATAGCGGAAAGATTAACGACTGTTTAAAGTGAAGCAAAATTTCACAGTCCTGTCCAGGTGAAGCCTACATGTATCAATTGAGCATAGAGCTTATCACCCGAAATAACTCTATGTTCTTGGGTTGTAAGCTGTTAAGAAAGCACAACACGAGAATAATGTGTGGCACATACGAACTAATACTGCACAATCTCTCTTTAGAAATAAGAAGACAAGCTTACATTGTATTCAAGTACACTATTTGTTTGCTTCCCTCAATCATCAACATTTTAATTTAACAATTTATAAACTCTGATACCTTGGACATCAAGCACTGCGGACGGATAATCTGGATGTGTCTGACCGCCATGTATGCGTCGACTTCTCCTTCTGACGTCATTCGGTTGATGACATCACAAATGGCATGGAACAGGCCACTCTTTGTAGCACCATCACTGCATTAATAGAAAATATAGTTTGATTTGAATCTTAACAATATAAATCGTAACAAACAATGTTTTAACAACAGTTCAGAACATTTGCAAGCAGGGCAGGATGACTTGTGCAACAACATATTTTTTCAGAAATGTTACTTCATCCTGGGTCTTTCTTTGCTATTACACTTTGCTGCCAGTTCGGATATCCATAACATAATATAAATAAAGATGTTTGTCCCTTCCATGAATAATAACAGGGTATGGATAGGAAGATTTACATTTCTCAATACCCTAACGCTGTAATAAGAGAAGGGCATGTTGTGGTTTTGCACACATCTAAACTAATCCTAATCTCAAAATTGCTATACTTCAAATGAACGAACTTCAAAGAAGACACCACCGACCTGCACTGAAAGAGGAGAGGACTGTTGCCTTGCTGTGACTGTGCAGACAGCACTGTGACCACGAGGTGAACAAGGTCCTCAACACTGCCCGGTAGGTCACCCTTCCAGTCGCTGTAGTGTAGCAGCTCAACACTCCTTGGACTTGCTTGTCCCTATGTAGAAGAAATACACTGTACCTTCCCTAATCAATATCAAAATTGAGATAACATAGAATTTAATACATAATTTCTCGACCTGATTATTGATCAGATAGAAACCTACACGGTAGTTATGACAATAGACCCTTTTTGTCAGTAGCCACTCTTCTTTTAAACACACACACACACACACACACACACACACACACACACACACACGCACACACACACACACACACACACACACACACACATTCAAAAGCAAATAAATAACCAAGTTGATTTTATGCCTCCGAGTGGTTGAGAAAAAAGCTACTATGTTAAAATAAAAAGTGTTAAAAGCTCTCTATTTACCATGGAGCTATCTTCCTATTTGTACGTATCTTCACCGCGTTCAAAAACTTAATTCGTCTTATTTACAAGAGCACCAGTGCCGACGCCAGTTGTACCAACCCCGCTAGATACACCAGCACACACGCGTGCAATCATAGCAATACAATTTACCTGGTACTGAAGAGACAGATTGTATCGCATGAGATGCTTCCTCAGGGTTGACCGTGAAGTCTGATAGATTTCGAAAGGTCCAAACGTCAGAGACTGGTTCTCTTCACGGGGCCAGTAACAGCTCTTTTCCTGCAATGAAGATAAGTAACTGCGGTTTGGTATATCTATCATCTTTTCACAAAATTCGCCACTCACTAATCAACGTCTCATTATACAAACCAAATCACATATATATTAAACAACCCAATAATGCCCAAAAGTAAATGTGCATTAAAAAAAAACAAAAGCACGAATTGTTCACAAAGTGTACCTGTATCAACATGTAAACAAACACTTGAAAACGCATACATCTACAGCAAAAAACAACAACACCTCGATGGTCTAGTCTATGTTAAAGCATTTAGTCAAAACTTGACTTCACCTCAAAATGAAAGAAGATAAAACAGAAAAGGGAAGAATCTCAGATTACACCAAATGAATCTTAACCCAACGTTTTGTAATTAACATGTACCTCCGACTGAACGATTTCAGACCCCAGTGACACAATCAGGCTGACATGACTTCCGACCACAAGACGCCACATGTCAACCATGGTATCTCTCAGAGGAAGCTGTGTCAAGATGCTACCGTGCTGCTCTGTGAAGGTCTGAAATTGGAAATGAATCTGTAAAAATTTTGGCGTTTATGTATGGAATACAGTGTGCTTTTTCTCCTAATTAGGCAAAACATAAAATATAGGTAAGCCTTTGTACAACAACGATCACCACAAAAAAGGGTTTCAAGATAGATTTATCGGCAAGGAAAGTCAATGCAGGCAAAATGTAAAGGCTTACACCACGACATAACAAACATCACGAAACATTGCTTAAACTGTTAAAAAAATGATGAGTGTAGCTTATTGAGTCCAATTTGTTTGTAACGTGGTTTAGGTTTGAATAAAAAAACATGTTCATCTATGCTGTCAAAGTGTAAACTATTTGATTGTATTGTCTAAAAGGCTAGTCTTACGGTCATCACGACTGCGTTGATGTAATCACTTCTTTCCCCAAAAGGAATAGTCAGATGCACCAAATATCTGTCTTCTGAAAAAATAGAACATTGGGAAAAGCGTTGAAGCGGCACTTACCAACTCATCGGTTTTACACTACAAAACCTACCAATAAATACAATATTAAAAAGGTTGGTAATTATGACAATGCAATACCTGAAAGGCAATATTTCAAATTCTCTTATATTGCTTTAGGGAAAATAAGCATATGATATGTTCTGAGGCGCTACTTACACACACACAGACTTCAAGTTGCCAGCTGAAGGCCAAATACTCATTTCTTGTACATGTAGGATAGAAGGGATTGAACAAACCTGGCAAGATGTCCAAATATCTGTTCTTGTTGATATTTTCTTCCTTTTCTGCCTCAGTGTTCCGAGGCTTTTGCATCAGCACTTTCATCTGCTTCAGTTTCTGGAAATCAGTACAGCAATGAATTAAGATATTGATTGCTTTGCTAAAAGCAGTGGAAAATCCTCCGCATATTTTCTCTTATTTTGTGAGAAAACGGTCTGGATATGAGTTGTTCCTGTCTCTATTGGTTTAAGAGGAAAAAAAAAAAAAACTCAAACTGAGGGATAAATACATGAGAAAAAAATCCCCCCCCCCCCAACAAAAAAACAACAACAGCGGAGGGATGGGGTGGTGGTGTCGCCTTCAGGTAGGCGTACAACTTGTATCGCTAAGAAGTATTTACAATTTGGAATTGACTGATATAAACTGGCCGAATTTCGACATCTGATTCCTATTAAACAATTGTCTCGGCATGTTGGAATTCGACTTATAACTACTTGCCATTGACATTGCTGGCTGACAGACTATCTGAGCGTTTAATAGGTGGATTTCTAGTACTCATCGACAACGGAATCACAGTAAGTTTTAATCACTTTGGGCAATCTGGCCAATCACATACTCTGCCCATTCTAAACCCACTCTTGCTTGAATTACAAACATGTATTTTCTGTCATTCGTCTTTTAACCTTGCATTACATATGATTGATCAATTTACTCTCTCTCTCTCTCTCTCTCTCTCTCTCTCTCTCTCTCTCTCTTTCTCTCTCTCTCTCTCTCTCTCTCTCTTTCTTTTTCTTCTCTCTCTTGCTTTTGCTCTTTTAGATCCTATCCATTTATTTACTATATTTCTGAATGTGTTTAAAATGATTTGTTTATTC
>NC_090248.1:19789738-19804738 GCF_037325665.1 Littorina saxatilis | reverse complement strand
ATCCACTTCATATTCTTCCAGTTCTACATTCACATCATCCTCTTCTACACACTCAAATGCGTCGTCCCTAGCAACAGGGGCAATCACTCTTGGTGGCAGTGAATCGTGGAGACAGGGAGGTTCATCTGGGTTGATGCATCTTTTTTCGAAAGCCCTGTTGACGTAAGTGGCTTCTGCGTTTACCACTGGTTTGGTTTTGTTCGTACTCCTTTTCTTTCTTGGTTCTGGCCTGGGTGCCTCCTTAGGTTTTGTATCAGCTACAACAAAGTTAAAACAAAAAATCAAGATCTTGCGTAGCAGCATGGGCATCCGCTCTGTTGTTATGGGATGGTAACCATTCAACTTAACAGAAACAATTGTTGTTGAAAATCTAAGAGCTCGCTACAGTATTATTGTTGTGAAGATCGAAACGGTCTGGGATTATTAATATTTGTTTGTTGTTTTTGGGGGGCTGTTTTTGGTGGGGGGCACAATAAAGGAAGTTGTAATGACTTACCATCTGCCAAGATTTCTACTGTCGAAGAACACCCTGAACAATTCAAAAACAAATTGTGATGTTTTCTGGAAATGTCCTAATAATAATAGAACCTTTTAACAAAACACCGTAAGTTTCCAAAATACATGTAGTATGATTCATCCAACAGCTTTTCGCATATTTCCATCAAGAGTTTAAACAAATGTGACCAACAGACAGACACAACTTCTGCTGCACAAGCCTTTTAAGAAAAAAACACCCCGTGAACTATCCAAAAGTTTGTAAAATCCTTACCTTGTCGATTTGTGTCTCTTCCAATGTCGCCCATTGTACCATTGGTAGCATTAGATACATTCTGATAAACGTTGACTTGTTGTATTGTTTGATCTTGGGTGATGTTTTTTTTCGTTTCCTTGGCTTTGGGTCGACTTCTTCTCCGCCTATCAAAGGAAGAGCAAGGTACACTGACAATTTAATGTTTGCAACATTAGTTTAAAATGTGTTTCTACCGATTTTAGACAAGGCATACCTTCCTGCTAAATCAGAAGTACAAAGCAAACAAAACGGTATCATGATGTTATCAATGTGTGTGTAAAGTTAGAATTTTATACGGGGTTTTGCGTGTATGTCTTCATTTGTATCCATTACATGTGACTTTTACTGAATAATTCTTATGATAAGGACACGTAGTGCATAGTTGTACTTCTAGAATCACGCGTTCCTTATTTTATATATCTTCGTGTATGTTGTTCTTTACGTCTTTGTTTCATACTAAGTATTCTCTTAAAACATGGATGCAAGAACACGTAAAACAAATATATATTGGGCGCATTACACCAGTTACCTCACGACGATGACAACAATAATGATGATCACAACCAACACAACCACAGATCCTCCCACAGCGCCACCAATGATGGTAAATTGGGCTTCCATTTTGTCACTCAGGATCTCTGTTAGCAGTACACGCAGCATTATTAGGGGCACTAAATAAACTATCGTGTATAGTATATATGTTGTGCTAGGTGGGCTATAAATACGTATTTGCAAAAGGCAAGGGATATATGTGTGACAGAACCGGACATATCGTTACGGTATCCACCACAAGTTTAGGTGTAATGTCATAGCACTAGGTTTCTTTTGATAAACAAAAGATAACAAAAGCAGTCTTGCAGTTTGATTAAACCATAACAACTGTTTCTCCCTTGATTATTTATGCACGTTCCCTGATCTTACATAACAGCTGTAACACACATGTGTAACAGATAACAAAAAGAGGTGCAAAACAAACTTTCCCATCAAGAATACAATGTCTGCATTGACTGATGGTATAGTGATCCTACACAATGCCGAGTTGTACATTTATTTTTGTCGAATGGACAAAAACTTAAACTCCACAATTATGAGCACCCTACAATGGGCGTACTGCATATTTAAATGTTTGCAGTGACCCGACATGAACAGATACACACCTGTCAAGCACAACGGAGGTATGTATCCTCCGTTGCACGCACAATGTCCTGTAGCCTTGTCACAAGTACCATTGCAGTGGGCACTGCAATTCTGCATGCAGTTGAGACCATATGTTCTCCCAGGACACACTGCGTAGCAGCGACCAGCAGTCAATGGTAAATAAAAGACCAATCAACGAACCAAACCAAGTAAATTACATTCCAGTATTTATTAGATATGTCTTCAAGCAGTTTTGTTCAATATTCCATAACCTAGCTCCCTGTTTTGTTGCTGTTATTCTAGTGAGTTGATCTAGCCCAATATTGTCTAGTAGAAAACAACAACAATAACAACAACTACAACAACAACAACAACAACAACAACAGCAGCAACAACAACAACAACAACAACAACAACGTTCACTTTGATTTAACCAGCACAACTGTTTCTTCCCTGATAATATGCAGATTCACTCATTGTGCATATTAGCTGTAACAGCAGACAAAAATGAGAGACAAAACAGGTGTTCCCATCACGAACAAAATGAATGCAGTGGCTTAGAGGATACTGAACCAACACAATGTCAAGTTGTATGTTCGGTCACAGTATTATGTGTCAGAACACAACTTAAGCCCAAAATGTATAAGCAACCTACAATCAGCGTCCTGCATCTTCTGTGTAATGTTGGCATATACCTGTTTTTTGGAGCATGTGTCGTTAAGAAAGCAATGCCTTTCAATCGATTTGTGTTTAGCAAATACCGTTTCACCCTTGTGTCGTCTTCTTTTTCTAACCGAGAGCCCGAAGCACAAGAATCGCCTTTGGAGGCAAAGCCGGTCAAACGGGATTGAGATTTTAGAGCCAAATTATTAGCCCTATAAAATCTGCTATGGCAACACAAAGGTTCGCAAACGCATTCCAGGTAATAACAGCAGCCAGACCCCATCACAATCAGCTACTCCACATCTCACGGGTATGCTGTCTACCAACGTACCAAAAACGGCAAGCTACCAAAACTAGCTCACGCTTAGGGAGACAACTCCGTCAATGCAGCGCAGCTGCCTGTGATAAGGGGGACTACTGCGTCACCCTGTCCCATTATCCTTGAAGTCTTGAAATATGTGGTGCTGCGAAAAGGGATAAAATAACCAAAATTCAATTTCAAATACAGCTGCAACCCACATTGTCACAAACAATGCACACATACCAGCATCACAAGCAGGCCCCAGCCATCCAGGTTTGCACGTGCAGTGTCCTGAGACTTTGTCACAGACATCCTCACATCCTGCACTGCAAGTCTGTGTACAGTTGTGTCCATAGGTCCCAGTTTCACATTCTGTAGAAAGAAAGTCATAAGGTTATGATTTACCTTTTTTCAATAACATGCTGGTGATGCACTGTTGTAGCTTGAGAAGTACTGACGCTCTCTGTTTGTGGACTAAACCTGGCTTTGTAATTCATCTGATAAAACAAACTACACCGACAGATAATACCTCCACCATCAGGTAATGGCAGACAACAGCAACGTTAGGTTTACAACATTAAATATACAAGCAAGTCTACATGACAATAAACATGTGAGGTGTTTACGTAATGTTTTCTTTGAATCCCCACTCCGCCTCACAGGAGGTTTACAGAATGAGTCAAGCATTTCACGAAAAGTCATAGAAAACCGACAAAACACACATTGCAGGGCCGTCAACGCCGTTTTATGACGCACACAGGTCTCTTGCAGGGCTAATTATCACATGTAAACCCTACACGCGCTGCAATGGTTTATTCTAAGCTACCGCAGTCGTCAGCGTATTGTGTGCAACTGCCATCTGTCAAGTCGGCTCTAGTCGTATTTCATACATATTGCTTCGAAAAAACTGCAGCAATTTTCTAAATCTTTAAAAGGAATCTAGTGTAAGTGTATACATTTGGTTACGAACAACAAAACAAGTGTAAAGGGGAACACCACCACGTGGAGCTTTACCAGTTAAAGTAGGTTATGTCCCTTGATCAGAATGCAACTTTCCCTTTCGGACAACAAAGCCGGCATACCTAAAATATGTGAATGCCGACACTCATTATTCAACGCTCCAAACCCTCCAGGAAAGTGAAAATCACACATGTCCCTCTTTCCCCTATATTCCGACTTCGTGCTTTCGGACTATCAAAACTTCAATTTTGCGCCATGACGAGGCTTCGGTTTCACACGGGTCCAGAGGACGCGAAAAGACATTCTTTGAAAATTGCTCGCTATCCAGGGAGAGCAGCCCTGATGTTCTCCGGCAGTATGTGTTCAAACGAAAGGATGTTTGTAATGTATGTAAACGCCTGGAGTGTGCCTTTAAAGACGAGAACACTTTGTCCACAACAAATTCCTAATCCATGTACATATAGTCTATTATATTAAATACTTTGTTAGCACTGGTTTGTACATCACTCACCCGTATCACACAGTGGAGGCTTGATGCCAGGGGGACAGCTGGAGCAGTGTCCTGTCACCTTGTCACACACCTCTCCGTTACTGCAGCTACCACACCTCCTATCACACCCACTGTCCCAGTAGTCGTCACTGCAACCTTTCAAATGACAATATCTCTGATTTACAACACGTGTGCACTTGGTTACTTCCAAAGTCATTACTAGGGGGCTGTTTTCTGTTGATGTCAACCAAGTAAAGAAACAGCTCATATCATTAGTCTCAAAGTAAACATACAAATTATATCTAGGCAGGTTTGTAGGTTTGCACAAGTTAATATGTTTGGAATGGCAATTGTTTTTGCTGTTTTTCTCATTTTCAGATTGACGATATTTTTTTTATCTTGGGCCATGTGATGTGACCGTCAGACCCAATCGAACCCGAAGAGACTGACTCAAACATTTACAAAAGATTGAAATAGATTAAACAAATCATTCAAACAAACCAGGCAAAGGAGTATTAATTACCAATATAGTTCAGGAAAGTTTCTTCGCTGATAATAGGTACTTCTGGTGTTCTCTTATGTCGTACGGTTTGATTTGCAATCGTGCCAATAGTCGAATAAATCCACATTCTGGTATCAAGTTGTCAGGATTTCACGATTTAAAAAAGCTGCCTTAATGACCATGGAGACATTGTTAAGAGTAGAACTAGGGAAGTTGGATTACTTAAAACAGATGCGTAACGTATATACCCAAAGTCTGCAGTTGATTTGTATTACATGCCCTTCTAAAAACGACATTGTACGGGGGAAATGTCGGGGTTGTTAAATAAGTGTCTCCAAACAAGTAAACGACAAACAAACAAACAAACTTATGTTAGTGATATTTACTCGACGTTTGTAATTATGGTAAGCAAAAATGATAAACATACTTATCACTTGGAGTTCACACATGTTAATTGTCTTTTCGTCTCCGGAGAATTCTGTGGTGTCTTTGGACACTCTGATGACAGATCCGTTCAGGACACCGCTGGTACATGTAACATTCGTTTTCTTGCTGACCTGTGCGTCGTCAAACCTGTAGCATTCCTGTCCATCTACTTTAATAAGACAGCCTTTCATTCTACCTTTGTCTGAAAAAGAAACAAGTCGCGTAAGGCGAAAATACAATATTTAGTCAAGTAGCTGTCGAACTCACAGAATGAAACTGAACGCAATGCCATTTTTCAGCAAGACCGTATACTCGTAGCATCGTCAGTCCACCGCTCATGGCAAAGGCAGTGAAATTGACAAGAAGAGCGGGGTAGTAGTTGTGCTAAGAAGGATAGCACGCTTTTCTGTACCTCTCTTTGTTTTAACTTTCTGAGCGTGTTTTTAATCCAAACATATCATATCTATATGTTTTTGGAATCAGGAACCGACAAGAAATAAGATGAACGTGTTTTTAAATTGATTTGGACAATTTAATTTTGATAATAATTTTTATATATTTAATTTTCAGAGCTTGTTTTTAATCCGAATATAACATATTTATATGTTTTTGGAATCAGCAAATGATGGAGAATAAGATAAACGTAAATTTGGATCGTTTTATAAATTTTTATTTTTTTTTTACAATTTTCAGATTTGTAATGACCAAAGTCATTAATTAATTTTTAAGCCACCAAGCTGAAATGCAATACCGAAGTCCGGGCTTCGTCGAAGATTACTTGACCAAAATTTCAACCAATTTGGTTGAAAAATGAGGGCGTGACAGTGCCGCCTCAACTTTCACGAAAAGCCGGATATGACGTCATCAAAGACATTTATCAAAAAAATGAAAAAAACGTTCGGGGATTTCATACCCAGGAACTCTCATGTCAAATTTCATAAAGATCGGTCCAGTAGTTTAGTCTGAATCGCTCTACACACACACACACACAGACAGACACACACACACACACACACACACGCACATACACCACGACCCTCGTTTCGATTCCCCCTCGATGTTAAAATATTTAGTCAAAACTTGACTAAATATAAAAAGAAACATAAGTGAGCACCGAGAAATGTGACCCTCCACCACGAAATGAGTCGCATGTCACCTCGCGCGGTTCTGCGCTAGGCTTAATATAAGTCCGGGGAGTGTCTGGTAACAGTGTGAGGGTCACCTTTGTCACAGGCTTATAACTCAAACAGTTTTCGCTCTTTTCTAACACGGTTTTCACCACTGGATAAAGCATATAAAACTCTTTAGGAAATTGTACAAATATGAAAATCATGCAAAGGTGACATGCGACTCATTCCGTGGTGGAGGGTCACAAATAATAAATGACAATACAACATCTCTCCGGAGTTTGCCTTCTGTTCCTTTACGGGGGAAATGGGTGAGGGCAGGTTTGAAGAGGGTGAAGAAAATAATCGCAATCAAAGTAATGCGGAGGAAGGGAGGACAAGCAATTGGAGTCAGCTTCTTCTTCTTCTTCTTCTTCTTCTTCTTCTTCTTCTTCTTCTTCAGCGTTCCAGAATTTTCTGGTTACGTGTGAGCTCGTTTGCCCATTTGGGTTCCCCAAACTATACTCTGGGAGCATAGTCAGCTTCACTCCGCTTTCGCTGAGTAGGCATGCTGGGTATTTTCGTGTTTCCATAACCCACCGAACTTCGACATGGATTACAGGATCTTTTCCGTGCTCACTTGGTCTTGTGCTTGCGTGTACACACGAACGGGGTTAGGTCACTAGTAGGTCTGCACATAAGTTGACCTGGGAGATCGGAAAAATCTCCACTCTTAATCCACCAGGCGGCAGCGACCGGGATTCGAACTCACGACCTCCCGATTAGGAGGCCGACGTCTTACCACCACGCCACTGCACCATGCATGTCAGGACTTTTGCTAGTTTGTTCTTTATGTATTTGTTTCTTTGTTTGTTTCTTTGTGTTTTGTTTGTTTCTGGTTTTAGTTTTTTTCACAATTCGACGTATTCAGGATGTGAGGATTGGTCTAATGGAGACCAAAAAAACATACCATGTGGGAACGTGCAATTATTTCTAGTCGGTACTTTCGCTCTGCAGCTAATCTACACTACTCGTCATAAAAAACTATACACATATATTTAGCTGTAGATCTTTGTGATGCGGCCAGTTATATTAAAACCAAGCCTCGTCAGAAGCCGTAAAAGGCCTGTTTTGGCGTCTTTATTTTTTTGGTAGGCTATGTGGGGAAAAACACTGTTGTTTTGTAATGGCTTATTGTAATGCTTTTAAATTTGACATGAGTTTAACAACACAATTGCCAACAAGTGTGTAAAATATCATGGCATTTTGATGAGTTTGTTGGTCGAATTGGAACTGTTCAGAAAAGTTTTATTAAATTGTAATCAATTTTGGGGATCAATTTTGGTACAAAAGCAACAACGCGCATGGGTGGTATGGACATGTGAACGCAAAACAACAATTACAAAAAACAGGTCTTCCAACAGCAAAACCCAGTGTAGCGCAGCAGACTGAACTAGCACGTCACTCAAGCGTGCCAGTTCAGTCATAGCCCACACAATAAGACGCCAAAACAGGCCTTTTACGGCTTCTGACGAGGCGGACACCAGTCTTCTTCAAAATAGCAAAACAACACCGCTAGGCACAACAGCTTAACCAAATCAATTTGTATGGGTACAAAATGAGTTGTTCTTCCATTTGGGATCAAAAACGGGGTCATTATTTCTTATTTTGATTTGTTTTGTTGTATTTTAGTGTCTGCAAGTTTGCTTTTTGACGAGCCGCACCAGCGGGTCGTCTTATTGCCTCGGGTAAGTAGCTTGCACAAGGAGAAATTTTTGTTCATGGGCGATTTCTGTGACGTATGTACCACGTGACATGAAGTCGCCGTTTAGTTTCGAGGTTCAACAAAAATATCATAAGTCGTACTGTGTAGGGTCAACCGCAACAACCTCTAACCATTCGTACTAAGTAGTATTTGAGTGACTTATATACCCGACATTTTTATTTCTTATTTTTAGCACAGGTGTAGGAAAAAATCATGAACCAAAATGTTATTTATTCTTTAATTTAACATTTGTTTTACAAATGTGACCATGGTCTTTCAAACATACAGTGACATTAAACATTGTTATGTTAAAAAAAAGAAAAAAAGAAAAAAAGCTTTTGTGCACAAATCAGAAAATACATTGTACATTTTACCTACAGGCCAAACAGTGTCCGTGGCGGCAAAGGACCTATATTTTTAGATCAGTCACTGTGGCAAGTTGTCAAGAACACAGGCGCTTGCATTTGGATGTGTCCACTGATAGTAGGTTTGGTTGTGATCAATCAGAATGATGAGGAATAAAAATGTATGGCAGTTTGTTATGATGACATGTAATTCACATATGCTGAAATGTAATATTATACATGATATAATATTATTATGGCTGTTGCCATGACCATGAACCCCAAGAAAGGTTTAATGTTATGTAAAATCATAATACCAAAATCAAGCACCTATTAATCTGGTCTACGGTCTGTGTGTGTCTCTGCTCTTTCTCTTGGCACACAGCCACAGGTCAAAGCAGAGGTTAACTTGAGTGCACCTAGCAGGAGGGGGGGTGATTTCTATTAGGGCCTTTTACAGCTATTTCTGCTTTGTTGTTGGAAACCGAAACCGTCTCAGTGTAACGCTTACAGGGCCTCATAGATATCAGTCAACTCTCTCTCCACCCCACCCCCCACCCCCCCGCCCCCGCCCCCGACACCTCCACGCATTCAGCGTAACGGCTTGTACGGCGTGTTACTTCAACATAAATAATAATAATAATAATAACTTCAACAAGTATTTTTTTGGAAAAAAATTAACCTTAACAAGGCCTCAACACAACAGCGCTTCCTGGAATTGCATGGCTGTTACCAGGAAATGTACTGGGTCAAAGGTCCGCCTGACTCGAAAATTTACTGGGGGAAAGACAGTGACTGCAAAAAAAATCGTGTACTTCATGATTGGTACAATGGCCAACACAAATGTTGTCGGATCAAGTCTACTTCCATTCTTTAGATGGTATATGTTTTTTTCAAATCCAGCGCGCTACCAACTGAGCTATATCCCCGCCCATCACTGCATCACTGCAGAGCGCCAAGAACTGTACCCACGGAATATGCGCGATATAAGCCTCATTGATTGATTGATTTTTTTCAATTTTACATGTTATGAGTAAAGCGTTTTTTCCAACTTCTCTTTTTCTTCCTCAAATCTTCCGATGGATCGCTCTGGCCAGAACAATATATGGTTACTTGAACACATTTTTCCATGCATTCCAAGATTCTCATGTTTTGTAGATTTTGTCGGTGTTGCATACTTTGCCCAGTTTGTTTCACAATTTGAACATTATTTACATAGGATTTTCCAAAATGTGCTGAAAACTTTCAGTCTTAACTTCTTACTTTTCTCTTTCCAATGTTTGACAGTCTTTGCTGCTTGCTGGACATTAAACAATGCTTGACATGATTTTTTTGGTCTGTACTTTTTCATAATTTACAGTTCATTTCTATGGACTTTTTGATCATTTCAGGGGTGGGAATTTTCTTTTCAGAGGATTTCCTCCTTTTTTTGGATTCTGAAATCGTTTTTGGACAATTTTCTTACAATTTTCTTTGTTTTTAAGGCCAATTTTGAAAATTTTCACAAGTTTCCTCTTTTTTCACTTTCAGTAATTCCCAGGCCTGTCATTTACAGTTCATTTCTGTGGCCTTTTTGATAATTGATAGTTAATTTCTGTGGACTTTTTGATAATTTACAGTTCATTTCTATGCATTTTTTGCTGCTTTAAACTTCACCGTGATCACTTTTTTTTATTTCCTACTGTTTGCAATATTTGATCTCTTAAGTATGTATGGTAGAGGTTTGCCGTACTTATTACTTACCATGAGCATGTAGAAGGTTAAACACTGAGAGAGTGTTGTCTTTTTGTGGTGTTACAGCCTTTGACTTCACAGTTTGTATATTTGCTTTCAAAAGTGTGATTTTTTTCAACTGCACATTATATTTTACATTTTATGAGTTAAACTTAAAGTCGTTCTTTCCAACTTCTCTTTTTTTCCCTCAAATCTTCTGATGGATCGCTCTGGCCAGGACAATATATGGTTACTTGAACACATTTTCCCATGCATTACAACATTCTGATGTTTTGTAGCTTTTGTTGGTGTTGCATACTTTGTCCACCACAATTTGACCATTATTTACGTACAATTCTACAGTGTGGATAGTATTTGGCAATTTATGCCTGTTTCATATGTATATTTATTTTCCTAAATATACAGTTTTCTTGCATTCATTTTATTCTGGTTTTTGACTCACGAAGTGTAGCCTATGCGATGCTAACTTTTGTCTGTCTGTGCGTGCGTGCGTATGTATGTATGTATACATATGTATGTCTGTGGTAGAAACTTTAACATTTGAAGACGTCATATTACATTGACATCACATTATGACGTACGAGGGTTAGACGTCACGCGATGGAATTACTGAAAGTCTCGGTGATTGTTATTTTGAGCGGGCCGAGACTATTTGGCAGTCGTGTCCATGTAAGTAGGCTACATGCAGACAGACAGATCTAGATCTAGTGTCTCGCTTTCTTGCACAGTTTCACATATGCTCTTTCTGTGTGTGTGTGTGTGTGTGTGTGTGTGTGTGTGTGTGTGTACATCTATAAAAATGAGGAAAAAATCTGTACACACTTGGTATCAAATGGGGAATTTGAAAAAAATGGGGATGCCAAAAAATTTCCCATTTTTTTCAACTATATTTCCTGAAAGTACATGCCTCAATTTGACGGAAAGAATGTCATAACAATGTTCAAAATGACATTCTTTCCGTCCTCTATAGGCGACGAAATAGGTCAAATTTTGTGCCTTTTTTAGTGTAAAATTCGTCGATGCCGGAGCGAGTACTGCACTCAGTGCCGTTGTAGTGCAAGTGCACTACAAAGGCACTGCGCCCAGTGCCGTTGTAGTGCAAGTGCACTACAAACGCACTATCCGTTGTGTGAATGTGTGTATTAGCAAGTCCTCATTTGTGACCTTATACACGTATGTGTGTGTGTGTGTGTGTGTGTGTGTGTGTGTGTGTGTGTGTGTGTGTGTGTGTGTGTGTGTGTGTGTGTGTGTGTGTGTGACGGAGTGATTGAGTTTGTGTTACTGTTTGTCGATTTCTTACGTGAGCCTTGAAGGTTTCGCCTCTTGTTTTAAACTGGTTTCCAAAAATAGAGGATATTACCTCAACGTTTCCATTTCCAGTGTCGATGATCACATTTTTTACCACAATTCTATGCAAACGCCACTCTGCATGACTAAGCACTCACTTTAGTATTATAATATTGTATCTATTTTGTTACATCTAGTCAGCATTTGTTAACCTTGACGACAGATATCATTGTAGGTAATATCAATACAATGTCCTATATTGATGCTATATTATTTGTATGCCAGTGTCTTTGGGTATTTATGGCAACACCTACCGAAAGCTACGAAGTAAGCTTACATTTTTTGTTGGAGTGAAACTGTAAATCTCTTTCATAAACCATTTTGCCATTTACAACAGGCAATGTCATGTATTGGTGCTACATTACTAGCATTTAAATGTGTATTCATGGCAACAGCATTTTGCCATTTACAACAGTTTCACTAACACTGTATTTTTTCTTGCTTTATTATTTTGTGACTCAGTGATAATTTTAAATAAAGTTATTTGCATCATACACTTTGATTTCATTCATTTCTATTTATAACTACTTTTACTACTTTCCCTTCTACACTGTGACATGCCACTGTATCACGCTCATTCAGACCAAAAACAATACCATTCCTACCTGTTGCAACGTCTATCCCTCGCTCTGTCTTTTGGTTCCTTGCTTGATCGATCGGTTTCTTGGTGGAAAACATATTTCTGTCACCAATACCAGTATTATTGCATCACTTCCATAAAGGTACAGTAGACTTCTTCCTTTCTGTTAAGCCAATAGGTCTTATTAATTATTGAGCTCTTATTCATTATTGCATTACGTTCACAACAATCTTCTTCCTTGATATTGCGATAGTTGTTATCTCCCATTTATGTACAAACGCCGAAAAGACAATTTAACAGGACACATCAACACTATTATTTTGTTTACCTGTACCAACAGGTGTAGAACTCCCTGTTTCTTTGATATTGTCAATGTTTCGGCTCGTGTTGATCCTGGGATCAACTGAATTTCTTGTGCTAATTTTATCTTGGGGGGTGTCCTAGGTCTCCGGTACAATGCATAGACACTAATTAATAAACAAGTCGCGTAAAACGAAAATACAACATTTAGTCAAGCTGTCGAACTCACAGAATGAAACTGAACGCAATGCAATTTTTCAGCAAGACCGTATACTCGTAGCATCGTAAGTCCACCGCTCGTGGCAAAGGCAGTGAAATTGACAAGAAGAGCGGGGTAGTAGTTGCGCTGAGAAGGATAGCACGCTTTTCTGTACCTCTCTTCGTTTTAACTTTCTGAGCGTGTTTTTAATCCAAACATATCATATCTATATGTTTGTGGAATCAGGAACCGACAAGGAATAAGATGAAAGTGTTTTTAAATTGATTTCGAAAATTTAATTTTAATCATAATTTGTATATTTTAAATTTTCAGAGCTTGTTTTTAATCCAAATATAACATATTTATATGTTTTGGGAATCAGAAAATGATAAAGAATAAGATGAACGTAAATTTGGATCGTTTTATAAAATGTTTATTTTTTTTACAATTTTCAGATTTTTAATGACCAAAATCATTAATTCATTTTTAAGCCACCATACTGAAATGCAATACCAAAGTCCGGCCTTTGTCGAAGATTGCTTGGCCAAAATTTCAATCAATTTGATTGAAAAATGAGGGTGTGACAGTGCCGCCTCAACTTTTACAAAAAGCCGGATATGACGTCATCAAAGGTATTTATCGAAAAAAAGAAAAAAATGTCCGGGGATATCATTCCCAGGAACTCTCATGTAAAATTTCATAAAGATCGGTCCAGTAGTTTAGTCTGAATCGCTCTACACACACACACGCACAGACAGACAGACAGACAAACACACACACACACACACACACACACACACACATACACACACACACACACATACCTAAAGTGTGGATGGTTACCTAAGAGGCGGCACTGGGTGTAGTGCCTTTCTAGTGCACTTGCACTACAACAGCACTGGGTGCAGTACTCGCTCCGGCATCGAAGAATTTTGCACTAAAAAATGCACAAAATTTGACCTATTTCGTCGCCTATAGAGGACGGAAAGAATGTCATTTTGAACATTGTTATGACATTCTTTCCGTCAAAAAAGTCAATTTAACGGTGTTAAATGAAGCGACCATCCACACAATTAGGTTGCCATCCAGAGTTTAGGTTGCCATCCACGTGTGGATGGTTGCCTTATGGTGATTTAGGCAACCAAACCTGTGGAAACGGGGGTACACACACACACACACACACACACACACACACACACACACACACACACACACACACACCACGACACTCGTCTCGATTCCCCCTCTATGTTAAAACATTTATTCAAAACTTGACTAAATGTAAAAATTAAACGTTTGATTTCATACGGTAGAGGAATAAATTACCTTTCTGGCAATATACTTGGTTATAATATAACTGGCCGCATCACAAAGATCTACAGCTAAATATATATGTATAGTTTTTATGACGAATAGTGTAATATTATTACAAAATAGCCCTACAGAGGTGTGTGTGTGTGTGTGTGTGTGTGTGTGTGTGTGTGTGTGTGTGTATTTGTGTATGTCTGTGTGTCTAAGATGTGATGGTGGTGGTGTGTGTGAATTGCGTGCTTGCGTGTGTGTGTGTGTGCTTGTGTGTGTGTGTGTGTGTGTGTGTGTGTGTGTGTGTGTGTGTGTGTGTGTGTGTGTGTGTGTGCCCCTGCAATCCTCAAATCGTGCAGACAAAAAGGATCTCCCAGGTCAGACTGAACAAAAAAGCCTATTCGTACACTTTATTTATTTTTAAATAACGTCCAATTCAGTTCAATTCAGTTCGGTTCTATCTTTCAATCTGAGAACATACACCTTATTCAAAGAGGCAATGATTAAACAAGTAAATATCTCTTACTGGAACTCCTCGCCCAGACGACGACGCTGTGCACAGGGTAGGGACGACCAAGGTCCACCTTCCACCACGGTGTTTTATCGCCTTTATCGGTATGGATGCAGTTTCCCGTGTCTATAAACGTTCCATTAGTGTCTCCATTAACCGCAACGCCAGGTAGGTGTTTTGTGCCGCCAAACAAAAGACTGGAACTCATATCGCAGGACTTTTTGAACGCAACGTTCTCTGTGGACACAGATAATAACGATCCGTACTTTTCGGACTACAAGGCTATAACATATAATTCGCTGTTGTTTGAGACATAATGAACATTGTAGTTCAGAAAATGAGGTTAGTGAAAAGATCGATATAGAAATCAAAATCATACAAAGATGTCCTGGTTTTGACGTTATACACCCTCTCTTTCTCTACAGCTATACTGAAAACAAACTCTATTAGTTCTGCTGGTGTAGCTACAGTTCTTCCTCTTATTCTATTTCTTCTTGCAAAATCATTTCAGTGCAGACTAATATAGAAATCGGGTTCCATTAA
>NC_090248.1:19739738-19784738 GCF_037325665.1 Littorina saxatilis | reverse complement strand
CACAATAGGACACGATTGACAAACAGTGATAGCCACCCGCCTTCACCTCACCCCATAAATACTCCGCACTGACATTGATATCACAGTCTTTGGATAACGGGGCAGGTTTGACACACAATAACATCTGTGAAGTGTTCATAAAACTAGCATTGCTCGCACTGTGGCGTCTGATAGCAAAGAATAAGCAGGAACTCATCTTGTGCAACCAATGGTGTCAATGGTGTTAATGATTTTAATATAATGCAGGTAAAGGTTGACATGACATTGCGCTGTAATTGACGCTAAGGGTGTTTTTGCTTGTCACACACACAAACACACAGACACACACACAAACACACACACACACACACACACACACACACACACACACACACACACACACACACACACACACACACGTCTTTATCAATTTCTTTCTAACTGAGCGCAGATGAACATTACGTTACCTTTGCTACGAAAACCCAAAGCAATATTGGAGTCTTTTGCATTTTTATGATAATTACTTCTTAACGCCTGGACGTAGTTTTGGTCTTTCCTCAAGGCAACACGCTCTGTATACATCTTAGACCGAAAAGATTGCGGATATCCTTCTGTAAGGCATGACTCGAGAACGTGGATGTTTCTCTTGTCTGGTGATTGGAAATCGTTGCCGTGATTAAAAGAGCTTCTCGCCACGCTCGCGTGGCGATCGCGTGGCGATGGGCAGTTTGTGTGATTGCATGCGCCTTTCTTTGATTGGCTCGTAGCGGACCGTTGGAACTGACCGATGCGGCGGACAGCTTAGCTTAGCGTCACTACGCAAGTCCAGCAAGCTGAAAGGTCAAGTTTTTGTATTTGGTGAACATTTTTATTTCTTTGTTGGTTTTTAACGATGTTACAAGCATATGTTTTTGGTCATTCCATTTGCAGACGTTTGCGGGAATGCATTGAGTCGGGATGCGATCCTCGCATGCGTCCTGATTTCAAACTTGATAGCCACATGTACGTTAACATTGTGGGCAGGGGAGGCTTACGCCTCCAGCAATTGGTTGGAAAAGATGGCGCCGGATCCAACTAATTGCGAAAGATTTTTCGCACTGCACCTGACGTTGTCATCTTACAACTTGGGGGAAATGATTTCAGGTTTGCAGAACCTATGGATGCTGAGGAGTTTGCCTTGCCGATGCTGGCATTCGCTGGCCTCCTCCATGGGGTTTACAAAGTTAAACAAGTTGTGGTTTGTGGCATTCTGCCTAGCTTCAGTCCAACCGCCGATTACAGAGGATCGCGGGGCTGAGCACTGTCCACGTGTACGAGCCGTGCTGACAGCGTGACCTATTTGGCTGGAGGCAGACAGTCTCCAGCGCTGTGTTTGTGACCAGACTCTCGCAGAAGCACTGACGGGCCGTGTACAAGCGACCTACTTTCCGATAGGTTACACGGGAGATGAAGGCTCAGACTTCTGGGGTGGTACACGCGTGGCGGCTATTTTTAGCCAGGGCCACGCTGCACCTGATATTTTGGGTTGCGTTGCAGGGGGGACGGACGCCTAGCGGCGTCGGAAGCCAGCGGTCATCGGGTGCCATCCTTTTTTTTTGAGGATGAAAGTCGCTTGTTCATTTCAATGCTTGTCTCTCAGGTGCCAGGAGAAAAGGTTCCGTACAACTCTCGCTTACTCTATTACACATGTCGCATTGAGCGATTACTTCCCTTTGGTTATTTCATACACTTTTATTCCAGTTGCTCGAGCACCAACAGCCTTGTTGTTTTATCCACTTTTATTCCAGTTATCTTGCATGCGCTTGAAAAACTTATATGTGGGGGGAAATGCATAATTATGATGTTTTCTCTAAATGTGTTTGGGTGCGCTGGATACACAGCCACACGTTTTCTGCGCTTGAAACACAGCCAAGGGGCCCGGGTTTTCTATGGCTCAAAACACACATTAACCACTTTAATTCCAGTTGCCTGAGCACCAACAGCTTGGTGGTGTTAACCAGTTTAATTCCAGTTGCCTGAGCACCAACAGCCTCATTGTTTTAACCCCTTAATTCCAGTTGCCTGGGCACCAGCAGCCACAGCTCCAATCGTGTTAATTTTGTGTGCGCTTGAAACACAGCCACAATTTTTATGTGCTTTAAACACAGCCATTTTGCGTGCGCTAGAGACACAGCTACAACTTTTCTGCGCTTGAAACACAGCCAGTTTATGTGCGCTTGAAACACAGCCACAATGTTTAGGTGCTTGAAACACGGCCATTTTGAGTGCGCTTGAAACACAGCCACACGTTTTGCTGCATGGAACTCAGTTTAACCACTTTGATTTCAGTTGCCTGAGCACCAACTGCCTGGTTGTGTTAACCACTTTAATTCCAGTTGCCGGAGCACCGACGGCTTGGTTGTGTTAACCAGTTTAATTTCAGTTTCCTGAGCACCAACAGCCCATTGTCTTAACCACTTAATTCCAGTTGCCTGGGCACCAGCAGCCACAGCTCCAATCGTGTTTTGTGTGCGCTTGAAACACAGCCACAATTTGTATGTGCTTCAAACACAGCCATTTTGCGTGCGCTTGAGACACAGCCACAACTGTTCTGCGCTTGAAACACAGCCAGTTTATGTGCGTTTGAAACACAGCCATAATTTGCTTGAAACACAGCCATTTTGAGTGCGCTTGAAACACAGCCACACATTTTTCTGCATGAAACTCAGTTTAACCACTTTTATTTCAGTTGCCTGAGCACCAACAGCCTGGTTGTGTTAACCACTTTAATTCCAGTTGTCTGAGCACCAACAGCTTGGTTGTGTTAACCAGTTTAGTTCCAGTTGCCTGAGCACCAACAGCCTCATTGTTTTAACCACTTAATTCCAGTTGCCGGGGCACCAGCAGCCACGGCTCCAATCGTGTTTTGTGTGCGCTCGGAACACAGCTATTTTGCGTGCGCTTGCGACACAGCCACAACTTCTCTGCGCTTGAAACACAGCCAGTTTATGTGCGCTTGAAACACAGCCACAATTTGTAAGTGCTTGAAACACAGCCATTTTGAGTGCGCTTGAAACACAGCCACACATTTTTCTGCATGAAACTCAGTTTAACCACTTTTATTTCAGTTGCCTGAGCACCAACAGCTTGGTTGTGTTAACCTCGTTAATTCCAGTTGCCTTAGCACCAACAGCTTGGGTGTTAACCAGTTTAATTCCAGTTGCCTGAGCACCAACAGCCTCATTGTTTTAACCACTTAATTCCAGTTGCCTGGGCACCAACAGCCACGGCTCCAATCGGGTTTTGGTGCGCTTGAAACACAGCCACCAGTTTGCTGCGCTTGAAACACAGCCAGTGTATGTGCGCTTGAAACACAGCCACAATTTTCATGTGCTTGAAACACAGCCACAAGTTTTATGTGCTTGAAACACAGCCTTTTTACGTGCGCTTGAGACACAGCCACAACGTTTCTGCGCTTGAAACACAGCCAGTTTATGTGCGCTTGAAACACAGCCACAATTTTGATGTGCTTGAAACACAGCCATTTTGCGTGCGCTTGAGACACAGCCACAACTTTTCGGCGCTTGAAACACAGCCAGTTTATGTGCGCTTGAAACACAGCCACAGTTTTTAGGTGCTTGAAACACAGCCGTTTTGAGTGCGCTTGAAACACAGCCACACGTTTTTCGCATGAAACTCAGTTTAACCACTTTTATTTCAGTTGCCTGAGCACCAACAGCCTCGTGGTGTTAACCACTTTTATTCCAGTTGCCTGAGCACCAACGGCTTGGTTGTGTTAACCAGTTTAATTCCAGTTGCCTGAGCACCAACAGCCTGGTTGTGTTAACCACTTTTATTCCAGTTGCCTGAGCACCAACAGCCTCGTGGTGTTAACCACTTTAATTCCAGTTGCCTGACCACCAACAGCTTGGTTGTTTTAACCACTTTAATTCCAGTTGCCTGAGCGCCAACAGCCTCGTGGTGTTAACCATTTTAATTCCAGTTGCCTGACCACCAACAGCTTGGTTGTTTTAACCACTTTAATTCCAGTTGCCTGAGCGCCAACAACCTGGTTGTGTTAACCAGTTTAATTCCAGTTGCCTGAGCACCAACAGCCTGGTTGTGTTAACCACTTTTATTCCAGTTGCTTGAGCACCAACAGCCTGGTTGTGTTAACCACTTTTATTCCAGTTGCCTGAGCACCAACAGCCTCGTGGTGTTAACCACTTTAATTCCAGTTGCCTGAGCACCAACAGCTTGGTTGCGTTAACCAGTTTAGTTCCAGTTGCCTGAGCACCAACAGCCTCATTGTTTTAACCACTTAATTCCAGTTGCCGGGGCACCAGCAGCCACGGCTCCAATCGTGTTTTGTGTGCGCTTGAAACACAGCCACAATTTGTATGTGCTCGGAACACAGCTATTTTGCGTGCGCTTGCGACACAGCCACAACTTCTCTGCGCTTGAAACACAGCCAGTTTATGTGCGCTTGAAACACAGCCACAATTTGTAGGTGCTTGAAACACAGCCATTTTGAGTGCGCTTGAAACACAGCCGCACATTTTTCTGCATGAAACTCAGTTTAACCACTTTTATTTCAGTTGCCTGAGCACCAACAGCTTGGTTGTGTTAACCTCGTTAATTCCAGTTGCCTTAGCACCAACAGCTTGGGTGTTAACCAGTTTAATTCCAGTTGCCTGAGCACCAACAGCCTCATTGTTTTAACCACTTAATTCCAGTTGCCTGGGCACCAACAGCCACAGCTCCAATCGTGTTTTGGTGCGCTTGAAACACAGCCACCAGTTTGCTGCGCTTGAAACACAGCCTGAAACACAGCCACAATTTTCATGTGCTTGAAACACAGCCACAAGTTTTATGTGCTTGAAACACAGCCTTTTTACGTGCGCTTGAGACACAGCCACAACGTTTCTGCGCTTGAAACACAGCCAGTTTATGTGCGCTTGAAACACAGCCACAATTTTGATGTGCTTGAAACACAGTCATTTTGCGTGCGCTTGAGACACAGCCACAACTTTTCGGCGCTTGAAACACAGCCAGTTTATGTGCGCTTGAAACACAGCCACAGTTTTTAGGTGCTTGAAACACAGCCGTTTTGAGTGCGCTTGAAACACAGCCACACGTTTTTCGCATGAAACTCAGTTTAACCACTTTTATTTCAGTTGCCTGAGCACCAACAGCCTCGTGGTGTTAACCACTTTTATTCCAGTTGCCTGAGCACCAACGGCTTGGTACACTGACGCCCCAACAACAAGCCAGACACCCCAACAGTCGGCGGACCTGGTGAGGACCTGGCCACCCAAGCCTGCACTGCAGCCACGTTTGCAGTCACCGAACGCATAGCAGGTACGTCTGGAGGGTTTACATCAGCCGCGCTGGGCCTACCATCACTGGTACCATTAAGAATCAAACAGAAGTTGGGGCGGGCCCAAAACCGGTTCAAAGTGAGCCATTGCAAAAGTGGCTCGAAGGCTACAGGCCGGATCTCGCCAACAGATTAGTTTCAGGTTTTTAGGGATGGTTTCGACATTGGCTACAAGGGTTCTTTAGCCTAGGTCAAACCCAAAAAATTTGAAGTCAGCTTTAGACGATCCCACAGTGGTGGACGAATGGGGATCAGACTCCCGCTAGACAAGTTATCCAAATGTCCAACTGCTATTCAGGCTTGCCTGCGAAAACAAAAAAGTACAGTGAAGAGATCTGCAGTCCATCATTGGTACACTGAACTTTACGTTACTGGATATGCAATACACAAGCTTTTCTCTGCCGCGGTGTTGTTTTCTTATGTTGCAGGTCTCGAGGGTTCTCAGGCCTGGTACTTCACGGACACAAAAGATCGCCCCGAGACACGGGAGATAACGAAAGTCCAGAACTGTGTATTTTTGCATTGTGTACAGTTAAAAGCAAGCTCAGGTATTTTGCAGTTCAGTCCATCTCATTCCCTACCTTCTTTGGGGTCAACACTTCTTTTTTAAGGCAAAAGGGAAGTGTTTATGGCCCCTTTGTTGACCCAACAGAAGGGCAGGGGAGACAATCGGCCAGCAGTGCCCTGCTGTGCTATAATTTGATGCTAAACTTTTTCATGTTTTTTGTAAATATGTTTTGGAAAATTGATTTTGAAATTGCTATGATTTTTCACAAAAGTTAAAATCATAAAAAGCTTTAATTTAATTCAATAACATTTCACTTTACGTGGACTTAACTGCAAACAGCTGGTGTGGACATTTAATTTGTTTGAGTGACTGATAAGAATGGAACGAGCGGATGAGTGCGCGTTCAGTACAGCTCTGATGGACAGTAACCAGCTGTAATTCAGTTTGTTAGCACATGCACTTACACAAAAGAGCTTCTCGCCACGCTCGCGTGGCGATGGGCAGTTTGTGTCATTGCATGCGCCTTTCTTTGATTGGCTCGTAGCGGACCGTTGGAACTGACCGATGCGGCGGACAGCTTAGCTTAGCGTCACTACGCAAGTCCAGCAAGCTGAAAGGTCAAGTTTTTGTATTTGGTGAACATTTTTCCACCACCCACCCCTCCTCCATTTTATCAATCATGGAGGCATGCATTTTGTAACTTTGTGGAGCTGGAGCTTTGTTTCATGTCGCTGGTTGATGTCCATTGTAATAGTCAAGAGAGATAATTCGTATGTTCCGATCAGTTTCCTGCTGTACATTTCGCTGTTGTTGTTTTTCTTGCATGCCATGCCAGGGTGAGCTGACACCACCGTTTGAGCTTCGGTGCAGTACCGTCATTGACAGGTCCGGAACCGAAGCTTAAGCTTTAGTTCACAGATCGCATCGGTCCACAGCCTACTTCCCTTCGCCCTGAGTGGTTTGGGTTGAGTAGCCCGCGACTGTGGCATCTGGCATTCTTTTTCGGTTTACTTACTAACCTGGTTGATCCTTAGGGTCAGGTCGAGGGAAGTAATCCCCGGGCTCTTTCTCGATTTTTATCAGTTTCTGTAGGTCTGCCTCAATCGTTTTTGCGACCCGCAAAGGGCCCCCTTTGTTTCACCCAACAGTAGGGCAGGGGAGACAATAAGTCAGCTGCTCTGCTGGGCTACTGACGCTAAACTTTTTCTTCTTATTCCTTGGTAAATATATTTTGGCAAGTTGATGTTTAATTTGCTACATTTAATCCCTTCGCTTGACCCAACAGAAGGGTAAGGGAGACAATCGGTCAGCAGTGCCCTGCTGTGCTATTTGATGCTAACTTTTTCATGTTTTTGTACAGTTGTATTTGATGCTAAACTTTTTCATGTTTTGTACATTTGGTTTTTTTGCCCCTGTGTTTGACCCAACAGAAGGGCAGGGGAGACAATCGGTCAGCAGTGCCCTGCTGTGCTATTTGATGCTAACTTTTTCATGTTTTTGTACAGTTGTATTTGATGCTGAACTTTTTCATGTTTTTGTACATTCGTATTTGGCCCCTTTGTTGACCCAACAGAAGGGCAGGGGAGACAATCGGCCAGCAGTGCCCTGCTGTGCTATAATTTGATGCTAAACTTTTTCATGTTTTTTGTAAATATGTTTTGGAAAATTGATTTTGAAATTGCTATGATTTTTCACAAAAGTTAAAATCATAAAAAGCTTTAATTTAATTCAATAACATTTCACTTTACGTGGACTTAACTGCAAACAGCTGGTGTGGACATTTAATTTGTTTGAGTGACTGATAAGAATGGAACGAGCGGATGAGTGCGCGTTCAGTACAGCTCTGATGGACAGTAACCAGCTGTAATTCAGTTTGTTAGCACATGCACTTACACAAATTGCTTTTACTTTAGAGGCTTGCAGGTTGCTTCAAACATTCCTTGTTCTGCCTGTTCTTTTTTTTCCCCTCAGGCTAGAAGCATCGTTCTATAGTTGTATTTTTCCTTTCTCAGTCAAATGTGTGATTCTTCTGTCATAAACAGTTAATGCATAAAGATACACATTACATACATAAGTGGTAAGCATTCTTAAGTTCTCATTAGCCACCACAGCCCTGACTGCTCCTTTTTTCATCCCCTTTGACAAATTTGCCCGTGGCTTTATTGACAGGTTTCAATTGCTTTAAAACAATGTTCCTTTTTACAGACCAAGAATGTTTTCTTTTCTAGAATGAACATCATAAGGAATGTATCTGTCAAATTGCTTTGATACACATATCTGCTTTTACATTCCCAACATACTGTATAAAGCATGTATCTCTTCGTCTTAAAAAAGTAGAACGTGCTGGAGAGTTTTGTTAAGGTGTGGCAGCGAGCATACTTCGTAAAATAGTCAATACATTTCCAACCTTGCCTGATTTCCTGAGTGATTTTCATCATGAAATTGTTTTAACAGTGTGAACTATTTTTTTTTGGAAAAGACACCTGTGTGCAATATCAAACAAGACAAAAATCTTGCCATGGAAAAACTGGCTGCATGTAAACCATTTGCTTTTCGTTCAGTGTGTGTGTTTGAGGAGGGCTCAGTGTGTGTGTGTGTGTGTGTACGTGTGTGTGTGTGTGTGTGTGTGTGTGGAAACTTACCAAAGCGGTGTGAGGAACACTCGCTTGCAATCAGCAGGCCCCACAGCAGAAACGTGTGAAACATCAACCTTGATGCCATGGTTTCCATGCCGCGTGTTCAGCTGCGAATGCACACACTTACTTTAATTAAACTATTGAGGCTATGCAATACATTGGTAGTTCTTCGAGCTGTACCTGCATGTGTATTTTAGAAAGCTGTCTAAGACAATATATGACTACTGTGTTTTCCTGGTATGCTCGTTCTGACCGTTGCGCAGGCGAAGCCGATTATTTCGGGCTGGTGTTATTATAACCTTGGGCCAACTCACGCTGATGTGGCTGTTTTTGATTCTGAAGATGACTTGAGTGTACTTCAGCACTCTCTTACACGAGCATCACAAGGACAACAATGCTCTAACTCTCCAAACCCAAACTGGGAAGTACTTCCAATTGACGAATGGGAAGGCTCGACGAAGAAACATTTTGAAATCAGCAGTTACACAATTAAGATGTTTACGCGCATGATCAGCAGCAGATGGATTCAATGACTTCTTCACATCAAGTGCGTGCTCGAAAAGACCTCTAAAGCTACATATACTACCCGTCATAAAAACAGCTAGGCAGATGCGTTTTAGGGTAGATCTTTGTGGTGAGACCGTTTATTGTAAAACCAATTTGATGACTAAAAGGGCCATTCATTTTCCTATCTTATTCAGAAAACAGATTGAGTTTACATGATGTAGAGTATACAGTAAAACCTACAACACAGACACCCGGCCCCACAAAATCAAAGTCACAAAATCAAGGTTCCGCGTTACAATCGACAAAAAATTCAAAGCTAAAAGCTAAAACGAAACATGTTCTGCATATCGGTAGAAAGAACGAAGAAATCTGCATCCCAAACTTTTAGTTTTGTTCTCATATCTTGTCTTACAACCACGTTATGGCTGGCTGAACGATGTAATTCCTCTGAGAAGCCGTAAAAGGCGACGTGCCTGAAAAAGTGTTGAAAATAAAGATGTACTCTGTCTGACAGAACAAAAAATAACAATACAACATTTAGTCAAGCTGTCGAACTCACAGAATTAAATGAAACTGAACGCACTGCATTTTTTCACCAAGACCGTATCGTCGTAGCATCGTCAGTCCACCGCTCGTGGCTATGGCAGTGAAATTGACAAGCCAGAACAGCGCGGTAGTGGTAGCGCTGAGCAGGATAGCACGCTTAATTTTCTGTATTTCTATTCTTTTTAGCTTTCTGAGCTTGTTTTATTATCCGAATGTAACATATTTATATGTTTTTTGAATCAGAAAATAATGAAGAATAAGATAACATTGTTTTTGGATCGTTTTATAAAAAAATTAATGTTAATCACAATTTTTAGATTATTAATGACCAAACTCATTAAAGGCCGAGGGTCGGGTATAAAAGCAGAGCGGCGCGTGGCACTTCAGTCTAATGTCCAACCCTTTTCAGGAAACGAGCTCTCACTTGAAATATTATTTAAAAAATACTCTGTCTATAATTAACGTACTGGATAACGTACTTTCAGAAAAAAAATTCACTCACCAAATTTGAATTCAAAATCAAACGGCTGTCAGTCGTGGTGGACTGGGCGGAGCTAAAGACACGAGAAAGATAATGTCCACGCACCGCTCATTCCTTTTCGGCAACACACCCCCGCAACACAACGTTTACCAGATGTTGCCTGACCCCAAAGTTCCGGTCACTCCGCGCTATTGCAGCCGCCATGGATGCTACATGACACCACTGGCTAATCTGCCTGAGCATTTTCAATGATCGTTCTGTAATTAATACATTATTTCAAAGATAGTCTGCACTTTTTGAACGTTAGTTCTTTTTTTTTTTTCAAAGTGAAACATATATATCCGAAAAAAACGTGTTCTTCTTGGGCTGAAAAAGTAAGCTGAAGCAAAGAATGTATGTTTCTAGCTGAAGTTATTTAGTGGATGAATACGATCGTGAGTTAGGTACCAATGTCTTGAATTTATGGCAGACTTTTCCAGAGAAAATAATATTGTACGCGTTGCTTGATGTTTCCGGTAGAACACCGCGTATCACAGTCACGTACGTTGGAACCAGGCACTCATGACTCATGAAAGACACTTTCTTCCCTTTTTCACACACTAAAACACCACTCTCAGGCGACTATGCGGCAAATGTCGTAATCCCTGTCTGTCACAGATATCATATTCATCAACATCCAGCAATAGTGATGCTCTGCTATCTAATTAAAAATATATTAGTCACAAAGCTATTCTCATCCGTCCACGACGCGAGACCATGCCTTGACTGACTAAATGAAAGTTTTCCCACCAAATTTCTCCTCTTCCCGCAAATTTTGGTGACCTAGTTAGTCTCAGACAAAACCAAACATGTGGGCTGGGGGAGCGAAATGCACGCTCACAGTGCCGTTATGTATCTAGACTTACTGGTCAACCTGAAGCCAACGGTCACATTCGTAATTAACAACTGCAAACTATATCTTTTGTTCAAAATAAGGGTGTCTAACAAGTCAGTTTCAACTTGTTAGATTCACAGACTTTACATTTGGTTTATTGTGGCAAAGACAATGGTCAATATATTTTCTCTAGAGAATGCAGTCAGTTTGTGTAACCAGGGTTCCACTGTTCCAAAAGCCGGCTAGACTGACCTACTCGTCTTGAAAACGGTAACGACCTTGATACCTTGGGAACTGTAAAACCAAGACACAGAGCTACATAGTGGCGCCAGTATATTGGATGAAACATTAGAAAGCAGTGACACATTGAACTCTGTAGGTGGTTCCTCAAGTTCTTGACATCCGATTGTTGGTGCGAGTTTCCACTCTGGTTCTGCACCAAGAGAGAGGGTATTTCTACTCTTCAGTCTACAACACGAAGTCAGGTTGACCGGTTGCGTCAGTGTATGGCACTGCATAACTTTGACCATGTGCTCAGTTGTATTACACAGTGTACAAATGCGTGTGCGAATGCGACGGTGTGTGCGCGTGTGTATGTGTGTGTGCGTGTTATCTGCACTCAGCGGATTTATTGCTAGTGTCAATAAATCATTGCCACTAATAATGGTTCCAAACAACCGTCAGAAAAAAGGTGAATATCACACACAAAAACAACACACACAAAAACAACACACACAAAAACAACACACACAAAAACAACACACACAAAAACAACACACACAAAAACAACACACACACACACACACACACACACACACAAACGAGAATTTACAGAGGTTAACCACAAAAAAGGCACACAGCAAGGAGAGGTATGCAGTCTGCTGTTGGCTTGTTTAATCAAGCGGAATGCCTTGGCCACAGCATCCACCAGACTAGGTAACCTGAGACCTGTCGGTCACTGAAAATAGGCTCCGCCCAGACCCATGGGTATTTCGGCCTGTTTCTAAGCCTCCAAGCTGAAATGCAATACCAAAGTCTGGCCTTCGTAGACAATTGCTTGGCCAAAATTTCAATCAATTTCATTGAAAAATGAGGGTGTGACAGTGCCGCCTCAACTTTAACAAAAAGTCGGATATGACGTCATCACATAACTTTATCGAAAAAATCTAAAATTTGTCTTGGGATATCATTCCAAGAAACTCTCATGTAAAATGTCATGAAGATCGGTCCAGTAGTTTACTCTGAATCGCTCTACACACACAGACACAGACACAGACACACAAAGACAAACACAGACACAGACAGACACACACACACACACACACACACACACACACACACACACACACACACACACACACACACGCCACGAACCTCGTCTCGATTCCCCCTCTATGTTAAAACATTTAGTCAAAACTTGACTAAATGTAAAAATTAGCAGGCATTCAGAAAAATGAAAGCTTCAGCTTACAATTGATTCATATTCAACAACGGCCGCTCACAGCGCACTGGTTTAAACGCGCATCAACATTCTTGAAAAATGCTCTTTCAAGAGCCATGCTCAGTCAAGCGTGACAACTGAGCTTTGCAATGTTAACCTGTCAGTTGCGCTCAGTGCTGTGAAAGAGCCCCCTACTTAAAGATTACTTTCGCGTTAAAATCCTCATACCACCTATGTCTGATAAAACATGTACATGATATTTGAGTGTATGGCGCATCTATCATTGTTTTTGAAGATTACAACAAATTATGTTTTTTCGTTGAGTCAGCAAAGATTTACCGACAATTGTATAGCTCTTTCTGACATGTCTAATGCATAACTAATGTCTCAACTGACTTAAAATGTCCGTGTGTAGTTAACGACATGGGTAAGCACTCATCACCAATGCGTTGAGGATTTTCTGAAATTTGCTGCTTTGTGTCTCATTCCCCACTAAAACGGCCTCAAAAACCGCCAGTTACGGCTTCTCAGAAGAATGACACATAAATCGTTCAGCATACCGTGATTGTTAGCAACGATATGAGAACAAAACAGACTATTGTGGATGCAGATTTGATTGTTCTTTCTAATGTCATGCAGAACATGTTTCGTTTTAACTGTTCTGATTTTTTGTCGATTTTAACGCGCGAACCTTGATTTTGCGAATTTGATTTGGGGGGCTTTCTGTGTTGTAGGTTCCACTGGACAGCCACTCACTCACGTACCCTCAATCTGTTTTTTGAATAAGATGGGGGAATGAATGGTTTGATTAATCATATAATTTATTTTACAATAAACGACCTCATCACAAAGATCTGCCCTGAAACGCATCTGCCTAGTCTTTTATGACGGGTAGTATAGACGCGAACTAGGAAGTTGTTGCGATTGTCACAAACAAGGCACAAGCGTAATAGACACTGACAGTGTGAGCTTATGAAGGCGTTTAGTTAAAGGACCATATTTTACGGAGAATTAACAGCGATCCCGATGTTGTTTTGCTCTGTAGATGAATTATGCCATTGCGACGATGTAAAAGTGAACCAATACAAAGACATTTCTTCAGGCTTGTTTTAAACTCCCAAAAATGTACAATTCGAAAAATAAACGCTTGTTCTAAGGAGAACTCTCTAATCGCCGAGCCCTTTGTTTTATCTTTTACCAAAGAAAAATGTAAATATTCTCACTAAGAAGAAAATAGTTTTCCCGCACGATACGATAATGATGTGATGGGGTGGAGTGGAAGGGGGGGAAATAGGCCAGGAAGCGTAAATGAGACGCCAAGACAGAGGTTGCGATAACGTGACTTTTAATTAACGTACACCAGAAACAAACACCAGAAAGCAGACACCAGTGTAGGAGACACCAGAAAGCAGTGTCTGATGACACATGAAAAGAAAAGAAAACATAATATAAGTACATGGCATAGCAAGTAAAACGCACCATTCATACCAATGCATCCTAACCATACATACATTCCACAATAAACCTATGAATGTATGACTGTATCATTTGTCAAAATAATCATGACAAATATAGACAAGTAACAATACAGCCAAAATCCTGCAGACACAGCATTCTCTGAAAGAGAATCCACAGTGAGTTAAACAACTCCACAACAGCTAATGTCAAGGGAAGTAACCAACATCTTCCCTTAGGCCTAAGCCTTGCATAGGAAAATGCTCTACATAAATTAACCAACTGCATGAACCGCAACTGCAAAATAATTGTTATTATTAAGTATGTTCATCGCCATGAAGACACATCTTCATCGAGTTGAATAATAACGACAAGAATAAGAAAGATAACTCATGATACGAGCTCATTACCCAAAATATATGTGTCAACCATAATTCCCGTTCATCAATTGTAGGGGTTTCTGCGCCTAAATCGTAAATAGGTAGCTTTACGGGCCAATGGCACTGAGGGCTTAACTTTGGGCTTTTAACCGACTACTACTCAGACTTTACTGATCTCCAGAAATAATATGTGATAAAATGGGGAAAAATGGCAACGATACACATGGGTTACGATACACGCGCGAGTTTTATGTGCTAGACATTATTTAGCCCAGTGGAATGCTAGTACAAAATGTGTATATGTGTTTTCCCCAAACAAAGCCCATTGAACTGGCGGGAAAAGGGACACACCGAAACGTATGAGAACGAGTCTGCCTTACTTGATTCTCTTACGAGTCTTTAATTCACAAGACTCTAAAACAACTTTAGAACAACTGGTCATCAAATATTAGAAGTTATTAACGCTCAATTTCAGCGTCAAATCATGAAAGTGATTAGAAACTGATCTAGAAAACACATCTCTCTGATAGATCAAAATGGCGTCATCAACTCTGACTCGAGACCGGTCGGACATCGCCCGGGACCAAATCAGAGGCAACATGTACATATATGCAAACATCATAGCATCAACTGAAACATAAGAATAGAGCATAAGGAAAGAATACAGCATAAGGAATGAATAAAGCATTTAGTTACTTACAGATTCTCCTCAGTGAGCACACGTAAAAGGAACAGTAAACACAAGAGCACAGGTTTCGGAATTCAGTTACAACCACACGTCGACCGACACATATGAGCAGCACACAGCTCAGTATCACAAATCGCGTTGTCTCCTCTAGTATGTATGTGTATGTAAGTTTCTATTTGTGTCCCCAGAATAAGTTTCTATTTGGGACATGAAGTGGTTATGCGCTAAGGCAGCCCCGTAAATTTTTTAAGGGGCTTATTGTCCGTCAGGTCTTAATTGCCTATATTGGACATGAATTGGTTTATACGATCAACAAAAAACACAAAAAAACAACAAAACAAAAACAAAAAAAAACAAAAAGGTGGGGCTGGTTAAAAGAGGGAGGATGACGGGAGTGGGGGTGATAAGATATTTAAGAGGATCTGTTAAGATTGGATAAGGTCGAGTACTTTGTATCACCTGAATATAGGTGGGATCCACATACGTATTCTGGGGGGATGGGACGATAAAAACGAGTGTTTATTTCATCCAATTGATGTTTAAAAGTTATAAAAGTCAGAGCCACGTTTGATTAATACCGGTTAAAAGCAGGTATCCGTATTGGGAAACAGCATCCCAATACCGAGAAAGAATTGAGTTCTCTTAAAATTATTTGCACTGGTTAGAACCATCTAGCTATGTTTGACTTGTAAATACACTTAAGAAGCAGGGAACTGTGTTTCCAGCCTAGTTCTGTGTGGTGATGCAGAAATTGTGTTGGTGTGAGCTTGTGGGTGTGTTGGTATTCATGCACTGTGTTAAAATTTACTTTGTTAAAATCACAGTTATGAAAGATGTGTTCAAAGCTAAAAACTTCTCCGCACTCGCAGTGGTGCAGGAAGAGGTTATGGATACAGCCCTCGGTGCGGGTTCTGTGGAACATTCTCAGGAGGCCGGGAGGGAGGGGGGGAAATGATCCCCCGTCAGGCTGACTCGCGAGGCTGCAAAAAAATGTCTTTTTTATTTTAGCGTAAGCTTCAGATTTGGAAAATTTAATGTTGATGATAAAGTCATCCGGTAGCTCTGTAGCTGTTTTGGCTGCCTGGTCGGCTAAATCATTTCCTCTTATGCCCGTATGGGACGGAACGTATAGGAATCTCAGGTCTGTCCCAGCTGTTATAATTTGATGTGATAGGAAGAGTGCTTCGTTTTGGAGTTCTAGACGGTTGTTAGTTTTTCCTTGCATGGCTTGTAAAGACGATTTGGAATCGGTGCAAATCACCGCGGCAACTGGTTTGTTATGTAAATCCTTAACAAACGTAAGTGCCATAATAATGGCGAATAGTTCAGCGGAAAAGATTGAGATGTTGGGGTTCAATTTGTAATGTTTTACAGTGTTCATATCGGGGATAACGAAGGCACAGCCGACGGTGCCGTCCTGTAGTTTAGATCCGTCTGTATAAATCTGTAAATAATTGACATATGTTGTTTTAAGTTCTTGTTGGGCGATTGACTTTAATAAAAGGGGGTTGTCTACTTTAGTGGCTGTTGGGTGAAGGGAGCCTGTTATAATTGGGGCCTCCAGTAACCAGGGGGGGTATACCTGTGGGGTTTTTTTTTACTATGTTTTCCGGGGTGATGTTACTACCAGTAAGTAGTGGTTTAACAAAATCACAGAGAGGTGTGGTCTTATCATAGATGGTTTTAGTTTTTTCTTTTAATGTGTCCATGTGAATACGAGTGTTTTTGGTGAAGGATTCTCGTACGACTTCACTTGTGGGGTTGTCAGTGGTGTATGAGCGCACACCGTATTGAGCGGCGCGCAGTGTCCTTTCTTCTTGTAGTGTTGTCCAGCCTACCTCTTTGTAAACAAGTTTGTTTTTAGCGTGTTTACATGTGCCGAGGGCCAGTTTCAGTGCCTTTAGTTCTACTGTATCTAGTTTTTTTAAAACAGATTTCGGTGCCGTGAAGAAAGCCTCCTGGCCATAAGTGAGCCTAGACCTGACGAGGGCTCTAACTATGTCTGTCATGATCTTTTTGCCACAAGCCCACGGCTCTGCTCTTAAAAGTTTGATTAGGCTGATTGTTTTATTCGCCTTATTTACTAGGTGTAGAATGTGGGGTGACCAGCATAGGTTCCGCTCGATAATGACGCCTAGGAATTTCACCTGTTTACTGGGGGATAGGATTGTTTCGCCTATGTTTAATTTACATTTATCCAGTTTTTGTTGCCTTGAGACTACCATAAAGACCGTTTTTTCTGCTGCCAGTAGGAATCCGTTTAGGTTCATGTACTCTACCAGGTTATCTATTTTAGTTTGATAGGGGGTCATATTTGGTTTTTTATTACTTAGGATACGTGGTTTTGTGTTGTCAACCAGGGCTAAGTCATCGGCATATAGCATAATGGTGGCTCCTCCCACGTCCACAAGATCTATGTCGTGTAACATTATCATGAATAAAGTTGGGGCAATCACACTACCCTGGGGCACCCCCATATCTATCTTCTGTGGGGCTGATGTAGCGGAGCCAACTCTAACTGAAATTTCACGATCAGAGATAAAACTCTTTATGAAGTGGTACAGGCGCCCGGTGACACCAATACGCTGTAATTTAGTTAGGAGGCGAGCGTGCCACACTGAGTCATAAGCTTTTTGTATGTCAAAGAAGGTGGCAAGAAGGGCGTGGCTTTTATGCACTAATGCTTTTTTCATAGTTTCCACTAGTTTGACAATATGGTCTGTACAGGATCGGCCTTTCCTGAAGCCCGCCTGACATGAGGGGATGATTTTATGTTTATCCAGGTAAAACTCTAATCTTTCTTTTATAACTTTTTCATACAGTTTACCTAGGTGGGGAGTTAATGATATGGGGCGGTAACTACCTGGCACATCCTTAGGTTTACCTTGTTTATGAATAGCTACGACCTGTGCGTGTTTCCAGGCTTGGGGAATAGTGTTTTTAATCCAAATAAAGTTATAAAAATCTGCTAAAATGTTAATAAACGATTGTGGGAACTTACTTATTAATCTGTAAGATATAATGTCTACTCCTGATGCTTTTTTAACGTCCTTTATTTCTTTTATTGCCCTTGACGTAATGGGACTATTTATAGGATTGGAGTTGTCACTGGGGGGATCGCTGAATTCCTCCTCCATTTGTGTGCGGAAAAATAAATCATCCGGATTTAGGTGGGCTGATTGGCTGGCTTTAGAAAAAGTCTCTGCTAACACATTTGCCTTGTCTAAATCGGTAGCTGTTTTAGTTCCGTTTACAGTCAGGGGTTTCTCCGGTAGTCTAGTCCGCCTCTTGTGACGTTTTAATTTTTTCCAAACTTTACCAGAATCCTTATAATCTTTGACGGATGAGTCTACAAACTCCTCCCAGTGGGACAGTTTAGCTTTAGCTATGGTCAGGGCACACGTACTCTCCGCCTCTTTCATGAGGTTATAATTTATACTGTTCTGGTTTCGTGAAAAGGCCTTAATGCGTGCTCTCTTAGCCTCTACCACTTTGCTGCATTCTTCGTTCCACCACGAAGATACCTTAGCTTCGTTAAAAACTTTATTTACCTTCTTTGGAATACATAGGTCGACTGCTGTTAATACTTTAGTCCGTATGTTTTCATAAAAAATGTTAATGTCTTCGTTTTTAACGTCTTCCAATTTAGTTTCACTCAATACTTGTTGGAAATGTTGCCAGTCGGCTTTATTATAGGAATATGGTTGTTGTGGGAGGGTGTTTATTTTGTCTGGTTCGGAGCTATGAATAGAGGTTAAGATGACTATGTGGTCCGAGTGAAGCGTGTCAGGGAAGGCATGCCAGTCTGTCTGCAAGAATAGGGAATTGCTAATGAGAGTCAGATCAATCGCCGAAGCTTTACAGACGTGACTGTCCGGTATTCTAGTTATCTCCCCGTCGTTTAACAGTTGAAAGCCCGAGTCCATAATACAGTCTGCTAGGTAGCTTTTTTTCCCTGGGGGGTAATCTCGTTCCCACATCACGTGCCTGTCATTGAAGTCTCCAGCTATCAGCCAGTTTTTGTTTTTGTGAGAGATGTTACTGATCCAAGCGGTTCGACCACTCTTCGCACAGCCTGTAGGATAATAAATATTTAAGACATTTAGGTTTTTGCTGCCTTTCATATGCACCTGAACCAGGCAGGACCATACATTTTCTTCAGATGAGACTGGTGAAGTCTCAACGTCATAGGATAGTCCACATCTAATATAAGTGGCGACCTTTATTAATTTCCCTTTGTTTTTAATGTCAATTACTGGTTGGTAATAAAAGCCATCTAGTTTGGGTAATTTGCTGTAGTGGACATTGGTTGACTGCAGGGCCAATATATCACATGATTCATTATATAGAAAATCTTTCAGATAACTGATTGTAGTATTGATACTTCTGCAGTTCCACTGCATGATTCTCAGGTTTTGATTTTTTCCTGTGCCTGGTCCTTCCATTGAAGGGTGAATTAGGGAGGTTAAAAATAAAACGGTTAAAACTTGGTATCTGGTGTGCTCCATTATAGGGTCATTTTGTACTGTAAGATTTCCTTTATTGTCAGATCTCTTGCCCCAGCCAGCGAGCCTAGGGCCAACATTGTGTCATCAGGTTTGATGGGGGTGATATTTAACTTTGTGATGGAGTTGTAGATTGTGGTTAGTGAGTCTATCAGTGCGTTTGGGTTTTGTTGTTGTTTTGCCTGCATCATAAAAATCAAAGTTTGTTCCAAGAATGCTTGGAGTTCTGATTGCTCTTGTGGGACGTGTTTCTTTGTGGTGTAGATTTTCTGTATGAGTGTCTGCGCTAATTCTTCTTCTGCTTTACGTCTCTCTGCTTGGATCTTGCTAAGTATCCCCTCCTCCACTTCTTTCATGACCCTAGTGAGTATTTGTGTAGTGAGGTCGTCTTTCTGCGTCTCCGTGTACGGGAGTGTTTGTGTTGGTTCTGTATTGGTGTACTGTAACAGTTCTCTGTGTGTGTGTGTGTCTTTCGGGTGCTTTTGTTTGATGTTTGGCTTAAGGGTTCTGGGTTTAGGTCGGGGGCGCGGCCGTTGGGAGAAAGGCGGTATCGCCGCCTCACCGCCTATCGACTCTAGTAGGGGGGCGTGGTCTATCGCCTGGCCGCGTTTCGCAGCGAAGGCGTAGCCCTCGCGCGGTGTGGAGGCTCGAGTGACAGGCGCCCGCCAGTAGTCATCCCTCTTCTCCGAGGGGAGGGTCGGACCTTGCTGTTTTACTAGTTTTTGTTCCTTCTGCTTACGGGCTCTTAGCAGAGCCTCAGCGTACGGGATATAGGAGGAGGCCCTTATTCTGTTTGCCTCAACTCTCAGCCTAATTTCGGGGCAACCCTGATAGGCGGCAGAGTGTTCTCCTTGACAGTTGATACAGTGTCTGTCTCTCACACAGTCTTTACCCTCGTGACCGAGGGTACCACACCGGGCGCAGGTGGGTTTCTTGCTCCGGCATTGAAACTTCAGATGGCCTAGTCTTTGGCACTTGCCACATCGTCTGGCTGGCATTGAGTATGGTTCTACACCATATATCTCCCCCTCGAGTACGATACACTCGGGAAGGACTGCAGCTTTAAAAACTATGCGTACTGCTGTGGATGGTTTCTGATCCTTTGTTTTTAGTCTGGTCATGTTTTTAACTGTGTTTTTTCCTTTTTCTATGATGCCACCTGTGTCTGACCTAACTCGGACAGAGATGTTCATCTCCATGAGTTCCCCGTCCGAGTGGGAGAGGGGGACTCTTTTGATTACCCCCTCGGTAGTGGCCTCGGGGGCAAAACAGTTTATGGTTATTCCGCCGATCTTGGACCGTGCGATCAGTTTTTGTTGCTGGGCGGGGGAAACACACCCTACCAGTACGCGACCACCAGGGAGCTTACGCACCGACAGGATGGTTCCCACCGCAACACTGAGAGTTTTAAACAGATGGAGGCCGAGTCCATGAAGGGTGGCCGGGCCCTCCCTCAAGTCCTCTATGATGACAGGGAACTCCAGGAAGTCAGGGGTGGGGGTGATTTTTTCATGGAACAGTCTTTTCCTGGCTGACTTTTTGTTTTGGTTTTGGGTTTCTGACTGCTTTTTTTCTGACTCTTGATTTTGAGTTGGTTTTTGGGGTATTTCCTGAATTGCCTGGCTGTTGATGTCTGTGTTAACAGGGTTAGACTGAGTTTTGTTCTCTGAGTGGGTAGTTTTATTTGTTTTCCTGCGTTTCCGCAGTTTTTTGCTTTTTGCCAGTTGGTATGCTTTTTCTTCTTGCCTGGCTAATTTTAGTCCCTCTGCCGTAGGGGACACGTCCCACTCCGGTATCGACTGTGAGGAGGGGTCGTTCCTACCCTCCTCTTCCTCGTCACTATCGCTGACCGCGCGCGGGCGCTTTAGCGGCGATGCTGTCTCGCCTGGCCCACCTGGCTCGCCGGCCTGGGCCACGCGGCTGACGTCACGGTTACGCCCCGGACCGACCTTCGCGGAGCGTTTGTTGTTGTTTTGATTTGGGCTGTTATTGTTTGTCGTGGAGGCGATCACGCTCGACTCAACCGATGTTCCAGACATCTCCGATGGGTACCCGATCGAGGCTCCACCAATCTTTTTCGCACAACCGAGTTGAGTCTAATGGCAGTTCCGCCATGATAGAGCAGTTAAAAACTGTAGAGTCCAGCTCTGTGTTGTTCATATGTTATTATTGCACTCTCATCCCAGCACGGCCAGTACAGCACCAGGGCTATTTAAAAAAAAAAAAAAAAAAAAAAAAAAAAACCGGTCTAGCAACCCAGGATTAAAAGGCAAGGTAAGAGCGTAGTCGGGGACAGCTCACGACCCAAAGAAACAAAGGTTAACAACAACAACAACGAAAAAATCCGGGCTGAACGGAGAAGGTAGAAACAGACAGCAGCAAGGCTATGGTAAAAGTCTAAGGGAGGCAACCGCCGATGCACAAGCGTGGAGCAGATTGCTAAAAAAGCAGCCGGTATTGCACAGTTACTATCACAAGCAGAGGTTTTAAGAGCAGTTATGAAACTAGTTGTTAAAACAGCACCAGCAGGGCTATGGTAAAAAGGTCTATGGGAGAACCCGCCGATACACAAGCGCGGCGCACGTTATGAAAGGAGCAGCCGGTAATGCACAGTCACTGTCAAAAGCGCAAGGTCACAACCACAACACACAATGTCACACAAATTGAATGTCACCACGTTAGACAACGCACTGCCAAGCAGACACAGAAAGCTGAAGCAGGAGAATGGCACAGATTCACAAGATCACAGGTTTCAAGGATTCACAAGTACACATATTGTAGGATGTAGTTTTCACAGTTTGCATTCCTCGAAAAGAGACCGGTCTCCGAAGCCGATAAAACGGAAAAGATCAGGCAGCACGTGTTGAAGATACGAGTTGGTGAGCGATAAATGTTGAGATGTGTCTTGTTCGGCTGCTAGGAGCGAACTCGCCTCCTCTAGTTAAAATTAATATTAAAAGTCCTACGGTTTTGAGCCATCCTCTAGTCTAACTGGTCAGTCTTTTAAAGGCTGGCCACTTCCGATACCCTGTGGCGATAAGCCAATAGGGAGGCTACCTAGGTGTCAGACAACGGGGGGCGTTCTACTTAAGATTGCCTGCCAAATGAAAGGGATCGTTAAAGAGGCAGAAATCGTTACAGAGGTGTCACACACCGGAAATATTACGCACACCGGATATGGCTCATTAGATTACAACCAGTTACAAAGAAGGGGGGGGGGGGGGGGTAAGAGACTAAAACCTCCAAGCCACCTGGCATCTTCTATGATGTACCCTGTCAAAAGAAATGACACCCACTTGACACAACGCCGTCCAACGATACCCAGACAGTCTGGCGGCACATTACATAACGACCACCTAAATCTGAGATAAGAGGTTAGAAAGGAATCCGGTCAAGAGTCTACCCTACGATAGTAAACACACAATCATCCTAGCGGGAGACACAACTTGGGTCAGGGGAAGATAATAGACAGGAGAGGCAACTGGGTCGGGCAGGAGATAATTACACAAAAAGACTGGATACGCCACTTGGCTACACATGTATAATGCTCGGCAAGATTGTTGAAACGTTTTGACGTATGGAGACACCTCTTTTGGCAGACATATCTACATTACAAGATTGTACAATAATACACTAACAGTGGTCAAAATTAACATAATGGACATCAAAGAGCAGTTGATATGATGAAGTCACGGTGATATGTTAACATGCTCCAAGCAAAAATGTGCAAAGTGGTCGTTAACATTGTTAATCAGGAGCACCTAAGCCGAACGAGGAAATAGACCGGTAGAGGCGAAAACAAAGTCAACCAACATTTTGATTTCATTAAGCTTCTCGGAGACCATATTTTGCTCAGTTTAGGCAGACGTTCCGAAGATGTAATCAATTTGCCTTTCTTTGAGACATAAAGTAATTGCAAACTAAAATAAGTACACTGATAGGAACCTTACTATCTTCTTGCTCACATACCAAACTGTGCTCAAATCATAGAAACACTGTATTTAATAAATATCCCGAAATGACACATACTCTCAACAAAACAAAGATAGACACACACAGACAGACACCTATATACACACACAAACACACACACACACATACACACACACACACACACAGACAGACACAGACACAGGCAGACACAGACACAGACACACAGACACCTATATACACACACATACACACACACACACACACACACACACACACACACACATCATTACCTTTTTTCTGGCGACAGTCTGTGTGGAGTAAACCCTCGAGACCTTTGAATGTGCATAATATTAAGCATGAACACATTCAAACACATACACACCCATTCTCCTTAATGTTTTGCAAAGCGACATTCAGTGCGAAGAAAAGCTCGAAGAATCCTCAGTTTCAGGTAATGTTGCGTGCACGGGTATGTTTTTACGGCTTGTGTCATTTTGTGTGTCAGCTAAAATAAACAAGATATTGGCGCTTTGAAATCGCCGACAGCAGTGATAAACATAAACATGGTACGTCCGGGGGAGGGAACATTATAGGATTTATTTGTGGACTGAACTGAATAGTCATGTTAGTTTTTTCCATACCGTTTACACAATATTCATAAAGACTGGCTGACAGACTAACAGACAGGCAGGCAGATTGAGTGATACACAGATAGTTATACTGAATGAAAGATAGACACACAACACCGCATAGATAAACAGACATATGAACATACAAGTATACAGATAGACAGACAGACAGACAGACAGACAGACAGACAGAAAGACAGACATATGAACATACAAGTATACAGATAGAAAGATCGATTGACAGACAGACAGACAGACAGACAGACAGACAGACAGACAAACAGACAGGCAGACAGAAAGACACAGACAGACAGACATACAGAAAGACAGAAAGACAGAAAGACAGACACATAAATATAATGTGTATTGTTGCTGTAATGAAGATGATTATTATTGAAGATAAATTGTAAGGCGCTTAGAAATATATTTGGATTTGTGCCATATAAATACCCGTATTATTATTTAAGTTATTGAGACATCCCAGTGCACTAAGGGATTTATAGAGCAAATCGAGAAAATTCATTATTGAACGAAGCGCATAGCGCTGAGTTCAATAATTATTTTCGAGATTTGCTCTATAAATCCCTTAGTGCACTGGGATTGTTTCAATAACGATATTGTCAGTACCGCCAGAGAAAAAAGAAGATTCAAAACGCACATTTTTTTGCAACGCGCATTTGGATAGGCGTAACTGTGTGGTCAGGTTTGTGTCACTGGATCTACTTTTGTGTGGGCTGTCTCAAGTGTGTCGTGCTTTCGTCACACGCAAACTCTTGTTTTAATTTCTGTTGGTAAATTCCAGTGTAGCGTTAAGCTAAAAAGTGATGATCTTTCATAGAGACCTCATTTAAACTCGGAGAAAGGACTGTGCTCTTGGTTTCGAAACCTTCCTCGAGCTTCGACAGATTGACTGTGCAGAGTTTTGCCCCTTGCCACGGTCGACGGAAAGCACATTTCCAAAATAAATGTGGCATGTTTCTCGTGTGGTATATTCACTCATCGGGGAGTCTGGTACTACATATGAACGGTAAGAATGCTCTGAACCTTACACTTATTATATCCCCATCGTTTTTTCGTTCACATTTGCCCAACATGTTAATTTGTTGAGCGGGGTTTATGTCGTCTGCTAGGGCAATCAAACCACTGCATGCAGTCTGCACTGCCACTGAGTCTGCACGCACGAGGCACGCTGGTAATAAGTCTTATATATATGGTAAGAACGTTCTGAACCCTACACGTTTTCGATTACGATTGTTCTTGCCTTGAAATAATAATTCGGAAACCATTCATTTACTGAACTGATGCAGTCGTATTCCAGTGTAGTCAGTGCGGCTACAGGGGTCGACACTAACTTATTTAACCTGGGGCCACACTGGCCCCAGAGATGGAAATTGCTGGGGCGGAAGAAAAAAAATCTGGGGCCCACTCTCAGTATTCACGTGCGGCAATGCATTGTCTGTTTTTCTTCATCGTACTGAAGCCAGGGAAATTCTTTCAACCATTTCACATTGAAATTAGATCTACGACAGCGCTTCGCGCTTTTGGCTGCATCGGTCTCCTTTTTTTCGTTTCTCTCCACCCTGTTCTTCATCTTCATTTCCATGTCTTTTTACACCAGGGATGTGTCGCCACATTTTGCGTTTGGCATTTGAAGGCGATACTTATCTCTCACGCTAAAGAGCGCAATCTGGGAGTTATTTCCCTTACGACATTGTCCTTCGACGATTTGAATGTGTTTTTTTCTTGACTGCGGCATTGATCGTAACGCAAATTTCAGTGACGACTTTGACTGGCGATTTTTAGTGATTGGTTCTGCTGGCATTAGAATTTTCGGTTTGTCATTGTTGGAATTTATCCTGGGGCGGAGTGGGCCCCAAGCTTCGGCAATGTTTGGGGCGGAACACAAAACTCTGGGGCGTTCCGCCCCCCGCCCCCGCTAGTGTCGAACCCTGGGCTACGTATGACAGAGTCGATCGAGTCAGTCTTCCAAACTGGTCTAGCTGGTACGTTATCGGAATAACACTTGTGTTTTCTGCTAGCGGGTGGGAATTTTATATTAACTCATCATTTGGTAATGTGGATGATAAGCTACATGCCACTAACACGGCATATGAGAAGAATCTATGCAAGTCGGCGAGAATTAGATGAAACACAGCGGCTTCTATTTTTAGATCAGTGGCAGCCGCACTGTGGCACAGGCACATGCAATCTGTCAGAAAAAAACCCACTTCTGCTTTAATTGAGAAGCAGGGAATTTATGGTCATTTGGTATTGTGGAGAATATAAGCTACATGTCAGTAATTAATTCTGATAATGAGAGCACAGTCTTGCTTAGGCAAAGGGCGTAAGAATACGCTCTGTGGAAAAGTTAGCGCACTCCAAGAGTGCGCTAACAGTTTTAGCGCATCGCCATTAGCCAATCAACTGGTTCACATCAGTCATGTGACACCAGTACTTACTGACAATTATTATTATTATTATTATTATTATTATTATTACAGATAGACAAACAGACAGACAGAAAGACAGACAAACGGACGGACAGACAGACGGACGGACAGACAGACAGACACAGATAGATATATAGACATACAAATAGATGAATAGAGCGATAGATACATAGATATAGAAATAGATAGATAGATAGGTAGATAGGTAGAAAGAAATATAGATATTCAGATAGATAGATAGATAGATAGATAGATAGACAGACAGACAGACAGACAGACAGACAGACAGACAGATAGATAGATAGATAGATAGATAGATATAAGTAGAATTTTTTTTTGTTAAGTCGAAATGACGTGTTAAATACCATATTTGCAAAGAATTATAACATGAAACACATGTGGAGAAAAACAAGATCACGCTTTAAAAAGTAGTTTTGTGTTCGGGGTGGGGGGAGGGGAATAGCAGGATAGTGGATTCTTGAAAGAGAGCAGTACGAATTCGAGAACGCGTAGGCTGCTGTTATTTAGGTGTTATATTCAACAAAGCAATGAGTTTGACGAGGTGGACAGAGTGTTTTGACAAACGTGCAGGATACAAATGTCTGAAGTGTATAGTTATTGAGGTTGACTGAAATATCGAAGAGCCCTCTTTTTAAAAGTGCTTGATTCATAGGTAGTTTTAATATATGCTTCGAGATTGGGGAAGACGAACCAGCATATATAACGGAGAACACTTCTGTTTTTAAACGCAATTTGAATCATACGAATGACACTTCGGATTATGGGCCGGATACGTCCCTCTGTTTATTCCATTTATTCAGGAGGCTGCGTACAGAAGGCCAGAAAGACCATCATGGCTGTTCATACTCACTACAGCACATGTTTTGGCCTCCATCCAGGAGTGTGTTTTGTTTGTTTCTGCGTTTGCTTGCTTGTTTGTTTTTGTCATGAAGTGACATCTTTAATTTCCCTGTTATCCTCACTAGTTGATAACGATGGAGACATGTGAGAGAATGAGAGAGAGAGAGAGAGAGAGAGAGAGAGAGAGAGATAAATAGATTGTTTTCTTGCGAAGAAGTTTCATTTTGTGTTTGGTAGTCTTTCTCTCTTAGGTTAACCGTTAGGCCTAATTAGAGTGAAATAGCTTTGATAGACATTGAGCACAAATTAAATACAGACAAAATCACAAAGGGTCTATATTAGGAGCCTGGGCGCCTAATATGGACCAGTGAAGCGGCCTTCACGAATCACTGTAAAAAGCCCCCTATATTTCAAAATAACATGATACAACTTAGTGTACAAGTCAGCCTAATTAAAATATTCTCTAGATTTATCTGTTTCGGGTTGATTTTTTTTTTTGATTTTTTTTTTTTCTTTTTCTTTTCTTTTTTTAAATCTCAGTTGCATGCAGGCTGCTTCAACCCTTTCTTTTTTGCCTTTTTTTGTTTTTGTTTTTTGTTTTTGTTTTTTGTTGTTGTTGGCGGGGAGCATCCTTCTTCATTGATTGTTTCGGGTTGATGAGAGCATTATTTGAAGCACACCAGGAAACTAAAGAAGCTTATCAAAAACAGAGTGAAAATAAATGAAATGATCAACTTCCACGAAAAGAAGATTTTTGTTGCTTTTTTTTTTAAATCTCGAGGGCTAGTTATAAGTTATTTCCAGCAAGCTTCTTAATGAATTAATGAAAGCCTTTAGCTTGTATTTTCTTGGGTTTGTTTAAGGTGGTCCATATTAGGGGACTCGCACATACTTTGAGATTTTGCTATTATTTTTTGTTTGCAGTAGAAACTCGGGGTCAACACTGCTAAAATGTAACAAATACGGTTTTAGCTGTCATATATAGCATTTTTTGTGTGATAAAAGCTTTGGCTGTGGACAGAATCGAGTCCGTTTCAGGCGGCAAATTTAGAGTGAACGCTGCCAAAATTGAAAAAAAGAGAAAAAAATCTAATGGTTTTGAGATTTCTGTTTCTGCAACTGTTTTGACATGTGTAAGTTATCCAGAGAGGGTGAATACAGGGAATAACACTTTTTTTGAGCGCTCTAGCGCCGTTAGTTTGTCAGAACAGAAGGTGGTCCATATTAGGAGCCGGTCATATTAGGAGCCCTTCCCCTACCTGCTTTCTACTGTCTTTGGAGATTTCCCATCGGTCAAATCCCCTTCGATTTCACTTGCGAACTGTGCATATGTAGTTCGATCAAAGCGGCCAGGAGTTTATATCTTTTTAATAACAAATGGCTTTAAAACAAAACATCTGCTTAAAATAGATTAGACTTTATTGAAAAAGTGTTTTTTCAGGCTAGGCACAAGTCAACAGTTAAGTTTATGTCGTGCCAAATGTTTATTTCTTAGCACAAAAAAAGCAACAAAGAAGGTGCACATATTATAAACAAAACAAATTGAAGGGCCGTAATGATCAGATAATTACTGTTCAAAGTGTTAGTTGTTAAATATAGCCGCACACATATTCAGCAAACTTCAATTTACAATGTCACGCTCAGTGTTGAAAAAAAACCCCACACAACCTAACCCACTTATGTTTTAAGGCGGGGTAGTAGTGAAAGCAAAAAATGTCATGAATTGAATTTGTATCGATATCATTGCGATATTTTTCTTTAATACAATATTTTTCGACGATACATCGGTAGCCCTAAATAACTTTGCAAAGTGATAGATATAAGTGCATACACAACTTGAACATGCCTAGTTTGTGTCCGATAAACTCTGACAAGAAAACAGTGAAAGTCTAGCAAGTAGACAGGTAACTTAAATACTTAAAATAAAGATATCGTGTGTGGTACATGCATCTGTATAGCATTTGTTTGTATCAACACTCATAGACATACAGAGAAGATCACAATGTGAAGCTTATCAATTCAAAAAGCTTAGAGTTCAAGGAAAAAGAGGGTAATGTGGAACTTTAGCGTTGTACATTCAGAGCTCACAATCCATTGGCATTATTGAGTTCTTTTTGAAGTCCCTTGAATCAAACCAAAGAATATTTCTCGTGAGAGTAATTGACGGATTGAATTCCAACATTAAGCATAATTATTCAAGTTGGTCTATTAATCAAGGAAAATGTCTGCAATGGTAGAGAAAACGCATACGTAATACGACAGAGTTGTCTCACTTCATTCGGAAACAATGTGCCGATGTTTTCCTTCTAAAACTCATGTAAATGTAAGGAATCTGTACACTTCATTCCGTAACTTCAAAGGTATCTGAAATTACTTGTCATGCTTGCATGAGCAGGTTCGGAAAATTAAGAGACGTATATTGCAGTAGAACACCGGTCCTGAATTTACAACGCTTAACAATAATGTAGGATCTAACAAAAACAAAACAGCTTGAAAGTCTAAAAACATACACAAGTTGAAACATGGGTGCTCCCCCGAAATCGGCGTATGCTGCCTGAATGGCGGGGTAAAAACGGTCATACACATAAAAATCCACTTGTGCTAAAAAAAGATGTGTGAACGTGGAAGTCTAAGTCCATGCACAAAGAAGAAGAAGAAGAAGAAGAAGAAGAAGAAGAAGAAGAAGAAGAAGAAGAAGAAGAAGAAGAAGAAGAAGAAACATGGGTGGGTGCAGTTTGCAGAACCGAGTGTAAGAATGGCCGAGCGTGTCGAATGCAGGAACACAACTGTTCAACATTCTCTTATAAATATACTAGCAGTTAAGCCCGGCTTCGCCCGGGAGTAAGCGGAGCCCTGTAGCAATTACGCTCGCTATCCCATTATCATTAGCTTTACCTCCTTTGTTTGGATACAAAAAAGAGTTATCTCCCTTACCTTCTAGAAATGTCCGGAACTGTCCAGTTAATTTTTCATTTTTCATTTCTTCCCCTCATAGGAGCAATAGCGAGTCTCTAATATCACTGGCATGATGTGCTTGCTACAGGCGAACAGAAGGCACTGAACTGGTCTTGCACCATATAGGCTGTATTCAATAAATGGGAGGTCCATAATCTGAAAAAGGAAACAATGAATCAAGAAACTAAAACCCAGGTGCACATCTGCGGCACCTAGGGAGTGTACGTGCACACTATCTTGTTCCTGCCTCTTGCCATCTCAGAGGTATGGCGACCACAGACAAAAAAGAGTTATCTCCCTTACCTTCTAGAAATTTCCGGAACTGTCCAGTTAATTTTTCATTCTTCATTTCTTCCCCTCATAGGAGCAATAGCGAGTCTCTAATATCACTGGCATGATGTGCTTGCTACAGGTGAACAGTAGGCACTGAACTGGTCTTGCACCATATAGGCTGTATTCAATAAATGGGAGGTCCATAATCTGAAAAAGGAAACAATGAATCAAGAAACTAAAACCCAGGTGCACATCTGCGGCACCTAGGGAGTGTACGTGCACACTATCTTGTTCCTGCCTCTTGCCATCTCAGAGGTATGGCGACCACAGACAAAAAAGAGTTATCTTCCTTACCTTCTAGAAATTTCCGGAACTGTCCAGTTAATTTTTCATTCTTCATTTCTTCCCCTCATAGGAGCAATAGCGAGTCTCTAATATCACTGGCATGATGTGCTTGCTACAGGTGAACAGTAGGCACTGAACTGGTCTTGCACCATATAGGCTGTATTCAATAAATGGGAGGTCCATAATCTGAGAAAGGAAACAATGAATCAAGAAACTAAAACCCAGGTGCACATCTGCGGCACCTAGGGAGTGTACGTGCACACTATCTTGTTCCTGCCTCTTGCCATCTCAGAGGTATGGCGACCACAGACAAAAAAGAGTTATCTCCCTTACCTTCTAGAAATTTCCGGAACTGTCCAGTTAATTTTTCATTCTTCATTTCTTCCCCTCATAGGAGAAATAGCGAGTCTCTAATATCACTGGCATGATGTGCTTGCTACAGGTGAACAGTAGGCACTGAACTGGTCTTGCACCATATAGGCTGTATTCAATAAATGGGAGGTCCATAATCTGAGAAAGGAAACAATGAATCAAGAAACTAAAACCCAGGTGCACATCTGCGGCACCTAGGGAGTGTACGTGCACACTATCTTGTTCCTGCCTCTTGCCATCTCAGAGGTATGGCGACCACAGACACACACACAGACAGACAGACACTCTCTTTTATTTATATGTATAGATATATATCAACCAAGAAAACACGCAGAAGTTTGCTCCTGGAGTAACCTTGAGAAGTTCAAAGGCCCCCGTTGTGGTGTAATTTAAACTCAATGGTAAACTCGAAAACTTCCAACACCGTTGAACTTACGTTAAGTACTTAGAGGGCAGTCACACACGCGACTCAATCGTGAGATTTACCCTGTCACACGGCCGACTGAGTCGTGGAAAATAGCTACGACAAATCTGCGACTCAGTCTCATGCGATTCCCTCGTAGTTTTGAGCTTTAGAACGTGTTCTATTCCTGCGACCCAGTCGTCAGTCAATCGCAGGGGCAGAGCCAATCAGAACGCGTCCTTGCGGCCTTCACGCCGTGACGTAATATAATGGCGGACAGTCGCGGACTGCGTCTCTTTGTCGATTCAAAACTTTTTGGAAGAACAGTTTCTTACTCAGATATAAAGGAGACGTTTTAGGCGTGTACAGCGGTCGGGAAACATTCATTGCAACTGTCTGGGAACTTTATTTCTCGCAAAGGCGTAATGCTGAAAGGTAGTTTTAAGAAAGGTAGAGCGATGTTCGAACATTAGCGTCTGCTCTCGCAAAGCGCGTGTGCAGTGTTCCGCCCGGCTCGCGTGGAGTTATCGTTCGTCAATCGTTACGTCAATCGTTCGTCTATCGTTCATCGTGTGACGGGTCAATGGCCTACGATGTGATGTGCGATCGGCTCAAGACTGAATCGCGCGATTGAATCTCGACGATTGAGTCGTGTGTGTGACTGAAGCTTAATGTAAACTTAATACTTACAACACCAGATAAGTACTCATAATCAGCGGTTGTACAAAATGAGTGTTAAAGCGAAGCTATACAGTTCTTTGCCATGTATGAATATACAGACATATGGAGACAAGCCAAAGATAACCCAGGAAAGACAGGCAGAAAAATAATAACACTTCGACGTTGTGGATCATATTATATGTGGATGATTCTGACCAACATTATTGGTGGGTTGAGTTCAGCCGAGGATATTAAGTCGAAAACTGCAGTGAGCTATGACAGTACTTCTCATCCGTAAATTCAATCTTTTTAAACAATCAAACATTTATACATGGTTATACCAACTCCACGTCAGTGAATCACATTCTCGTGATATGGGCAAATCCTCAGCTCAGAAGCACATACAGTTGTTTGTTAAGCTATTTATAAAGTGCGATGATGTTGGCAGTCTTCTTCTTCTTGTTGCCGCTACACGTGGAGACCAGTCCAATTTAGAAATGTAGTGGTCATCTGCAGGGACGCCGCCGTGCCGTACAGCTTATCCTGGATGGGGGTCGGCTCCGGCCGCATCTTTCTTCTCAACAACTGGAAGTTCCCGCAGTCTTGTAGGATGTGGTGGGTGTCCTGCTGCAATCCCTTATATCTAAGGGACACCCCCTATCCGCCACCTGGGGACCCGCCGGGTTGGGGATGGTCGCCCCGCCACCTAATTGGAGATAGCCTGACCCCGGGATGTTGGCAGTGACATTTACTGTGAACGTTCACGACAATTTACAAGCGTGACAATCTGCTATAATCCATACTATTGCATTAACTCATTCAATGAATTAAGTACAAATAAATAAGCAGACATAAACACATTAGTTGCTAACAAACAAAACAAGTCTGCCCGTAATCTCTCTTTGCAGAGCCAGGGTTCTTTCAAGGTTTGAGATCACTATAAACGTGATGATCTCCAGTATTCATGTACATCCGTGGTTTTTCGTACGTGTTTTTACGGTCACGGTCCACGACTTCATAGGGCTGATCTGCGGGGAGAGCTGAAGCCTCCCTGGCAGCCTCAATGCTAGACTTCCCTTCTACAATATAGGCTTGTTCTGCTGGGACTTGAGAGCGCTCTGCAGGGTTCTGGGTCGTCGCTGGCATGGCTTGTTGGGAGTTAACGTATCCATGGTTAACTTCGCCTACCACTGCTTCGTAAACATTGTCCGACTGTGAGGTCGACAGTGTTACCGGATTTCTTTGGTATTTTGATGAAAGGATCCGTGCTGAGTCCAATCCTGCACCTACATTAAAAGCAAACATATCGTACATTATTTATTTATTTATTTGTTTGGTGATGAATTCTATAGGCTGACCATGTGTCTAGATTTGTGCCGTCCAAGAACACACTGACACATTAAAGAAAGTTGCGCTGTTTTCCCGGAATGTGTTTTGATATGCCTTTATATCAGAAACAAAACATTTTGATATTAGTTTGATTCATCCAACAGCTTTGTCGCATATTTTCATCCCAAGCTTAACACAAATTTGCAAAACATTCTGCTGTACAAGAGAACCAATCACCCACCCACCTGGTTCTTGCTTCACTTTCCTTTAGGGGGGACCCCCTCCCCCCATGCCCCCTCTCCACTTTAACAAAGTCTCGTTCGAACCATCTTAAACCCCTTAAAGGTTGTAAAATCATTACCTTGTTGATCGTTGTCTCTTACAAGGTTGCCCATGTTGCCATTGGTAGCATCAGATACATTCTGATGGACGTTGACCTGTAGCGTTGGACTTTCCTCTTGGGCGCTGTTTTCTTTCTTTCCCGTAGCTTTGGGTCGACTTCTTCTCCGCCTATCCAAGGAAGAGCTATTTGTTTTAAATGTTGTTTCTTCTGGTTTTAGACGAGTCATCATTTCTACTTAAACAGGTTTACAAAGAAAACAAATTGTTACTATAATGTAACTAATGTGTGTGTGTGTAAAGTCGGAATTCTATAAGGAATGTTGCATGTTTGTCTGCACTTGTATCCACTACATGTGACTTTTACTGATTAATCGATATTTTGGACAAGGCGTGCATACTTGTACTCCTGAAATGACGCGTTTAAAAAAAAAATAATATCTTCGTATGTATTGTTTTTCATATCTTTTGTTAGTACTCAGAACTCAGTTAAAAAACGGATGCAACACAATTTGAAAAATAAAGCGTTAGACGCATTAAAAAAATTACCTCACGCCGATGACAACAATAATGATGATCACAACCAACACAACCACAGATCCACCCACAGCGCCACCGATGATGGTAAATTGGGCTTCCATTTTGTCACTCAGGATCTCTGTTAGCAGTACACGCAGCATTATTAGGGACACTAAATTAATAAACTATTGTGTATAGTATCAACTGTTGTGCTAGGTGGGCTACACATAGGTATTTGCAAAAGGTAAGGGATATATATGTCTGACAGAACCGGACATATCGTTACGGTATCCACCCAAAGTTTAGGTGTAATGTCATAGCACTAGGTTTCTTTTGATAAACAAAAGATAACAAAAGCAGTCTTGCAGTTTGATTAAACCATAACAACTGTTTCTTCCTTAATTATTTATGCACATTTCCTGATCGTACATAATAGCTGTAACACATATGTGTAACAGATAATAATGAGGTGCAAAACAAAATCTTACCATCAAGAATACAATATCTTCATTGACTGATAGCATAGTGTTCCTACACAATGCCCAGTTGTATATTTATTTTTGTTGCATGGAAAAAAACTTAAACTCCACAATTATGAGCACCCTACAATCGGCGCTCTGCATCTTTGAATGCTTGCAGTGACCCGAAATGAACAGATACACACCTGTCATGCACAACGGAGGTATGTATCCTCTGTTGCACGCACAATGTCCTGTAGCCTTGTCACAAGTACCATTGCAGTGGGCACTGCAATTCTGCATGCAGTTGAGACCATATGTTCTCCCAGGACACACTGCGTAGCAGCAACCAGCAGTCAATGGCAAATAAAAGACCAATCAACGAACCAATTAAGTTACATTCCAGTATTTATCAAATATGTCTTCAAGCAGTTTTGTTGAATATTCCATGACTTCCCTTTTTTGTTGCTGTTATTCTAGTGAGCTTATCTAGCCCAATATTGTCTAGTAGAAAACAACAACAATAACAACAACAAAAACACCAACAACACTAATAACAACAACAACAACAACAACAATAACGGTCACTTTGATTTAACCAGCACAACTGTTTCTTCCCTGATAATATGCAGATTCACTCATTGTGCATATTAGCTGTAACAGCAGACAAAAATGAGAGGCAAAACAGGTGTTCCCATCAAGAACAAAATGAATGCAGTTACTTAGAGTATACTGAATCAACACAATGTCAAGTTGTATATTCGGTCACAGTATGATGTGTCAGAACACAACTTAAGCCCAAAACGTATGATCAACCTACAATCAGTGTCCTGCATCTTCTTTGTAATGCTGGCATTTGCCTGTATTTTAGAGCATGTGTCGTTAAGAAAGCAATGCCTTTCCATCGATTTGTGTTTAGCAAATATCGTTTCACCCTTGTGTCGTCTTCTTTTTCTAACCAAGAGCCCGAAGCACACGAATCGCCTTTGGAGGCAAAATCGGTCAAACGGGATTGAGATTTTAGAGCCAAATTATATTAGCCCTATAAAATCTGCTATGGCAACACAAAGGTTCGCAAACGCATTCCAGGTAATAACAGCAGCCAGACCCCATCACAATCAGCTACTCCACATCTCACGGGTATGCTGTCTACCAACGTATCAAAAACGTCAAGCTACCAAAACTAGCTCACGCTTAGGGAGACAACTCCGTCAATGCAGCACAGCTGCCTGTGATAAGGGGGACTACTGCGTCACCCTGTCCCATTATCCTTAAAGTCTTGAAATATGTGGTGCTGCGAAAAGGGATAAAATAACCAAAATGCAATTTCAAATACAGCTGCCACCCACATTGTCACAAACAATACACACATACCAGCATCACAAGCAGGCCCCAGCCATCCAGGTTTGCACGTGCAGTGTCCTGAGACTTTGTCACAGACATCCTCACATCCTGCACTGCAAGTCTGTGTACAGTTGTGTCCATAGGTCCCAGTTTCACATTCTGTAGAAAGAAAGTCATAAGGTTATGATTTACCTTTTTTCAATAACATTTTGGTGATGCACTGTTGTAGCTTGAGAAATACTGACGCTTTCTGTTTGTGCACTAAACCTGGCTTTGTAATTCATCTGATAATACAAACTACACCGACAGATAATACCTCCACCATCAGGTAATGGCAGACAACAGCAACGTTAGGTTTACAACATTAAATATACAAGCAAGTCCACATGACAATAAACATGTGAGGTGTTTACGTAATGTTTTCTTTGAATCCCCACTCTGCCTCACAGGAGGTTTACAGAATGAGTAAAGCTTTTCACGAAAAAGCCATAGAAAACCGACGAAACACACATTGTAGGGCCGTCAACGCCATTTTATGACGCATACAGGTCTCTTGCAGGGCTAATTATCACATGTAAACCCTACACGCTCTTCAATGGTTTATTCTAGGCTACCGCAGTCGTTCGCGTATTGTGTGCAACTGCCATCTGTCAAGTCGGCTCTAGTCGTATTTCATACATATTGCTTCGAAAAAACTGCAGCAATTTTCTAAATTTTGAAAAGGAATCTGGTGTAAGTGTATACATTTGGTTACGAACAACAAAACAAGTGTAAAGGGGAACACCACCACGTGGAGCTTTACCAGTTAAAATAGGTTATGTCCCTTGATCAGAATGCAACTTCCCCTTTTGGACAACAAAGCCGGCATACCTAAAATATGTGAATGCCGACACTCATTATTCAACGCTCCAAACCCTCCAGGAAAGTGAGAATCACACATGTCCCTCTTTCCTGGCCTATATTCCGACTTCGTGCTTTCGGACTTACAAAACTTCAATTTTGCGCCATGACGAGGCTTCGGTTTCACACGGGTCCAGAGGACGCGAAAAGACATTCTTTGAAAATTGCTCGCTATCCAGGGAGAGCAGCCCTGATGTTCTCCGGCAGTATGTGTTCAAACGAAAGGATGTTTGTAATGTATGTAAACGCCTGGAGTGAGAACACTTTGTCCACAACAAATTCCTAATCCATGTACATATAGTCTATTATATTAAATAATTTGTTAGCACTGGTTTGTACATCACTCACCCGTATCACACAGTGGAGGCTTGATGCCAGGGGGACAGCTGGAGCAGTGTCCTGTCACCTTGTCACACACCTCTCCGTTACTGCAGCTACCACACCTCCTGTCACACCCACTGTCCCAGTAGTCGTCACTGCAACCTTTCAAATGACAATATCTCTGATTTACAACACGTGTGCACTTGGTTACTTCCAAAGTCATTACTAGGGGGCTGTTTTCTGTTGATGTCAACCAAGTAAAGAAACTGCTCATATCATTAGTCTCAAAGTAAACATACAAATTATATCTAGGCAGGTTTGTAGGTTTGCACAAGTTAATATGTTTGGAATGGCAATTGTTTTTGCTGTTATTCTCATTTTCAGATTGACGATACTTTTTATCTTGGGCCATGTGATGTGACAGTCAGACCCAATCGAACCCGAAGAGACTGACTCAAACATTTACAAAAGATTGAAATAGATTAAACAAATCATTCAAACAAACCAGGCAAAGGAGTATTAATTACCAATATAGTTTAGGTAAGTTTCTTTGCTGATAATATATACTTCAGGGCCGGACCCAGGGGGGGGGGTTCCAGGGGTTCCGGAACCCCACCCCTAGAAAAAGCATGTACCTTGCTTTGAGTGTTTTTATTTTATTTTTATTTTTTTTAAATAAATTTTGTGTGTGTCTCTAAAAAAATTTATTCAATGTGAAATCCGATGAGAAAAAGGTACCCCCCCCCCCCCACCAACTCCCACTGACAGGCCTAAACCCTCAAAACAAGGCCCAGAATGCACCAGATTGCACGGATTTTAACCGTTTTTCAAAACTTTTCCGGGGGAGCATGCCCCCGGACCCCCCAAGTTCGCGCGCCTGCTTTGAGGGCGCGCGCTTGTGGCTTCGCCACTTCGCTGATTTGCCCCCCCCAAAAAAAGGAGGAACCCCCCCCCTTACAACTCATTTGGTCCGGCCCTGATACTTCTGGTGTTCTCTTATGTCCGCGAAGAACTGGGGAAGTTGGAATACTTAAAACAGATGCGTAACGTATATACCCAATGTCTACAGTTTATATGTATTACATGCACTTCTAAAAACGACATTGTACGGGGGAAATGTCGGGGTTGTTAAATAAGTGTCTCCAAACAAGTAAACGACAAACAAACAAACAAACTTATATTAGTGATATTTACTCGACGTTTGTAATTATGGTAAGCAAAAATGATAAACATACTTATCACTTGGAGTTCACACATGTTAATTGTCGCATCATCTATTGAGAGTCCTGTGATGTTTTTGGACACTATTATGACGGATCCGTTCAGGACACCGCTGGTACATGTAACATTCGTTTTCCTGCTGCCCGGTGCGTCGTCAAACCTGTAGCATTCCTGTCCATCTACTTTAATAAGACAGCCTTTCATTCTACCTATTTCTGAAAAAGAAAAAAGAAACATAAGTGAGCACCGAGAAATAATAGATGACAATACAACATCTCTCCGGGGTTTGCCCTCTGTTCCTTTACGGGGGAAATGGGTGAGGGCAGGTTTGAAGAGGGTGAAGAAAATAATCGCAATCAAAGTAATGCGGAGGAAGGGAGGACAAGCAATTGGTGTCAGCTTCTTCTTCTTCTTCTTCTTCTTCTTCTTCTTCTTCTTCTTCTTCTTCTTCTTCTTCTTCTTCTTCTTCTTCTTCTTCTTCTTCTTCTTCTTCTTCTTCTTCTTCTTCTTCTTCTTCTTCTTCTTCTTCAGCGTTCCAGAATTTTCTGGTTACGTGTGAGCTCGTTTGCCCATTTGGGTTCCCCAAACTATACTCTGGGAGCATAGTCAGCTTCACTCCGCTTTCGCTGAGTAGGCATGCTGGGTATTTTCGTGTTTCCATAACCCACCGAACTCCGACATGAATTACAGGATCTTTTCCGTGCGCACTTGGTCTTGTGCTTGCGTGTACACACGAACGGGGTTAGGTCACTAGCAGGTCTGCACATAAGTTGACCTGGGAGATCGGAAAAATCTCCACTCTTAACCCACCAGGCGGCAGCGACCGGGATTCGAACTCACGACCTCCGGATTAGGAGGCCGACGTCTTACCACCACGCCACTGCACCACCATGTGTGTCAGCCCTTTTGCTAGTTTGTTCGTTTATGTATTTGTTTCTTTGTTTGTTTCTTTGTGTTTTGTTTGTTTCTGGTTTTAGTTTTTTTCACACTTCGACGTATTCAGGATGTGAGGATTGGTCTAATGGAGAAAAAACAAACATACCATGTGGGAACGTGCAATTATTTTTAGTCAGTACTTTCGCTCTGCAGCTAATCTACACTACTCGTCATAAAAAAACTATACACATATATTAAGCTGTAGATCTTTGTGATGCGGCCAGTTATATTAAAACCAAGCCTCGTCAGAAGCCGTAAAAGGCCTGTTTTGGTGTCCTTTTTTTTGGTAGGCTATGTGGGGAAAACCACTGTTGTTTTGTAATGGCTTATTGTACTGCTTTTAAATTTGACAAGAGTTTGACAACACAATTGTCAACAAGTGTGTAAAATATCATGGTGTTTTGATGAGTTTGTTGGTCGAATTGGAACTGTTCAGAAAAGTTTTATTAAATTGTAATCAATTTTGGGGATCAATTTTGGTACAAAAGCAACAACGCGCTTGGGTGGTAGGGACATGTGAACGCAAAACAACAATTACAAAAAACAGGTCTTCCAACAGCAAAACCCAGTGTAGCGCAGCAGACTGAACTGGCACGTCACTCAAGCGTGCCAGTTCAGTCATAGCCCACACAAAAAGACGCCAAAACAGGCCTTTTACGGCTTCTGACGAGGCGGACACCAGTCTTCTTCAAAATAGCAAAACAACACCGCTATGCACAACAGCTTAACCAAATCAATTTGTATGGGTACACAATGAGTTCTTCCATTTGGGATCAAAAACGGGGTCATTATTTCTTATTTTGATTTTTTTTGTATTTTAGTGTCTGCAAGTTTGCTTTTGCGAATTTGATTTTGGGGGGTGTCCTAGGTCTCCGGTACAATGCATAAACACTAATTAATAAAAAATGAAACGTTTTATTTCATACGGTAGAGGAATAAATTACCTTTCTGGCAATATACTTGGTTTAAATATAACTGGCCGCATCACAAAGATCTACAGCTAAATATATATGTATAGTTTTTATGACGAGTAGTGTAGTATTCTTACAAAATAGCCCTACAGAGGTGTGTGTGTGTGTGTGTGTGTGTGTGTGTGTGTGTGTGTGTGTGTGTGTGTGTGTGTGTGTGTGTGTGTGTGTGTGTGTGTGTGTTTGTGTGTGAAAATGTGTCTGTGTCTAAGATGTGATGGTGGTGGTGTGTGTTTGCGTGCTTGCGTGTGTGTGTGTGCTTGTATGTGTGTGCTTTGTGTGTGTGTGTGTGTTTGTTGGTGTGTGAGTGTGTGTGTGTGTCAGTGTGTGTGTCAGTGTGTGTGTGTGCGTGCGTGCGTGTGTGTGTGTGTGTGTGTGTGTGTGTGTGTGTGTGTGTGTGTGTGTGTGTGTGTGTGTGTGTGTGTGTGTGTGTGTGTGTGTGTGTCCCTGCAATCCTCAAATCGTGCAGACAAAAATGATTTCCCAGGTCAGACTAAACGTAAAAGCCCATTGGTACACTTTATTTATTTTTAAATAACGTCCAATTCAGTTCAATTCAGTTCAATTCAGTTCGGTTCTATCTTTCAATCTGAGAACATACACCTTATTCAAAGAGGTAAAGATTAAACAAGTAAATATCTCTTACCGGAACTCCTCGCCCAGACGACGACGCTGTGCACAGGGTAGGGACGACCAAGGTCCACCTCCCACCACGGTGTTATGTCGCCTGCCCGGGTATGGATGCAGTTTTCCGTATCTACAAAATTTCCAACTGTGTCTCCATTTACCGCAACGCCAGGTAGGTGCTGTCCGCTGGTTGACCACCAAAGACGGGAACTCATCGTGCAGGGCTTGTTGAGCGCAACGTTCTCTGTGGACAGAAATAATAACGATCCGTACTTGTCGGACTACAAGTCTATGACATTAATAGAGAGAATTCGCTGTTGTTTGAGACATATAATGAACATTGTAGGTCGGAAAATGAGGTTAGTGAAAAGATCGATATACAAAATCATACAAAGATGTCCTGGTTTTGACGTTATACACCCTGTCTTTCTCTACAGCTATACTGAAAACAAACTCTATTTGTTCTGCTGGTGTAGCTACAGTTCTTCCTCTTCTATTTCTTCTTGCAAAATCACTTCAGTGCAGACTAATATAGAAATCGGGTTTCCTTACTATACCATTATACAATAATGCTGTATATCTCTGAACACATGTACGGACCCACACCAAGTATTGTAATTATGGCAATTCAGTCTACCTACACAAAGCATGTTTAAAAGTAAGTGTTTTAACTACAGCTCTATGAGCCCAGGCAACTATGTGTACAAACCGATTTTATCCTACATACGTGAGAGAGACACTTGTGTGATAATAATCGTTCAAATCACACGTGTGCATATCATGTAAATGAGGTCATGTCAAGCAAGTCTGGCAGGGACTTGGTTTATTTTGCACTGCTTATGATGCCAAAGTCACCGAGACAAACGTCATTATAGAAAAAAAAATGCGCTCGCTAATTACCCTCAATGAATTTTTAAAACTAACACATCACGCCACATTTTCAGAGTGACGTTTCTTTGCTTTAACGTAATAGATTGCACAAGGGTATGACGGCTTACTAGTGCCAAAACCTCATAATTGTAATTATCAAGGGAAAATTAGTAATTTTCCCTTGATAATTACCATTTTCACGTGTTTATTACTAATTTTCCCAGGAAAATTACTAATTTTCCCGGAATAATTACTAACTTTCACCTGTTAGTTACTATTTTTTTAGTTTTGGCTCACTTCCTGACGGATTGCTAGTGCCAAAACTAAAAATTAGTAATTTTCCCGTGAAAATGAGTAACTAACAGGTGAAAACAGTAACTAACAGCGTTAATTAGTAATTATCACGTGATAATGGGCAACCCCAGGTTTTGGCACTAGTAAGCCATCATAGGGCTTACTAGTGCCAAAACCTCATAATTGTAATTATCAAGGGAAAATTAGTAATTTTCCCTTGATAATTACCATTTTCACGTGTTAATTACTAATTTTCCCTGGAAAATTACTAACTTTCACCTGTTAATTACTAATTTTTAGTTTTGGCTCACTTCCTGACGAATTGCTAGTGCCAAAACTAACAAGAAGCGAAGCCATCAAGGATCACGTAAGAAATCGACAAACAGTAACACAAACTCAATCACTCCCTCACACATACACAAACACAGTAAGCATAGGTGTTCGGTGCAAGAGTGCGAGACACTAGATCTAGATCTGTCTGTCTGTAGCCTACTTACGGGGACACGACTGCCAGATGGCCAGATCGACACTGCGCTTTCGACAGCGCTTCCTCGCGCAGACACTGGAAACACGCTGTGCAGATTTCGACAGCGCTTCCTCGCGCAGACACTGTCACTGGAAACACGCTGTGCAGATTAACCTGTACGGGAAATCTCCTTTGGTATCTTCTTTATCTATTTTTCTGGAGCTACGAAACCGAACAATGTGAAATCGCCTTCTCCGAATCGGTGAACTGCAGCTCGGTGATAACTGTACCTATACCACAATCCTTCACGCGATCTGACCTAACCTTGACCCCTGACCTGGTCTACATACCACACACTGTGTTTTCCCCCCCAAAACCCTCCACCACCCGTTTTCTTTGGATACACACTTTAACTACATACGTGCCGACGAAATGTTGATCATTGCTTCAATATTTTGAAGCTGTTGCTTGGATAATAACCAGGTAAAATTAGTATTTCGGTGTTTAGTCAAATGTTAAAGTTTCCATCACACACACACACACACACACACACACACACACACACACACACACACACACACACACACACACACACACACACACACACACACACACACACACACACACACGCACGCACGCACAGACAGACAAAAGTTAGCATCGCATAGGCTACACTTACGTGAGCCAAAAATTAGTCATTTTCCCGTGAAAATTACTAATTATCCCGTGAAAATGAGTAACTAACGAGTGAAAACAGTAACTGACAGCGTTAATTAGTAATTATCACGTGATAATGGGTAACCCCAGGTTTTGGCACTAGTAAGCCGTCATACAAGGCTTTAGAAGAGATCGAGGTTCCAAAACAAGCGTCTTCAATTTAGCTGCCTCGACTGCAGGACATTTTCAGCAAAATACATGTAAGTACTGTATGTAGGATAAACAGAATACTACATGGCTTGCTGTTTCGTACCAGATTTACACTCGTTGCTTTTTCAAATAATGAACAGCTCGCTTTCGCTCGCAGTTCAATATTTTAAAAAACAACTCGTGTAAATCTGGTACGACACAGCAAGCCATGTAGTATTCTCTATAAACCACACGGATAAAGACTGGCAGCTTTGTACCCCGACACTGTCACAAAATACCCCTGCTTCGCGTCATCCAGACGTCTGCCTCGCGACTGAGACGGATGAGTCACCACTGTCGACTTGAGTTACCGATCCGTATGAATTTCTCTGTGTGTTGTGTCCTGTGTTACTGTCTTTGTAACAATTTCCAAATAACGGCGTTATGCATGTTTGAAGAGTGGACCAGAGGGAGAGAGAAAGAGAAAGAGACATAGAGAAAGGGAGAGGGGAGAGAGCTAGAGAGAGAGAGAGAGAGAGAGAGAGAGAGAGAGAGAGAGAGAGAGAGAGAGAGAGAGAGAGAGAGAGAGAGAGAGAGAAAGAATTGAATTGAATTGAACTGTATTTAACAAGGATTAAGATTTAAGGCTACGCCTTTTCATATAGTCCTTACGGCAGGGCAATAACCCCTTGAAAAATACCTCGGAAAATGTTTTAATGGTTTTGGGTAGTTTAACTCCTGAAGTTTACAAATCCGCAGGATGACATCTTTAAATCCTTGGGCAAATTGAGACAAAATTAATTATAGGAAAATTAGCAAATGTTGATTTTTTTGTTTAGACACAAAAGGCATTCCATAGAAAAAAGGGCTAGAATGGCGTCATAATTCATGACGTCTGGAAAACGTAATGAGTAATATGACGACACGTACAGTATGGCCTGTAGTGTTGTCCGTGTCCGTACTTGAGCTCCTCTTCCAAGACAAAAAACAAAGGCATTTGACGTGTTTCATTCTGCTAAATGGAAACACATTTGGACATGAGTGTGTATGGAATTACATCCAGGCTGAGAAGATGTGAAACCTGTGTTATTCGTGGACTTGTGATTAGTGCGTATGGTGTTCCAAAGCACAGGTTTCACTGTCGAAGATAAAACTTGTAAATTGATCTTACAAAATGGCGGGCGATGATCATAGAACATCGTGAGAGACTAGTTTTCTCCGATTTGATTGTTTACCAGACGATAGAGCTATTTTAGATGGAAGCGTATGCCATCTGGTGACAGCTGTTCATTAACCAGTGTGTTCGTAGGAGTGCTTAATTT
>NC_090248.1:19709237-19739538 GCF_037325665.1 Littorina saxatilis | reverse complement strand
AAGTGAAAGAGACCACGCATACACACACACACACACACACACACACACACACACACACACAAACACACACTATTACGGGCATTGACAGTCGGACACACACACCGAAACATCTCACATACATACATCTCCCTCTGTGTAAAAGCACAGTTTGGCAACAAAGGATCCTTCTGTATCCCAGCGAAGGTTTCCCACGAACGCATACTGAGATCGACCACAGGCGGAAGGTATCGTTATGATAGTGTTGGTCCAGTGAACGATACCTTCCGCCTGTGGATCGACTTGAGAAATTGTCTTCCCGATAATACATGATAAAGAGGAATTCTTTGTTGCAAAACTTAGCTACAGTTGGGGACAAAAGTTCACCAAACTTTGGGAACATACTAACTTAAAAACGGCGGTGCTTCTCTACGGATTCGATTTTTGATCAAACGCTACCCAAGGACGCTTTCAGTGAGTGCTATGAAGTCTTGACTGCCAGTTCTTGCCTGAAGAGTATGGCAGCAGCTTGTCACTGACAGGTCTATCAATGACTCGGTGATATACCCTGCGTAGATCCTATCACGCATCGTAAATCTGGTAAACTAAAGTCTTATAATGCATGATTTGTAATTGTGCAGTAGTGTTTGTATACTTAAAATAGTCCTGAAGTTAGTGTTATACAGAGAATGCAACACGTACACTGTCTTTCTTGCTAGACACCAGAAATAACAACAAACCATGCTCGTTTTTACACCCCGGTAAAGGGGTGTGTATAGGTTTCACTGGATGTGTTTGTTTGTTTGTGTGTTTGTGTGTTTGTGTTCGCATATTCTCTTTATAACTCCGCTGTTGTATTTCATGCAAATGTGTCATGGTGATGCTTTGAACTGTGTATACATCAAAGTTAATAGGTTTGGTTGTAAACAAGTCTTAAATAACTATCCACAGTAGAAATGCAGTATACTTTAAGAGAAGTACTCACACAAACACACACACACACACACACACACACACACACACACACACACACACACACACGCACACACACACGCACAAACAAGCACACGCACACACACACACACAAAAACACACACACGTACACACACACACACACACACACTCGCACGCACGCACGCACGCACGCACACACACACACACACACACGCACGCACGCACTCACACACACACACACACACGCGCACAAGCACGCACGCACGCACATACACACACACACACACTCGCACGTACGCACGCACGCACATACACACAGACATACACACACACACACACACACACAAACACCCACACACACACGTGCGCGATAGATATATCGAACGAGGGTGCTATATTTTCTTTGTGAGAAAAGTGTTATCAGAGTACTGTTGTTCATGTTCCTGTATTGTTCCAGAAATACACAGAATGACAGGTTGTATCATCTACGTGGACGGGAAGGAGTGCTACCGGTTTGGCTACACAGAACCCAGCAGAACAACAAACGTGACCTGTGTGACCGGTGTTCTCAACGGACGAAATGTCACACTGGCCAAGAACACCACAGGATTTACTGGAGACAACATTACAATCAACATGTGTGAATTACAAGTGCTAAGTATGTATCTGTATCATTTCGTGTTATTAACAAGGCATATTTCATAGCTTGGAAATACCATACCAATTGTTGACTGAAAAGTGTCCAATCCTTTTGAGTCAATCTGTCACCGAACACGTACCTAAACGCGATTGTAGCAGCGCATTTTGCTTCTATACTGTGTAGACATGAATTCACTGTTATCAGAATTGTACCGCTCGGCTCCATCTTTATTCGCTTTCATACACATTTTCTTCTTTTTATGAGATCAATTGATTGTGAAATCCTGGCTAAAGCAACGTGCAGAATTGGCAGGCGTAACCTGCACAAATTATTACAGCAATGAACGTTACTCAATCAACATTATCTGATCGGCATGGATCAATGTTCTCGGTGATGCTAATTGCAGATGACACTGCTGGCTGGCAGAGTATTTAGGCGTTTATCAAAGCTCCCTGTCAGCGGGTGTATAGGGTGACCCCCAAAAAGGCCACCCACTAAAATGTGTACTTAACTCTCATGTGTGTTCAACGATTTACTTCATATTTGGTGTACATTAGCTTGAGATATGGGACGATAAGTTCAGAAAGTTGCAAGTTTGTATGTTAAATGTCTGCCTTTCACGCTGATTTAAAAAATGTATTCCAAATTCGGGGATTGATTCAAAAGTACGAGGTTTGGCACTGCATTGTAGCCACACTAACCTATTTTAGCCCTCCAGGTTTTTACATGTTGCTTTTGCTGATGGGCCTTGCATACCAAAACCTTCCTCAGACAATATCTGAGTTGAAATAGTAATTACAGGGAGTCTGGAGGGTTGAAGTCGAATGAGTTCGACTACTAGCTGCTCAGTACCAAACCTCCTACTGTTGAGGAAATCACCGCATTTGAATTGTTTTCTGTTTTAAAGCATAACTCACATGACCTACGTGTTTGAAACGTTGTCAAATTATTAACCCGCATCTCAAGCTCATGTACACCAAATATGAAGTAGTTCGTTGAATACATGTGGGAGTTTTGTTTAGCATTTTAGGGGGTCACCCTGTGCAACGGGTAGTGTGCACAGACTATTGTTGGTCGGTAACTTTTAATGAGCTTGGGTATCTGACCAATCCAAGATTGTGTTTCATTCTAAACCCAAACTTCATTGGATGACAATCCTTACTTGTAAGCTGATGTAACCGAGTGCCGTAACACTACGATCACCTCGGGAGGCGAAGTGCAATCAAACAGGATTGAAAATGTTAGGGCTAAGAAATTAGCCCTATAAAAACTGTTATGCAAACCCGAAGGTTTCCATGAACATACAGACAATCGGAAACCACCAGACCCCATCACAAACAGAATTCTACAATCCACGGGTGTTGACTTAAAGGCCAACAACTCGGGTGCAGAGTCTGCTGTGAAAGGAGCGGTAGCCTCCCCTGTCACAATCGCCCCCGTTTGAATGAACTCCGTCCCGAAGTTCCGAACCGGGGGACCACTGTCCATCCCAAGTTCGCAGAATGGGAACAGCACGAAAATGTTCAGTGGTCATAGTATGCCATTACCTGAACATATCATGCCGACTCCCACCCTGCTCGCAGCGCCAGGCTGCGTACCTCAGTTGCCTATTGTGTAGGGAGTTAGTCCCGTCTCTCCCATTATTTCTGGTGTACGTTAATTAAAAGTCACGTTATCGCAACCTCTGTCTTGGCGTCTCATTTATGCTTCCTGGCCTATTTTCCCCCCTTCCACTCCACCCTATCACACTGACATTGCTCATTAACAACATCGCCGCTACTTCCACCACCAACAACAGCGAAACCACAAACAAAAGGAACAACAACAGCAACAAGACATATAGATACGTTCGCTGCTGTAAAAGGTGTACATCAATGGTAAACAGGCAACACAGTAACAAGACATAATTTGTCTTCAATCAGGTTGCAGGGACAACTACTGGGGCAGTGGGTGTAACAGGAGGTGTGGTAACTGCAGTAAGGGTGAGGTGTGTGACAAGGTGACAGGACACTGCTCCAGCTGTCCCATTGGCTTTCAGCCTCCACTGTGCGATACAGGTTTGTGAACACATAATTGCATATAGTTATAACATAATTGCACGACTGTCAAGCGTTGTTGGTGTTAAAGACCAATTGAAATTCGCATTTTCCCCAGGACAGAAAACAATGATAATAATGATATTATACTTCTATGCAATTGTTTTTCGTAACATTGTATTTAATTGAATATATACCCAAACGATGTTATGCCCCACAAGGATAGAAACTACCATTGTTGATTTTACAGTCTCACTCTATCAAATCTCAATTTAAGTGCAATATATTACACCATTATTTTGCCATTGCCCCTTGTTTATTTTAATACAAATTCTCTCCTCTTTTATTCATTCCTTTTGTGTAATGTTGTGTGTTTAGTCATTATCGTCATTGTCGAAATCATCAAGGAACTTTGGGTTGTTATCCCTGGGAGTGTGCGCCGATTCCGACAATACCCACTTTTCTTGCATGCGTTTATTTATATTTTTGCTTTGAGCTTTGAATTGTTATCGTGCACAATCATGCAAAAACAAGAACAAGAAGAACAACAAGTTAATCCGCCGTATGGCATAACAGTCATTGGTATTAGTATTTTGGTATGCACACGGAGATGTTCCCAGACCTATATATAGAAAAGTAAACACAAAGTAAGATCAGGAAAGTAAATCCCACGCCATATGCATGCCAACAGGAATGGACTGGGTTTTAAGTCAGACGCGCTACGAAGTGATCTGTAATCCCCAACCTAACCAAACCCTTTCTTCACCCACACAAACCCTTTTTCGGTTACGTAAAAAAAGAGCATAACTGTTTCTTTCTGCAGATTGTAAAAACGGGACGTTTGGGCAGAACTGCACACAGTATTGCGGCGAAGGATGCAAGGACGAGTGTAACAAGGTCTCAGGACACTGTATGTGCACATCTGGCTGGAAGGAACCCTTGTGTGACACAGGTATGTATTATACAGACACACCTGTCATGGCGATCTTCTTTTGATAACGACCACCTGTCCATTACAACAACCCCAAAGAACCCCAAACTGATAATGACATAAACACTTGTTCTTACGTTGGTACTTTGACATGTTGAAGTACTTAGTTATAGTGTGTGTTGTACTCATTGAAAAATAGAATACATTTAATTCAATCTGTTATTCTGCTCTGCCTTTAGGAAATAACAGTGTCACCGCCAACTTTTACAAAATAAAATTATCAGATTTTGCTTGACGTGGACAGCAGACACAGTTCTTTAATATTTAAATGCAGTTTTTGCACACGGGTTGAGGCATGTTCTCTACGGTTCCTTGATTATAACCATTCAAAGTTCTTTCTGCAGATTGTGAAAATGGCACGTTTGGACAAAACTGTTCACAAACATGCGACGTAAGCTGTGCTGACGTCTGTGACAAGGCGTCTGGACACTGCATGTGCAAACCTGGATGGCTTGCGCCTGTCTGTGAGGGTACGTTAAAACAATTCAATAGCAGGAATGAAAATTTAAAAAACGATCAAATTTATTTTATAAATTATTGTATTTTGATAACAAAAATGACCATAGGAAAATTTAAGTTTGGGAAGAAGTTAGACTTACGTATTTTATTGGAATTAGAGTTAAACATTAGACAGAAGTTTATGTTTTGTATAATATAAAGTTGATTATGTTATACAGAAAAAGACCAAGGAAGAAGGATGCCTCACCGCTAACTTAAAAAAAAAAAAAAAAAAATATGGGTTGAAGCATCCTGCATGCAACTGAGGTCCAAAAAAAAAGAAGTGCTCAACTACCATTACTACCAGTCGACACGCGGTGATACATATGCCCTTTGACCTTTTCTTGAGGGTATCCCGTACTAAAAATAGAATACGGGATTCTGGGAAAGCTGTTCAAAGCTGTTCAAGGGCACTTACGCACTATATTCGATTTTCAGTACATGACTCAAAGAAAAAAAAAGAAAAAAAAAAGAAAAGAAAAAAAAAGGTCTACGTTTTGGAGAAAATATGCATTTGTACGAGTTTATTCTTTCTTCACACCATATTTCTTGTTTCTTCCTGAAGAGTATGCATTCAATGTGCATAATGGTGGGTTAGAAAGTGACGATATAAAATAATGAAATATAGGGATACAAATAATGTATTTCTGTTTTCCCCCTACCTCTATTTGTGCCTGTATAATTTTGGAGTTTACAGGTGTATCGCAGAAACATTTGGTCTCAACTGCCATGCATCATTTCTAATAATTGAATCCACTTTCCCTGGTTTCTGAATCTATTTTCTTTCCTTTGTGTGTTGAATTCCATACCCATTCAAATAAAACTTCTGATTTTTACATTTATTAAGTTTTGACTAAATGTTTTAACATAGAGGGGGGAATCGAGACGAGGGTCGTGGTGTATGTGCGTGCGTGTGTGTGTGCGTGTGTGTGTGTGTGTGTGTGTGTGTGTGTGTCTGTGTGTGTGTGTAGAGCGATTCAGACTAAACTACTGGACCGACCTTTATGAAATTTGACATGAGAGTTCCTGGGTATGAAATCCCCGAACTTGTTTTTCATTTTTTTGATAGATGTCTTTGATGACGTCATATCCGGCTTTTCGTGAAAGTTGAGGCGGCACTGTCACGCCCTCATTTTTCAACCAAATTGGTTGAAATTTTGGTCAAGTAATCTTCGACGAAGCCCGGACTTCGGTATTGCATTTCCGCTTGGTGGCTTACAAATTAATTAATGACTTTGGTCATTAAAAATCTGAAAATTGTAAAAAAAAAAAAAATGTATAAAACGATCCAAATTTACGTTTATCTTATTCTCCATCATTTGCTGATTCCAAAAACATATAAATATGTTATATTTGGAATAACAACAAGCTCTGAAAATTAAATATATAAAAATCATTATCAAAATATTTTTTTCGAAATCAATTTAAAAACACTTTCATCTTATTCCTTGTCGGTTCCTGATTCCAAAAACATATAGATATGATATGTTTGGATTAAAAACACGCTCAGAAAGTTAAAACGAAGAGAGCTACAGAAAAGCGTGCTATCCTTCTCAGCGCAACGAATACCCCGCTCTTCTTGTCAATTCCACTGGCACTGCCTTTGCCACGGGCGGTGGAGTGACGATGCTACGAGTATACGGTCTTGCTGTGTTGCGTTGCGTTCAGTTTCATTCTGTGAGTTCGACAGCTACTTGACTAAATGTTGTATTTTCGCCTTACGCGACTTGTTTAATTGAACGTAGACTGACCGTCTTGTTACACAAACAGCAAATAAACACAGCTATTCAGAACGTTGCCACTAAGCACGTTTTTCACACCAACACTGCTTTTGTAAGCTTGTAATCATTATCGCATTTCAGCACAAGGTAACCGGAATACACGGCTGTGAGAATGCATGCTTTTTAAAGACGTTTAATGTTGGGTTTCCCCTGATATAAAACGTAACGTGACACTCCTTTTCTCCACGAGAATCGTCTTTATACAGCACAATGTTCTGGTTGGACAAGTACTCACTTCCTCAAGGATATAATGAACAAAAGGCGACGGTTCAAAAGCAAGCAACCTATTAGTCTGACGATTAAGGCATTGAGGAGCTCTTAGCAGCCCAGTTGAGTCCTTTTTGAAAAAATAATTTTGGTCGGTCAAAACTGATTTTGTAGCAACTTTAATTCATTTGTGTTCGCGTTCGAAGTCAATACTTTATTGTGCACCTGAGGACCATTTAACACAATAGAAGGAGTATCAGCACACAGAAAAACGAATGTTTTGGCGTTAACAGATCACACATTTTAAAGGAAGTATAGCATTTGAGTATTTACCTTCCTCGCCGACCGTGTCACTCCCCCCCCCTCCCCCCCAACGGTCGAGTGCTGTTAGTCTTTAACACTAATTGAAACTCGTATTTTCTTAGGATAGACAGAAAGTTCATCTAAAAATAATTAAATACTTCTCTGCAACTGTTTTTTTGTAACATTGTATTTAATTGAATATATCCTCAAGAGAGTATGCCACACAAGGACAGAAACAACCATTGTTGACTTTACACTCTCACTCTATCAAATCTCAATTTAAGTGCAATAGAGAACACCAATATTTTGTAACTGCTGGTAGTTTTTGTTAAATGCGATGTCAAGTTATCCCCTTTTTTATTGATTGATTTTTTGGTTATAACGTTTGTGGTCGTTGTTAAGTACGTAATGTCTATGGTGACATTTCTCAAGGCACTTCGGGCTGTTAACACTGGGGATATCGATAGTGTGCGTCGATACCCACTCTTTCTTTTCTTTCATGTGTGTATTGGTATTTTGCTGTGAGCTTGGAATTGTTATGTGCACAATCATGCACACGGGGATGTTCCAAGACCTAGAAGAGTCTACACAAAGTGAGTTCTAGGAAGTAAATCACACACTGTACTCATGCCAATAGGGATGAACTGTTTTTTAAGTCAAACATGCTATGAAGTAAGCTGTAACCCCAACCCTATCCAACCCCTTCTCCTTCGTGTTAAATACGTGTGTTCTTCAAGTATAGTGTTGTCTTTTTTTCTTAAAAAAAATGCAAATCTAGCATTTGTTGTGCCTTTCTGGAGTTGAAAGCTTCAGTGCTATCATGATGTCACTCTAACGGACACAGCAGACAATTCCTTAAAGCCATTCAAGAGACCAGTTTATTTTGATTTCTTGAAGGCTGTAAAAACAGTACTTTTGGACAAAACTGCACACACAATTGCGGCGACGGATGTAATGATGTGTGTAAGAAAGACTCAGGACAGTGCAGTTGTAAACCTGGCTGCGAGGAGCATTTGTGTGATACCGGTGTGTTTGTACTATTAATCTAACCACAGCTACTTTAAAATAGATAATGAGACACTAGCTTGTTCTTGCGTTGATACTCTGAAATGTTAAGGCACGTGTGCTTTACCCATTGTAAATAGTGTTGCTTGCCTTTATTAAATTCAAATCAATCTGCTTTGTCTTTAAGAAATGAAAGTTTCACCAACAACTTCACAAAATTAGATATTCAGATTTCGCTTGAACTGAAAAAGCATACACCGTTATTTAATAACGAAATGCATTAATTGCATACGGGTTTAGGATTCTTCTTTACGGTTACTTGGGAATAACAATTTAACGGTTCTCTTTGCAAGTTGTGAAAGTGGCACGTTTGGACAACGTTGTTTTACAAACATGCGGTGTAGGCTGTGATGTATGGAAAGCCGTTTGGCTCATAACCATTACACGCGTAATAAAACATAAATACACGTGTACTAAATAATTGATACACGTGTAATAAATGATTAATGCACGTGTAATAATCATTTTTTACGCGTGTAATAAATAATTCATACACGTGTAAGAAATGATTAAATACGCGTGTAATAAATATTTCATGCGCATGTAAGAAATGATTAAATACGCGTGTAATAAATATTTCATGCGCGTGTAAGAAATGATTAAATACACGTGCAGGAAATAGTTTATACGCGTGTAAGAAATGATTAAATACACGTGTAGGAAATTATTTAAATACACGTGTATTTAATCATTACATACACCCGTAATAAACTTAAAACTTGAATCGGAAAATATACGACATGCAAAGCAACAACTCTCGTCTATTCTACTTCCGGTTCGCGCGCACAACAACCGACTTCATCTGATAAAACAAGTAACTTACCTTTCCAATGCTGTGCGAGCCTGGGCAAAGGCGTTAAATTGTTCTCGCAAACCTTCTAAGGTGACATTGACGTTTGCCGCTTCCGCCATCTTGAGCTGTAAGCGTGCAAAGCGAGGCGATGAAGACGCATAGAGTGTTTTTCATGTGGATTCCCAGTCCGAGTTTTTAAGTCGCTTAACCACGTGACTCCTGCATTTTTAACGCTTGTATGAAATATTTATTACACGCGCCGTATTTAATCATGTCTTACACGTGTACGAAATGATTAAATACACGTGGAATAAAAATGTCATACACGTGTACGAAATGATTAAATACACGCGCAATAAATATTTCATGCGCGTGTAAGAAATATTTAATACACGCGTAAGAAATATTTCATGCGCGTGTAAGAAATAATTAATACACGCGTAATAATCATTTCATGCGCGTGTAAAAAATATTTAAATACACGTGTAATAAATAATTACACGTGTATTTAAATATTTCTTACACGCGCATGAAATGTTAATTACACGTGTATTTAATCATTTCTTACACGAGTATGAAATATGTATTACACGTGTATTTAATCATTATGCTATTCCATAGCATGAGAAAAAAGATAAATTACACGTGCAATAAGAAATAAATACACGTGTATTAGTCATTTATTACGCGTGTATTTATGTTTTATTACACGCGTAATGGTTATGAGCCAAACGGCTTTCCATAGTGATGACGTTTGTAACAAGGTGTCAGGGCACTGCATGTGCAATCCTGGATGGCTTGCACCTGTCTGTGAGGGTACGTTGAAACAATTCAACAGAAATCTGATCGCCACTAATTGAAACTGCTAGTGACAGATTTACTTTATTTTTGTTTTTGCCTTGTGGCATGAACAAATATTTGTTATATATGCATGACTGTGTTCCTGATGTTCCTTGCCTTCGGGACATGTCAGGGGAAAACATAGTTTTACTCTTCGTTTTTAACATGAAATCTTCAGTTCTGAAATGGACAAAAGTACTTTTTATCTCATTCCTCATTCAGGTAAAAAGGAGACATTATATATTCACTGACATATTTTTGATTGTACGATTCATGCAATTCGATGTCACGTGGTTTGGCCTCACGAAAAGCACCGTGGATCTTTTCATTTTTGTCATAGTCTATAAACGCTACATTTGGACACAACTGTTCACAGAAGTGCAGTGAGGGATGTGATGACGCATGTGACAAGGCGTCTGGATATTGTACATGCAAATCAGGGTGGAAGGGGCTCTCCTGTGATTGTGTCTTCTATTGTGTCTTTAAAGTGGGGTTGCTATGTAATGGGACATGACGAAGGAGAGTCGTATAAAACAGTTGCTTTTCTTGTTTCTTATCACTTCAACACTTCAAGAATTGTATTTACCTCCAACAAACACCTCTACCCATTTCGCGCAATGTGCTGCCGTCGTCTTTCAACAAGCGAAAATGAACTCTTTAAGATTTAACCAAATGCTGCGAATTGGACTTGTTGTTATGGACAAACGGACGCAACCAACAAAAGCTCATTACAGAGAAAACAATTTTAATTTAGCTTCCTTCTCTAGGACCAAGATAACAGCATCATACATTTTCCACGTTCCACACACGGGTTGGGCACAGCACAATGACGAATTTTGCTTGGCACTCGATCAATGGATTTACCGGCGTTGAAATATTGCGTATGTGCTTGAATTTGTCAGATGCGTTCTGTCTTTACTGCTTTAAATTTAGGTTTTGTTTTGTATTTTATTCTGTGATGTATAGGTTACGCCGACACTCTAAAATAACACGTCGATATGAAGCTTAAGATTTGAAGATGTTCTCGTTTTGATTACCTTCCAGAAATGGGATTCAAGATGACTCCCTCAAGATTACCCGAGTAAATGTATAGAATAATCTGATTATCCCCTTCTGGAATTTGTTTTGTTGAGGTTAATTTTAAAAATAGAGCAATGGCATGCAGACTCTACGTTATTGAAACAAAAGCTTATATGCAATCATGGAAGTTTTGCTGTTTAATATCTGCCACACAGAGGAGCGAACAGAAGGCGAGCCTATCAGCACAGGGATCCTAGTGGGAGCAGTGGTCGGCTCCCTGTGTGCACTGGTTGTGCTCTTCGTTGCGGTGCTTGTTGCCGTAAGGTCAGTATAATGCCTGTCAAGCTCAACACTGGCCTAAGCCGCATGAAAAGGGTGAACGTTTTGCAGCAAGCTTTTCCCTGTGATGTGTTGAGAATATCACGAATATTGTGCACGTTTTATTCGGAACTCAAGATTGCACTAAAAACGTCTGTTTTGACCTAGTCGTGTACGTATGTTACGCGTGATTGTTCTGAAAAGTGACTATTACATGATTGTTCTGAAAGTCTACTATTTATTTCATCGTAATCATGTAAGCCCTCATACGTGATTGTTCTGAAAGCTTACTAATTTACATGATTGTTCTGAAACTCTACTAAAGGTAAACTTGCTTCACCCGTGAAATGTTGTCAGATATGGAACAATATGTATACCCCTGCCCAACGAAGTTGGAGGGGGTATACTGGATTCACTTTGTCCACGTCACCTGTCTGTGTGTATGTCTGTATGTATATGGAACAATATTTTGATATTTTGATACAATGATGCTAAATCTTAAGTAATTAAATGGAACACTATTTTGATACAATGAACCCCCGCCCAATGAATACAAACTCAACAAGTAATACGTTTCATACATTGAACATGTCTTCTTTATTGTTCTCAACTCAAAATTGAAATAAAATGTTCAAAGACAAAAATTATTTATAATCTTCAAAAATGTAAAGATTCTTCTTGAGTATTCCCAACTCAAAATTCAAGTTACAGGTTCAAAGGGACACATAGAAACATCTGAATTTTCCTCTTTGCCATGTTTAGGTGGCTAGGTCACCAAAATGGATCGAAAGGCATGGCAAAGAGGGAAAATGGAAGCTACTTTTTTCCCCTTTAAAGACGAAAGGCACAACAAATAATTTTTACAAATGAAACTTTTTTTTATGAACTAAAAATTCAAGTGGAGAGGGGATGAGAGACGTGAGGAGATGTCCGGGGTTGCGAGATGGGTGGGGAGTCTGGGCTATAAAGTTCTTGCACGCGAGACAATATACTTCTTTTTGTGTGTGTGTGGGGGGGGGGGAGTATTTTGTTTATCAACTCTCTCTCTCTCTCTCTCTCTCTCAATCTCTCTCTCTCTCAATCTCTCTCTCTCTCTCAATCTCTCTCTCTCTCTCCATCTATCTCTCTCTCTCTCTGTGAATATTTTTGTCATCCTAAATGTGGGGGGGGGGGCAAAAAGACTGTTCCCCCCCCCCCCGTTTCCGACGCCAGTGCACTGAGTACATACGCACACACACACACACCACACATACACACACATGAAAGCTAAATTTATTAGCACATCTGTTGTCAGTGACCCTTTTTTTTTATTACACAGCAACCACCAGGGGTAGGGGTTTACATTATTATTGTTCCATATCTGACAACATTTCACGAAAGTACGAAAAAATTATATGATGTTTTTGTATTTTGTATTTGAAGACTGATTTAATCATAACATATTCCTTACAGATGGCTGAGATCACGATCCCGACGGAGCAACGGAAATTCGACAAGAGACGCTGCGTACTATGGTATATGATGGATTATAATTGTGTGTATTCTGTCATGGAATACTTGTAATCTGTTGCTTCATGCGTATCACATCTGATTCATTTCATATGTAAAAGTAGTTGCCAGGAACCTATTGCCCCACTCAAACTCTTCTACTCAACATTATGTTACTTTCCTTATCGTTTGTGATCGTGAGCACATATGAAAGTAAAACATACATATCTATGCTTAGATGCTGAGCTTTGGGATAAAGCATTTCCAAACTGCACGCATACACATACCCCAACAATAAACACATACGTTATGTTTATATGATCCTATCATTGATGACGAGGTTTACTGGCATATCTGCTGTGCTGTTGCCCTTTTAGGTGCAGGGATGGACTCAGCCCAGATCCTCCCATCCACAAATCGCAGAAACCCGGTAACACTTTCTTCCTCACAGTCAGACGATGTTTACGAACCAGTCGATGGCGAAGTCAACCACGTATACGTCAACTCTCAAAAGGCCATGCCAGCGACGACCAAGAACCCAGCAGAGCGCTTTCCAGCCGCATCAGAAGTGGGCGTTGTGGAAGGGGAGTCTAGCATTGAGCCTCCCAGGGAGTCTTCAGTTCCCTCCACCGACCATCCCTATGAAGTTGTGGACCGTGGCTGTGAAAACACGTACGAAAAAACACAGATGTACGTGAACACTGGAGATCAGCACGTGTACAGAGACCTCAACGCTTAAACTTGAAAGAACAATTCAGTTCCAAGAGATCTCCAAATCGGCAACGTTTGCAAGCAATTAATGTTTTCGTCACTCATCTTATTTACTACAACACATTTAAGGTCATACGCTATCATTAATTGTGACTCGCTGTGTCGTTAAATTGACGTGATATTAAATGTAGGCCTACCTGCAGGCATAACAGCACTTGTTGAAAAGCTTGTCAACCATCTGCACGTGGTTTCGAGCGTAGAACTTGCTTATCACGAGAGTGGTGCTCACTGATAATGCGGTTTTAATATTATGACTATACATGTTTCATTGCGTGCAAATGCAAAGCTTGCATTTAAGATAAGACGTCCTGGGTGCAGGACGTTGATATCAAACATAGCTCGCTGCAGTGATTGAATCAATATTATTGGATGCGTGGTACTTAGTCAGTGTGCTCAGAAGTAGCCACAAATGATAGTTAACCACGAAGACGAATTATTTTCTAGGCGATTGTCTTACCAGAGCTACATTTTTGTCATTTGTATGCATGTAGAGATATACGACCAACAAATTTTGATACACTGGTAAATACCACTGTTTCCCGTATGTATAGTCGCCTGATGTTAGGTGTTTTGGTAGGAATTGTGACAGTGTTATAGCAGTACCATAGTATTTGTATCTGTAGATTTGATAATATGTGGCGGTAAACAGGAACAATCTGTATAATTGGTCCTTTTTTTTACACAATGGAATATGACAGTCATGTACAAGTGCAAAATATACTGAACAATATGCAACAACAGATTATTTTTTCTTTGATTGGTTATTTCAACAATCTAAATGCACAGATATTAGTCAAGCCCCTGGTTATGGAATGGAGTCTACAGATATTTGAAAAGAGACACATTGTCAATATCAAAATAGCAGTTCATTTTTGGTAATAAATTATGTATGTAAAAAATAATAGCATGTGCGTCAAATTGAGCCAGAGAAAAAAAGCCATAATATGAACATTATAAGATGTTTGATGGGTTGTTGACAGACCAGCTTTTTTGTCGGTCCTCGGGGGAGCATATCGTCTTTTGTTTCATATTTATTCGGCCTTGGTCAATAAATATGAAACAAAAGTCGATATGCCCCCCGAGGACCGACAAAAAAGCTGGTCTGTCAACAAACCACCAAACATCGTTTTTGTCATCATTTTGGTAGTGAGAAAATAAGTGCACAATCAACCCAGGGAGCCATGCTTTGAAACACGGGTTCCGTGCTGATAACCACACGAGTCCCGGTTTGATATTAACCACTGGCAATCAAAGCTGGCGTGTGAAAGCAACTTTCTGTGTTTATAAGTTCATTAAATGTTGGGATGAATATGTCAGGTCTGAGGATGCACAGTTCTGTAGGTTCATCTCGGTATTCCACCCCCTAGGCTTTCTGTTGTAAATATTAAGCTGAGTAATTGAATGTTGAAGCTACGTTTGGTCAAAGGTCACAGAAGATTTGCGTCGTGCAGCGAAGGAAAGAATCGCGATCTTGTTTCCGACTCAGTACCTCTTTGTTTTTCATTAGACCTGTCATTCTGCTTGCTCGGCTTTGTTAGATGTTTGCATATCTTGTTGCTATTTTCTTAGCTTTTATTATTGTCTCTTATTTGTGCTTCGTTTATCGATACAACGTCTTGTGCACGGGTCAAAATGTGTGTGTCAGGGGTCGTTTTACTTGAACTTGACGTTCGTAACGTCTGTGTATCGAAACACAGATAAACGCACTCCATGACTCTGTAAGAAGACAAAACATATCGCTAGGTTTAATTTGTTTTTGATGAATGTATGACCTTTCATGAAGTAGTTTTGTTTTTTGTTTACTTTTGCCAGTTTGGCAGTTCGTTTTTGGAACTTTGCAAAGCAGTGTCGTGTCGTCTGTTTAGGTCTGGGGAAACACCAATGAAAAGAGCCGAAGAATCCCCGAGCGTTTCTATTGGGTTTGCTTTTGATTATCCATGTATAACCTGCTTCCTGCAACTATGGTAACCGGGGATTTATTGCCTGGGGAACATGAGATTTATTTCCCAGGTGCTTGTGAATGAAAACTCGTGAAAATGATGACAAAATTACATGTTCCACTGCCAACTGTTTTCAACGCAAGACATAAAGAGGGGTTGTGCAACGAATTTCCCCACATCCTGTCATAGTTTTCTTTTACAAGGCATTTTGTGTTATCTTCGCTTTATGATACTTCATTTTTGTGTCACTATACTACCCTGTATGAGTTTGTAGGTTAGTTAAGTTAAAACATACTCAGACTTCAACTCAAGAAAAACAAAACCCAGTTTACTCAAGTTCCTGTATAACATTACTTGTATCCTTCTTTTATACAGCATAATATTATGTGTCAACGGAGTTGTTTGTATTATGCCTCCGTGAAAAAGCATACAATAAGTTCAAAACTGAATGTGACATTGTAGATGGATGTATGCTGACTTAACTTATGTATGCCGCCGAATTTAACATACACATTGCATATACTTGTACAACATTTGATTATTACGTTCTCGCAGTGTATGGTTTTTTTTTCAATAATAGATAAAGCTTTGTTCATTTTTTTCATTTTCCCTTCCTTTTGAAAATAAACTTGTTTTCTATATGAACTAAACTCTTGGCGGGTGTCTTTGCTAACCTTAGGTTTATACGGTAAAATCAAAATTTCTAGATGGGCATACGTATGTTACGCGTGATTGTTCTGAAAAGTGACTATTACATGATTGTTCTGAAAGTCTACTATTTATTTCATCGTAATCAATCAATCAATCAATCAATCAATGAGGCTTATATCGCGCATATTCCGTGGGTACAGTTCTAGGCGCTCAGCAGTGATGCCGTGTGAGATGAAATTTTATACGGCCAGTAATTGCAGCCATTTCGGCGCATATTTACCTTTCACGGCCTATTATTCCAAGTCACACGGGTATGGGTAGACAATTATTAACTGTGCCAAACCAATTTTGCCAGGAAAGACCCTTTTGTCAATCGTGGGATCTTTAACGTGCACACCCAATCTAGTGTACACGGGGGGGGAGTTCGGACACCGAAGAGAGTCTGCACACAAAGTTGACTCTGAAATAAATTTCCGCCGAACCTGGGATCGAACTCACGCTGACAGCGGCCAACTGAATACAAATCCAGCGCGCTACCAACTGAGCTATATCCCCGCATAAGCCCTCATACGTGATTGTTCTGAAAGCTTACTAATTTACATGATTGTTCTGAAACTCTACTGTACCGGCACGGTGGCCTAGTGGTAAGGCGTCCGCCCCGTGATCGGGAGGTCGTGGGTTCGAACCCCGGCCGGGTCATACCTAAGACTTTAAAATTGGCAATCTCGTGGCTGCTCCGCCTGGCGTCTGGCATTATGGGGTCAGTGCTAGGACTGGTTGGTCCGGTGTCAGAATAATGTGACTGGGTGAGACATGAAGCCTGTGCTGCGACTTCTGTCTTGTGTGTGGCGCACGTTATATGTCAAAGCAGCACCGCCCTGATATGGCCCTTCGTGGTCGGCTGGGCGTTAAGCAAACAAACAAACAAACTGAAACTCTACTAAAGGTAAACTTGCTTCACCCGTGAAATGTTGTCAGATATAGAACAATATGAATACCCCTGCCCAACGAAGTTGGAGGGGGCTTATACACTGGATTCACTTTGTCCATCTGTCTGTGTGTATGTCTGTATGTATATGGAACAATATTTTGATACAATGATACTAAATCTTAAGTGATATTGATATGTATACCCCAGCCCAATGAAGTTGGAGGGGGTATACTGGATTCACTTTGTCTGTCTGTCTGTGTATACGTCTGTACGTAAATGGAACAATATTTTGATACAATGATACTAAATCTTAAGTGAAATTGATATTTATACACCCGCCCAATGAATACAAACTCAACAAGTAAAACGTATCATACATTGAACATGTCTTCTTTATTGTTCTCAACTCAAATTTGAAATCAAATGTTCAAAGACAAAAATTATTGATAACCTTAAAAAATGTAATGATTCTTCATGAGTATTCCCAACTCAAAATTCTAATTACAGATGTATGTATTGTAAAGCGCTAAGAGTAGACATTTTTCTAGAATAGCGCTATAAAAGTTTGCATTATTATTATTATTATTATTAAAGGGACACATAGAAATTTTTGATTTTTCCTCTTTGCCATGCTATGTGGCTAGGTCACTAAAATGGATCGAAAGGCATGGCAAAGAGGGACAAATTAATGGAAGCTACTTTTTGGCCCTTTAAAGACGAAAGGCACAACAAATAATTTTCACAAATGAAACTTTTATTTTTGGCTCACGTAAGTGTAGCCTATGCGATCGTAACTTTGTCTGTCTGTGCGTGCGTGCGTATGTGCGTATGTGCGTATGTGCGTGCGTGCGTGCGTGTGTATGTCTGTGATAGAAACTTTAACATTTCCGAGTCTATGGATTACGTCAGTCTCGGTCAAAAGTGTTCGACGTGTGTGATAGAAACTATTTGAAGACGTCACATTATGACGTAAGAGGGTTAGACGTCACGCAAAGGAATTACTGAAAGTCTCGGTCATTGTTATTGTGAGCGGGCCGAGACTACTTGGCAGATCCAGGGTCTCGCTTTCTTGCACAGTTTCACCTATGCTTACTGTGTGTGTGTGTGTGTGTGTGTGTGTGTGTGTGTGTGTGTGTGTGTGTGTGTGTGTGTGTGTGTGTGTGTGTGTATGTGTGACGGAGTGATTGAGTTTGTGTTACTGTTTGTCGATTTCTTACGTGAGCCTTGAAGGCTTCGCCTCTTGTTTATTTTTATGAACTAAAAATTCAAGTGGAGAGTGGATGAGAGACGTGAGGAGATGGCCGGGGTTGCGATATGGGTGGGGAGTCTGGGCTATTAAGTTCTTGCACGCGAGACCATACACTTTTTGTGTGTGTGTGTGTAGGGGGGGTATTTTGTTTATCAACTCTCTTTCTCTCTCTCTCTCTCTCTCTCTCTCTCTCTCTCTATCTCTCTCCTCTCTCTCTCTCTCTATCTCTCTCTCTCTCTCTCTCTCTCTCTCTCTCTCTCTCTCTCTCTCTCTCTCTCTCTCTGTCTGTGAATATTTTTGTCATCCCAAATGTTGGGGGTGGGGAGGGCAAAAAGACATGTTTGCCCCCCCCCCCCCCACCCCAGGACCAGCTGTCCCCCCCCCCCCCCCCCCCCGTTTCCGACGCCAGTGCACTGAGTACATACGCACACGCACACCACACATACACACAAATGAAAGCTAAATTTATTAGCACATCTCTGTTTTCAGTTACACTTTTTTTTATCACACAGCAACCACCAGAATTTTTTATATGAATTGTCCAAATGGTTTGATAAAGTGTCAATTGATATGAATTAACCTCCCCCACCCCCTACACCTAAAAAAAAAGGAGTGTAGAGACGGATCAACTCAAACACACATCTGAAGCTGTCGCGCACACAGAAGACGGATCAACTCAAACACACACAAACACGCATTATGAAGCTGTCTCGGACACAGAAAAAAAAAAGAAAAAAAAACCCACGAAGACACAAAGTATACATATTGCTCCATATCTGACAACATTTCACGGGTGAAGCAAGTTTACCTTTAGTAGAGTTTCAGAACAATCATGTAAATTAGTAAGCTTTCAGAACAATCACGTACGAGGGCTTACATGATTACGATGAAATAAATAGTAGACTTTCAGAACAATCATGTAATAGTCACTTTTCAGAACAATCACGCGTAACATACGTACAGCTTTAGAAACAGAGTTTAACTCCAAGCTGCTATGGATACAAAGCTTGCAATTTGTTTTGTTTGTTCGTTCATGGGCTGAAACTCCCACGGCTTTTACGTGTATGGCCGTTTTTACCCCGCCATTTAGGCAGCCATACGCCGCTTTCGGAGGAAGCATGCTGGGTATTTTCGTGTTTCTATAACCCACCGAACTCTGACATGGATTACAGGATCTTTTTCGTGCGCACTTGGTCTTGTGCTTGCGTGTACACATGGGGGTGTTCGGACACCGAGGAGAGTCTGCACACAAAGTTGACTCTGAGAAATAAATCTCAAAGCTTGCAATTGAGATCAAAGGGAAGTTGACAGATTTGCATATTTCGCAAGATATTACGAAGCAGATATTTAAAAACCCTTTCTGTGTGAAAAGGAAGCAGCTATCGAAGCCTGTACAGTGGAACCAGCTTTTAAGCTGGCCGATGTGAATGCGTGATGTATTGTGCAAAAAAAAATTCCATCTCACACGGCATAAATAAATCCCTGCGCCTTGAATATGTGCGCGATATAAATTGCATAAAAAAAATTAAATAAAAATCCCTGCGCTTAGAACTGTACCCACGGAATACGCGCGATATAAGCCTCATATTGATTGACTGGTGGATTGATTAAGGAAATCGAGCGAGGGAAAATCCTTTCTTATGCCCGAGGGCTTTTTTTTTATCCGGAGATCTTTGGCAGAAACAATATTTGTTAATGTTTTTCTCTTATCCGAGGATGTTTCCTTTAGCATCAGATGTAAACAGGAGTTGCATGCGGCGCTGACTTCGTGTGTTACTATGTGTGTGAAGGCACTAACACGAAGGTACCTTTTAAGAAAGTTTATGTTTGTCAGAGCCTGTCGTTGGTCTCATGATTTGTGAGAATCAGCTTGTGCATCAAAAGACAGAAGTCATACAAATAGTGGGGTTATCTTTCTTACTTTGGATCAGCGCATGCGTAGCGTTTAAAGTGAATGCCAAAATGTGTCTTCGGCGTATTTCTTCATCTATGAATGCTAGGAATCTAATGTTTTGCTATGACTGTGCGTCCCCTACTTCCAAATACACGTCAAATTTCTGCTCAATCAGCCTAAAACCACCGTGTGGACAGCATGACAAACGCTGTCACAGACACACACACAAGAACTGAGAAAAAGCACACTGAGTGAACCCCCCCAAAAACTAAATTAGGAAAGGGATGGGATTGGGAGGACGGGGGTCTAAAAAATCAATAGTAATGAAGTTACATTTGGGTTCCTACTTGGTGAAAATCAGATATACAAGATACAAGATACAAGATACAAGAAATTTTATTGTCCTCATCAATACAAGGAAATTTGGCATGTGTGTGGCAAGACATAATACACTGATACATAGACATTTACAAAGCAACAACTGAAGTTCAATATCAACACACCCTTACGCACACATACCCACTACTTCAGACACACAGACTACATGTGCCCCTCGGACGTACGCAACCCACAATTCACCCAGCCATACAACTCCACATGCACTTACTCATTCATGCAGCACTCTAGCGCCCGGCCATGCACAACTCACACACTGGAACCCTCGTACGGCTACATATGACACCCGCACAAACATTACAGCCTCAAACATCGTACTAGATCTACAACTAACAAGCATACATCCACTATCAAACACCGAATACATCAACACACATTACATCATAACATATTGCATTATAACACACGCACAAACATTACAACATCAAACATCGTACTATAATCTACAACTAACAAACAATCATACACTATCAAACACCAAATATATCATCGTACATTAAATTACATCATACCCCCCCACCCCACCATACATTCACAATCGACACAGAATACATCATCATACATATACATTACATCATAACCCCCATACATACGCAATCAACACATAGTACATCATCATACATTACATCATAACCCCCCCCCCCCCATCATACAAAGTAAACAGACGTCAACATTTCACTCTTACCCCCCCCCCCCCCCCCCCCCCGCCAATCACACGTCCTCTACTCTACCATCGCTCACACCTACTACACATCACCCATAGTCCTCCAAGTAACAGTTCACAGCACTCATTGTCCTTCCGCAGTCACAGTTCACATCACCCATAGTCCTCACATCACAGTTCACATCACCCATAGTCCCCACAGTCAAATTTTACAGCACTCAAGTCTATCTAGCATACTGTCACATTCACAGGGACTGGTTGTAGAGTCGTACAGCCATCGGGAGGAACGAGTCCCTCATCCGGTTCGTCCTGGCCCGCCAGCACCTCAAACGGCGTGATGACTCACGCGTGGGCTCGCACGATGCGAGCGCCTGGTGCAGAGGGTGGCGGTCGTCAGAGCGGATCATGCTCAGCTTCTTCAGCGCCACACTCGGGAATCGAGTGCTGAGAGGCTGAAGCTCAGAGCCAATGATGGAGCCTGCTCTCTTCACAATCTTCTCCAACCTTTCCATGTCGCTTGAAGCTCACACCTGTGTAAGTTTGAGTGTTAACATCTGCACACATCATACAGTGAGGAGTCATTCAAACCCACGAATATTTGATTCAGATGCCTTTTTCGCTTTTGAATTTGTCTTGATGACATCCAGTCCAAACATTGAATCAGATGTCAATTTAACTTGGCTAGTTCAGATTGGCCATTTCTTATATCCGAGGCGTCAGCCTAACAATTTCATCCTTTATTAATAAAGATGGTTTGCTCGTTCATTCTCTCTCTCTTGCATTGCGGAAAGATACGCGTCAATTTGAGGAAGAAAATGTCACTTTTTCTATCAAGGAAAAGGAACTACAACAGGAAAATCCGGCTTGTTAATTTTTCCTCGTCAGTCTCATTAATTCTGTTTCATCAAGACAATCATTCAGAAGGAAAATCATGCCTGGTGAACTCGGTCATCTGTCTTCTCACTGTCAATATATACTGATCGGCACAAACAATAATATCTTCACCAAAGAGAAGTGTTTGTCTCATTAGTCTCTAAAGTTTGGAAGGGTGTGCCCAATAAAGCTTTGTTAAATGCAAACAAAAAGAACAGTCTTCAACTTTAAATTGTCTTTCAATCATACTACTTCCTCTGCACTGTGTTGCATGTTTAATAGCCGCGATCAAAGTAGAATTTGAAAAGATTAGGCACTCAGTTTATTGAAACACATTTCATTGTTTCCAATGCAGCTAAAATTCGCAAATCAACTCAAGCAATTGCTCGCCAATGCATTAATTACGATAACATGAAAAGGTCCACACACAGACACAGACGCACAGTCACAGAGACACACACACAGACGCACAGTCACAGAGACACACACACAAACACACACACAGACACAAACACACACACACACAGACACACACACACACACACACTCGCACACACACACACACACACACACACTCACACACACACACACACACACACACACACACACACACACACACACACACACACACTCATAAATACACATTTACACACACACGAGCGCGCGTGCGTAAAAGTGGGATCCTGGTCAAACTTAGGACAAATGTGCTCCAATACTTCCACTAAATATTTTACGATAAATCTTTGCGAAGTGCTTCTTTATAATCCAGTGATTACTGTTGACACATCCAAGAAATGACATTTGGATTTGCGTTTCTGCTTTGGGTTCATTTTTAATCTAAATGGCTATCAGCCAAGACACAACCAAAAGACAAGGTCATAACAAACAGACAGACATAACATGACGTTCACAAACCAGTTAATACACGTACACAGTAACACTAACTAAGATAAGGCAGCGAAGGAGAAAACGGAATACGGATAGTTGATTGGAATTGGCCTGAGGGCCCTTTCCAAGGGCGAACACAATGTACACATTACTTTATATAATCAAACAGACATACTGGGAAACCGTAAAACAAAGATACGTAAATGCATAACGAATCAAGAATTGTGGTTTTCTAGGAGAGAATATCTCAACTTGAAGGACATGAACACATATTTTGCAGTGTTAACAATGAAATCGTCATTTCTGGATTTCCACAATTGGGCTAGCGAAGGAGTATAGATACATTCAGAGGGCATGGACAGAAAGATAGAAGTTACAGTTAAAGAGGAAGTGGGGATAGCGGAGCCAGTGATAAAAGCAAAACACGAGAGGGGTAGGGAGGTATGGAGTGTGGTCGTGGTGACATTTACTCTTCATACAAAATGTGCATTTATACAAAGCCTATACCTTCTTTATCGATCGTCTCGAAGCATTGCATACCACACACATAGAAGAAGTGCAGAGAAAGAGGTTCAACAACATGAAAACATGACGAACATTCTCATTCACCAGCACAGTAGACGAATTTCGGAAATAACTCCGTCGGGTTTGTATGGGATGTGCAAGAGTGAATACCAATGCTTTTCTTCTTACTGTCCACCTGTATCCGAGTAAAAGCAAGGGCATTCACTCTTTCACAACCCATTCAAACCTCTGGAATTCGTCTCTTTTGACAAGTTCAGTCGTCTTACTCAAGACATATGTAAGCTCAAAGCTCGGATAGTTTGAAGGCAGTGCGTTGGTGATTTACTGAAATGTACCGTCTTTTGTACCGCTAAAACGGCTTCAAAAACCGCCTTCAATACCTTCTAAGAAGAATTTCATCTACACCGTTCAGCATGCCATATAACGTCATTGTTAGACAAGAAAGGTAAACAACAAAAACAGTTATAGATACACGTTTGATTTCCATTGACATGCAAGAATTGCCTAGTTCTTTTTTTTAAATGACGGGAAGTATAGAAAACATATTGCAGTCGTGACAGAACGCGGCCGCCTTTTCAAAACAGCGTGAACAGATTTCATTCATTTGGTTGATAGGCTTTACGAGACAACTTGAGTCTTGCGCTGTTTGATCAGGGTGGGGGGGGGGGGGGGAGCAATGGTTCTTCTGAAAGAAGGTGTGTGTGTGTGAGTGTGTGTGTGTGTGAGTGTGTGTGTGTGTGAGTGTGTGTGTGTGTGCGAGTATGTGTGTGTGTGTCAGTGTGTGTGTGTGTGTGTGTTTGTGTGTGAATGTGTTTGTGTGTCTGCGTGTTAGTGTGTAGATATGTGTGTGAATCAGCGTGGAGAGCAGGGGGGAGGGGGATGGGGGAGGGGTGGGGGGGGCGGACGCCTTAATAACAAAACTCGTTTTATTGGAAGAGTGGAGTTCAAATGAATCTGAAATACCTTGTGCCTCTCTGCGCTCTCTGTGCACAGTGCTATTTTCTATAAAGAATTAAGTGCGTTAAAGGCGCTGGTGCTTTAGCACACCACATCAAGCAGTCAAGCAGATTGTTGGTATTTAACCAAGTTAAGAGATGGTCTTTCTCCATGTTGAAGTTTGGCCAGATATGTGACAGTGGCAAAACTGTTTTTTCACGACACAAAATCGGCACACAAAAAAGGGTGTGTTCTTCTATTATGTGGAGCAGGACAAATCGAGGGCTCGATCTTTCACTCATGTCACCGAAACACAGCGTGTGATCTAGCCTGGAAGTGGCTTCCTGGCTCCCTTCAGCTTATAAACCGTGAAAGAGGAAGGTGTGAAGTGAATCACTCTGACCAAAGCTCGTGTGTAGAAAGCATGGATATGAGTTTCGTGAAAGTATGTGTGTGTTTCCTGGGAATCCTGTTTGTTACAGAAATGTCTTCCTCCGGACACTTTGGTAAACACATTTTGTTATTATTGCATATATGCATTCGTACGACTCTGTATAAAATAAAGTAGGAGCACATCTGCTGATTTTATTCCAGTGCGTATTATCTTACCATCCCGCTGATCTACCTTCAGCAAATGCATATGATGGTTATAAGTGCATGTGTGTGTGTGTGTGTGTGTGTGTGTGTGTGTGTGTGTGTTTGTGAGTGTGTGTGTGTGTGTGTGTGTGTGTGTACCCATGTTTCCACAGGTTTGGTTGCCTAAATCACCATAAGGCAACTATCCACACGTGGATGGCAACCTAAACTCTGGATGGCAACCTAATTGTGTGGATGCTCGCTTCATTTAACACCGCTAAATTGACTTTTTTGACGGAAAGAATGTCATAACTGTTATGTTATGGGTAGCATACATTCAAAGATTCGACATAAAACACGGAGTCTTCGTCCATGTGCTCGTATCTTTATGTAGAAAGCAAGAGAGAGGAAGTGGGGAGAGTTGTCTCCCTGTACATCGAATAGCCTGGTGCTCACAGTCGCACTGTTGCGCAATAACGTAACATCCCTCTTTGTTTTTAAAGAAAATTCGAGCGCTTAGTCAAACAAACAAAACTCCGAAATAACAGTCGAATTCGAAACGATTTCCGAAACGATACGCGTACGCGAATTCGACACGACATTCTAACGACGGACGAGCTCGAAACGAATTCAAAACAATACCGACTTTGAGTATTAAGAGTCTGTATAATGTTCATTTCACTGCTGTTTCCGTACACGCGTTTCGAATCATTTATCAGCGATATATACGAAGTCTTTCATCTTGGGGCACTTGACTGTACGGCCAGATCTGGTGCTGACTGGGATCTTGCTGGGGCTGGACGGCTTCACCGGAGCCTCTGGTTGATGTCGCTGCGGGGTCATCATCGCCGGCGGCTGTGGCGCAGTGGTGGTCTCAGTAGCTGTAGGGCATGAAGTAGGTGGCGGTTGCTGCGGGCGATTGCAGGCGGAGTCAGCTGATGGTTCTGGGCTGGCGCTCTCAGCAGTCTTCTTCAGGTGGACCCTGTTCCGACGGTAGAGCGAGCCGTTGGCCTGTATCTCGTATGACCTATTATCAAGGCGTTTGTTGACGACAGCTTTCGTCCACTTCTTGTGGCCTAGTGTAAAGGGCTGCATACGTACAGTGTCGCCTTCTTCAAGAGGGGGTAGGTCTTTGGCTCCTTTGTCGAAGTTGGTCTTCTGCTTCTTCTGGTGTGCACGCAGCTTCTTCTTTTCGGCGTCTAAGTCTACCTTTGGTTTCAGGAGTGTTGCTGTTGTTGGAAGCAGTGTTCTGGTTCTTCTGTTGAAGAATCGCTGTGCTGGGCTAGTCCCGGTCGCTTGGCTAGGAGTGTTCCTGTAGTTCAGTAGAGCAAGGAACTGGTCTCCTTCCTTGTTCTTTCTCAGCAAAGCCTTTGCAGTCTTGACTGATGATTCGGCTTTTCCGTTTGCTTTGCTGTTATAGGGACTTGACGTTCTGTGTTCGAAGTCGAAAGAACGTGCGAATTCTTGAAAGTTCTCCGAGGTGAATTGTGGACCGTTGTCACTGACTAGAATGCATGGGGAACCATAGCGGGCAATGTGTGCTTTCAACTTCTTGATGACGGTAGAGGAAGTAGTGTTCTCAAGTCTATCAATCTCCCAGAAGTTGCTGAAGTAGTCAGTGGTCACCATATAGTCTTTCCCGTCGAGTTCGAAGAGGTCGACGCCTACCTTCTCCCACTGACGAGAAGGAAGTTCATGTGGCATGAGAGTTTCTGGCTGATTGGCGCTTTGGTAAGTGTTGCATGTTTCACATGTTGAAATGAAGTTCTTAATGTCTCCTGACATGCCGGGCCAAAACAGACACTCTCTGGCTCTCTTCAGACATCCGTCAATTCCAGAATGAGTAGAATGAACAGCTGTCTTCATCTCTCCACGCATAGACTCAGGAACGACGACTCTTTCTCCTTTAAAGATGAGTCCATCTTGAACTGTCATTTCGTCACGAAAGTGAAAGTAAGGAGTGAGGGTGGCTGGTAGATCGTTTCTGTCGTCAGGCCAACCAGTCATGATGGTCGTCTTGAGAAGCTGGAGGTTTTCATCGTTTTCCGTTCTGACCTTGAGCTTCGCCAGTCTTTCCTCCCGGATGGGCAGGAAACTCACCATATTGACGAACTCAAAATCCTCTTGACGGCTGGGGGCATTGATGTATGCTCGTGAAAGCGTATCAGCGAGGTGCATCTCTTTTCCTTTCTTGTAATGGACAGTGATGTTGTAGTTCTCGATTCGTAGCATCATACCTTGGAGTCGCCGAGGTGCGGCAGACAAGGGTTTCTGGAGAATGGCTTCTAGAGGCTTGTGATCGCTCTCTATTTCAACTTGGCGTCCAAATGTGTACTGGTGGAACTTCTCCAAGGAGAACACTATGGCCAGCATCTCTTTCTCGATTTGGGCGTACCTAGTTTCTGTCTCTGTCAGTGCTCTGCTGGCGTATGCGATCGGGCGGCCATTCTGCATCAAGACAGCACCAAGTCCGGTCTGACTTGCATCACATTGGATTGTGATGGGTTCTTCAGGCTTGTAGAAGGCTAGCACTGGAGCTTCTGTCACTAGCTTCTGTACTGTTTTGAACGCTTTCTCATGAGTCGGTGTCCAGGTCCAGACCACATCAGTTCGAGTCAGTTGTCTGATGGGTTCCAAAACGTCAGACAGTCTCGGCAAGAATTTCGCCAGGTAGTTGACGAATCCACAGAAGCGTCGGACACCTTCCACGTCTTCTGGTTCCGGCATCTTGAGCACAGCCTCGACCTTCTCTTGGTCGATCTTTAGGCCGTCCCTCGTCACGAGATGACCAAGGAATGAGATTTCAGCTCTGTTCAGGTCTGCTTTTTCTCTGTTTAGCCTCAATCCTACTTCTCTGCATCTCTGAAACAATCTGTGGAGGTTTCGGTCATGGTCTTCTTGAGCTGTCTCATCATCGTCTCCCTCTCCATAGACGATGATATCGTCAGAAACTCCGATCACGCCATTCAGTCCTTCTATGGCTTGATCCAGTCGTTTCTGAAAGAGTTCACTGCTGACGCAGGTGCCAAAGGGTAGTCGTTTCCATCGATAACGACCATACGGAGTCTGAAATGTCGTCAGCAGGCTGGATTCTTCGTCCAGATGTACGTGCCAGTATGCGTTGCTCAAGTCGAGTTTGGAGAACACACGGGCATGTGCTAGCTTTGGTAGGATGTCCTCCAGGACAGGCAGAGTGTAGTGTTCCCTTTTCAGTGCTTTGTTAAGCGGTCTGGGGTCAATGCAGATGCGTAGACTACCAGATTTCTTCGTGGCGACTACCATCCTGCTACACCAGCTTGTAGGCTCTTCAACGGTTGTGATCACTCCACTCTTAGTCAGTTTATTCAGTTCTGCCTTCACCTTTGACTTCATGGCAAACGGCACTCGACAGGCTGGTGAGATGACTGGTATCACTGTGTCATCAACTTCAAGATGAACGACCCCAGGTAGACTTCCTACACTGTTTTCAAAAACATCAGCAAAACTTGCGAGTTGGTCTTGCTCAACGTTCATGATGCTCTCGAGGTTCTCGTAGTGTACGGTGATCAGATTCATATCCTCAGACGTTTTCTTCCCTATTAGCGGCATGAGGTCTTCTTCAACTACTACAAACTCAGCTGTGTAGTGTTTCTCATTCTTTGGGTTTTTCAGTGTCAACTGTGTTTTCCCCAAAGGTGTAATGACTGTCCCGTCGTAAGTATGTAGCTTCGTTTTGGACTGAGTCATGAGCTTGGTTTTCTTCACGTATTTCTTTGGCATGACATTCACGCTTGCACCCGAGTCAATCTGACAGACTATGGTTTTCCCATCCACTGTCATCTCAGCTTTGATGATTTTGCTCTGGCGGCATCTGCTTCCCTTCACTGCAAGCAGAGTTTCATCTTCACTACTGTCAGTTTCATCAAATCCAACTGCATTCACTTTCTTTGGTTTTCTGTGTTTCGCAGTTGCACACACCACTCCGAAGTGATTTTGCTTCTTGCAGACCTTGCAGGTTTTCCCCCATGCTGGGCACAGTTCTTTTTTCAAGGTGTGAGCTTGGCCACAAAATGTACAGGACATCAGTTTCGGTCTGTTACGGTCACGATCACGATCACGGTGGCTGACACTGCAGGCTTCAGCACCACTTTCATCCACAGCAGAGACTGAGAGAGATTTGAGTTGTTGGGATGTTGATTCGGCAGCCCGACACATGTGGATACACTTTTCCAGGGTCAACTCGGCTTCCTGCAGCAATTCTTTTCGTGTGGGGCCATCCTGTATTCCAAGAACAATACGGTCGCGAAGTAAAGTATCTTTGAGACATTCACAAAAGTTACAAGTGTTGGCCAGTGTGCGCAACGTAGCTATGTAGTCCTCAACATTCTCGTTGGGCTTCTGATCTCTCTTGTTGAAGACGTACCTCTCATATGTTTCATTCCTCTTCCCAATGAAATGATCGTCGAAGGCGTCCATGATTTGTTTGACTGTTGGATTGTCATCCATTTTCAACCCGTTGTAGACAGTAAGGCCTTCTTGGCCCAGAGTGTGTAAGAAAAGAGCTCTAGAGTAAGGGACATCATCGCCTTCAAGTCGTGAGACAATGCAGTAGTTCTGCCACATTTGCTTGAAAAGTTTCCACTCTTCACACCCTTTCTTCACATTTAGAGGTGGGGGAGGGTTGACTCTGGCATTGTGGGGACGTTGTGGGTTTACTGCTGGAGCTTCAGCCATGATAAGGAGTTCAGACTCTTGTGATATGATGAGATAAACACACTACACAGGATATCAACTTGAGATCGGGAACTGCTCCCACTTGCACTGAAGATCGATTCAGAGAAAGACAGGGTTTCTACTCACAGTATCGGAGGTCAACATTCAGTCAAAATGTCACTGGATACATGATCTGCCACCCGCTGCCACCATGTTATGTTATGGGTAGCATACATTCAAAGATTCGACATAAAACACGGAGTCTTCGTCCATGTGCTCGTATCTTTATGTAGAAAGCAAGAGAGAGGAAGTGGGGAGAGTTGTCTCCCTGTACATCGAATAGCCTGGTGCTCACAGTCGCACTGTTGCGCAATAACGTAACAATAACAATGTTCAAAATGACAT
>NC_090248.1:19669237-19706737 GCF_037325665.1 Littorina saxatilis | reverse complement strand
TTTAGCTGGTGTAAACGACTCTTGCTGAGATAATCTGTGTCAATTTAAATCTTATTGCGTTGAAACGTTTTCCTTGGGTGCACGCACTTGTGTGGTGTGTGTGTGTGTGTGTGTGTGTATGTGTGTGTGTGTGTGTGTGTGTGTGTGTGTGTGTGTGAGAGGGTTTATTTGTGTGCGTGCAATGTGGTAAATGTTAAGCAAAATATCTATTGAGTGCTTTCTTTTAAAGAAAACGTTGCACAAAAGAAGGCCTGCACCATCAGTTCACAGTATCACTGGCTAGCAACAACACACTTACCTGGAGCAGCAGCTAATGGCAACACAGGCGGAGTGTATGAGGATGGTAGTATGGACAACTGTATCCATACCGCTGCCAATGACACAGTGCCTTGGTGGAAGGTGGACCTTGGTCGGCTGTATCCTGTTCACCGTATCGTTGTCTGGGCAAGGACTGCTGGTGAGTTGTTGTCAGAGCGAGAGAGAGAGAGAGAGAGAGAGAGAGAGAGAGAGAGAGAGAGAGAGAGAGACCGAGAGAATGCGAGGGAGAGAGACAGACAGAGAGACAGGGAGAGACAGAGAGACAGGGAGAGAGAGAGAGAGAGAAAGAGAGAGAGATAGAGAGAGAGAGGGGGGTGAGAGAGGGAGAGAGAGAGAGAGAGGGAGAAAGAGAGAGAGAGAGAGAGAGAGAGAGAGATGATGGAACTTTATTTTTCAAGGATAGAGGTTTAAGGCTACGTCTTTTCTTACAACCGGCCCTTACTTCTAAAATAACATTATAATACATGATATAATTCATTCGCTTGGGACTTTCCAAACAAACGGCCGACACATTCGATCAAGGTAACACAACCTACCTTTCTTGATTTTTGATTATAATACATGATTAAACAAGTAAAACAAACCGGGACAAATAAGTAAACAAACAACCGGACAAATAAGCAAACAAGCAACACGATGCCAGAGTAAGCACACACAAACAAAAACAAAACATACAAATCAAAACTGAACAAGCAATCAGCAAGCAAGCAAAACATGCAACATGTTGACCGAGGTTACACATATAAAAGTGACAGACGATAAAATGATTGTAAATGATTATAATGGTGTAAATGATGATAATGAGAGATAGAGAAAGAGAGAGAGAGAGAGAGAGAGAGAGAGAGAGAGAGAGAGAGAGACAGACAGAGATAGAAAGAGAGAGAGAGAGAGATAAAGAGAGAGAGAGAGAGAAAGAGATAAAGAGAGAGACAGAGAGACAGAGAGGCCGCTACATGGTGTTATTTCTGTTGATCGTAGACCCATATACAGGTCATGCGGGATGAGGGACTGACTGATTATATACAATAACAAAATAACAAAAACAAAAACAGCAGCAACTGAAACAAAGTATAACAAAAGCGTTCGTGCCAACAAACCATCACAAACATAAACGACAAGGTGAGCAAATGTTAATATATAATCTGAATGGAACAAAATAAATATCTGCTGCTCCGGCTCCCTTATCGTTCAAGAAAAAGGAGAATTTACGACCGACTGATCTAAACTCGACCCAACTGTGACCTTCAACTTTTACCAGAAGGACTTTAATTGGACAATTTCTAGAGGTCATTGAACACTGGACGTGTTTAAAGTTTCAAAGATCTAGCTTAGAAAACATTGAAGACAATGAAAGTGTTTAACTTATTGACTTTCGCCAACAAGAAGAGGACAATTTTCAATTGTGTAACCCAAAACAAGCGCCTCGTTGAAGAGAGTCAGCCAGGCTTGCATCATGGCTGGAGGTAATAAAATCCTGTAAGTTTCAGATATCTTAAATGATGAATACAGTGAGTGTTATGAAGTTTTGATTGAAAGTTCTTGTCTGAAGAGTATGGTAACATTCTGTCACTGTCAGTAACTTGGTGTTATATATGACGGCTTACTAGTGCCAAAACCTAGGGTTATCGTTTTCACGTGAAAATTAGTAATTAACAGTGTTAATTACTAATTTTCATTTTTGCCTCGTTTTCGGTCACAGTAGTCGGATTTTAAGAGTCCGCACTGAGAGGCTTCAACGTCCGGCAAACATCACTCTCACACTATTTCTAAAATATCTTTTAATAGAAGGCCTTATCGAGCAAGTTATTCGACGGGAAGATGCATGTCACTGTTTTCTGCAATAGCGCTATCCTAAACGTTGTTTTGGGTATCTTAGAAAAGAATAATCGACTCCGAAAACTTTCGAATCGAAGCTGTTCGTAGCAGACGGACTTTTGATCGGCTGTGGTCTCACACTTTCACAGATATCTTTCAATATAATTCCTTATTCGAGAAGTTGTCAGGCAGACAGCTGTACTTCATATTTGTTTCCACTACCACACTCATACATTTGCTTAAAAGTGTATTAGGGAAGGACAATCGATCCGAAAATGTTCGAACCGAGAGAGGAAAAATGGCGGCCGGTCGGACATGTGCAAAAGGTCCGACGACTAACAGACGGATCTCTTCATCGAGACTCACACACTTTCACAAATATCTTTCGATAGAATTCGTTATTCAACAAGTTTTCGGACAGACAGTTGTATGTCACGGTTATCTACACATGCGCTCAGCTCTTAGTGTTAATTTACATCTAATTAAAGAACTATGGACCAGAAAAGTTTCGAATCGAAGGATGTTTTGCTCTGGCAGGTGAAACAGTCGCGCATGCGCATTGAGCCCCCACAGTCACGAGGTACAAGAAAATTAGTAATTAACGCGTGAAAATTACTAATTTTTAGTTTTGGCACTAGTAAGCCGTCAGGAAGCGAGCCAAAACTGAAAATTAGACATTAACACTTGAAAATTAGTTATTAACACTGGAAAATTAGTAATTAACACGTGAAAATTACTAATTTTCACGTCAGAATTGTAATTTTCTCGTGAAAATTAGTAACTTTCACGGGTTAATTACTAATTTTTAGTTTTGGCGCTAGTAAGCCGTCATAGTTATAGCCTACCCTGCATAGACCCTATCACGCATCGTGATCATGGTAAAGTAGTCTAATCAATGCATGTTTTGTAACTGTGGATTAGTGTTTGTATACTTAAAATATCTCTAAAGTTGTGTTTTACAGAGAATGGAACACGTACAATTTCTTGCGAAACACAAGAATTAACAACAAACCACACTGTTTTCTCTTTGTTACCACGTTGTACTTTTTATATTTAGTCAAGTTTTGACTAAATATTTTAACATCGAGGGGGAATCGAAACGAGGGTCGTGGTGTATGTGCGTGCGTGCGTGTGTGTGTGTGTGTGTGTGTGTGTGTGTATGTGTATGTGTGTGTGTATGTGTGTGTGTGTGTGTGTCTGTGTGTGTGTGTAGAGCGATTCAGACTAAACTACTGGACCGATCTTTATGAAATTCGACATGAGAGTTCCTGGGTATGAAATCCCCAGACGTGTTTTTCATTTTTTTGATAAATGTCTTTGATGACGTCATATCCGGCTTTTCGTGAAAGTTGAGGCGGCACTGTCACGCCCTCAATTTTCAACCAAATTGGTTGAAATTTTGGTCAAGTAATGTTCGACGAAGGCCGGACTTCGGTAATGCATTTCAGCTTGGTGGCTTAAAAATTAATTAATGACTTTGGTCATTAAAATTGTAAAAAAAATATTTTTTTATAAAACGATCCAAGTTTACGTTCATCTTATTCGTTATCATTTGCTGATTCCAAAAACATATAAATATTTTATATTTGGATTAAAAACAAGCTCTGAAAATTAAAAATATAAAAATTATTATCAAAATTAAATTTTCGAAATCAATTTAAAAACACTTTCATCTTATTCCTTGTCGGTTCCTGATTCCAAAAACATATAGATATGATATGTTTGGATTAAAGACACGCTCAGAAAGTTAAAACGAAGCGTGCTATCCTTCTCAGCGCAAGTACTACCCCGCTCTTCTTGTCAATTTCACTGCCTTTGCCGTGAGCGGTGGACTGACGATGCTACGAGTATACGGTCTTGCTGCGTTGCATTGCGTTCAGTTTCATTCTGTGAGTTCGACAGCTACTTGACTAAATGTTGTATTTTCGCCTTACGCGACGTGTTGTTAATTACAAATGTGCAACGTTGATGCTGAGGACAGTGTATACGTCAGAGTTTATGCGATTGATTGCTATAACATTCTCCAATACACAAAAGCAGCAGAGTTGAGAGAAACACACACACACACACACACACACACACACACACACACTCACACACACACACACGTACACAAACACACCACACACACAAACGTGCGCGAGATAGATATCGCACGAGGGTGCTATATTTTCTTTGTGAGAAAGGTTTCATCAGAGTACTGGTGTTCATGTTCCTTTATTTTTTTTCCAGAAATTCACAGAATGAAAGGTTGTATCATCTACGTGGACGGGAAGGTGTGCTACCAGTTTGGCTACACAGAACCCAGCAAAACAACAAATGTGACCTGTGTGACCGGTGTTCTCAACGGACGAAATGTCACACTGGCCAAGAACACCACAGGATTTGATGGAGACAACATTACAATCAACATGTGTGAATTAGAAGTGCTAAGTATGTATTTGTATCATTTCGTGTTATTAACAAGGGATAGTTCATAGCTTGAAAATACTTTACCAATTGTTGACTGAAAAGTGTCCAATCCTTTTGAGTCAATCTGTCACCGAACACGTACCTAGACGCGATTGTAGCAGGGCATTTTGCTTCTATTCTGTGTACACATGAATTCACTGGTATCAGAATTGTACCGCTAGGCTCCATCTTTATTCGCTTTCATACACATTGTCTTCTTTTTGTGAAATCCTGGCTAAAGCAACGTGCAGAATTGGCAGGCGTAACCTGCACGAATTATTACATCAATGAACGTTACTCAATCAACATCATCTGGTCGGCATGGATCAAAGTTCTCGGTGGTGCTAATTGCAGATGACACTGCTGGCTGGCAGAGAGTATGTAGGCGTTTATCAAAGCTCCCTGTTAGCGGGTGTATAGGGTGACCCCCAAACAGGCTGCACCCACTAAAATTCGTATTTAACTCTCACGTGCGTTTAACGATTTACTTGTGTACATTTGCTTGAGATACGGGACGATGCGTTCAGAAAGTTGCAAGTTTGTACATGTATGTTAAATGTCTGACTTTTACGCTCATTTAAAAAATGTATTCCAAATTCGGGGATTGACTCAAAAGTACGAGGTTTGGCACTGCATTGTAGCCACACTAACCTATTTTAGCCCTCCAGGTTTTTACATGTTGCTTTTGCTGATGGGCCTTGCATACCAAAACCTTCCTCAGACAATATCTGAGTTGAAATAGTAATTACAGGGAGTTTGGAGGGTTCAAGTCGGATGAGTTTGACCACTGCTCAGTGCCAAACCTCCTACTGTTGAGGAAATCACCAAATTTGAATTGTTTTCTTTTTTATAGCATAAAACTCACTTGACCTACTTGCTTCAAAACGTTGTTAAATTATTAACCCGCATCTCAAGCTCATGTACACCAAATTTGAAGTATTTCGTTGAATACGTGTGCGAATACGTGTACAACGGGTAGTGTGCACCGATTATTGTTTTTTGGTAACTTTTAATGAGTTCGGTTATCTGACCAATCCAAGATTGTGTTTCATTCTAAACCCCAACTTCATTGGATGACAATCCTTACTTGTAAACTGAAATTGCTCATTAACAACATCGCCGCTACTACCACCACCTACAACAGCGAAACCACAAACATGGTATATGCTTTTAATTAAGCGTTGCTGACTATGAATGTAGATGTAAATGCTTGTATAACTGTGTTTTAATTTTAAATGTGTCAAGCGCAAAGAGCATAATTGTAAAGTTATGATGTTGCGCTATATAAATTCTCATTTATTATTATTATTATATAAACAAAAAGAACGACAACAGCAACAATACATAATTATAGATACGTTCGCTGCTGTAAAAGGTGTGCATCAATGGTAAACAGGCAACACAGTAACAAGACGTATAATTTTTCATCATACAGGTTGCAGTGACAAGTACTGGGGCAGTGGGTGTGACAAGAGGTGTGGTAACTGCAGTAACGGTGAGGTGTGTGACAAGGTGACAGGACATTGCTCCAGCTGTCTCCCTGGCTTTCAGCCACCAGTGTGTGATACAGGTTTGTGAACACAGCTTGTCCATGCCGGTAGAACATAGATGCACGACTGTCGAGTGTTGTTGGCATTAAAGACCAATTGAAATTCGCATTTTCCTCAGGACAGAAAATAATATTATCTTAAAATAATGATATCATAGTTCTATGCAATTGTTTTTCGTAACATTGTATTTAATTGAATATATACCCAAACGATGTTATGCCCCACAAGGATAGAAACTACCATTGTTGATTTTACAGTCTCACTCTATCAAATCTCAATTTAAGTGCAACATATTACACCATTATTTTGCCATTGCCCCTAGTTTATTTTAATACAAATTCTCTCCTCTTTTATTCATTGATTTTGTGTAATGTTGTGTGTTGTTGTTTAGTCATTATCGTAATTGTCGAAATCCTCAAGGAACTTTGGGTTGTTATCCCTGGGGATATCGATAGTGTGCGCCGATTCCGTCGATACCGACTTTTCTTGCATGGGTGTATTTATATGTTGCTTTGAGCTTTGAATTGTTATCGTGCACAATCATGCAAAAACAAGAACAAGAAGAACAACAAGTTAATCCGCCATACAGCATGACAGTCATTGGTATTTGTATTATGGTATGCACACGGAGATGTTTCCAGACCTATATATAGAAAAGTAAACACAAAGTAAGATCAGGAAAGTAAATCCCACGCCATATGCATGCCAACAGGAATGGACTGGGTTTTAAGTCAGACGCGCTACGAAGTGATCTGTAATCCCCAACCTAACCAAACCCTTTCTTACCCCACACAAACCCTTTTTCGGTTACGTAAAAAAAGAGCATAACTGTTTCTTTCTGCAGATTGTAAAAACGGGACGTTTGGGCAAAACTGCACACAGTATTGCGGCGAAGGATGCAAGGACGAGTGTAACAAGGTCTCAGGACACTGTATGTGCACATCTGGCTGGAAGGAACCCTTGTGTGACACAGGTATGTATTATACAGACACACATGTCATGGAGATCTTCTTTTGATAACGACCACCTGTCCATTACGACAACCCCAAAGAACCCCAACGTCCACAGCTAATTTGAAACTGATAATGACATAAACACTTGTTCTTACGTTGGTACTTTGACATGTTGAAGTACTTAGTTATAGTGTGTGTTGTACTCATTGGAAATAGAATACATTTAATTCAATCTGTTATTCTGCTCTGCCTTTAGGAAATAACAGTGTCACCGCCAACTTTTACAAAATAAAATTATCAGATTTTGCTTGACGTGGACAGCAGACACAGTTCTTTAATATTTAAATGCAGTTTTTGCACACGGGTTGAGGCATGTTCTCTACGGTTCCTTGATTATAACCATTCAAAGTTCTTTCTGCAGATTGTGAAAATGGCACGTTTGGACAAAACTGTTCACAAACATGCGACGTAAGCTGTGCTGACGTCTGTGACAAGGCGTCTGGACACTGCATGTGCAAACCTGGATGGCTTGCGCCTGTCTGTGAGGGTACGTTAAAACAATTCAATAGCAGTCTGCTTGTCAATATTTGAAAACGCTGGTCAAAGATTAAATTTGTTTGTTTTTTTTGCCTTGTGGCATGAACAAATATTTGTTTTATATACATGTGACAGTTTATCACATTCTTCATTCAGGTAAAAAGGAGACATTATATATTCACTTAAATATTTTTGAGTGTACGATTCACGCAATTCGAGGTCACTTAGGTTTTCTACACAAAAAGCACTGTGGGTCTTTTCTTTCTTTTTCAGAGTGTGAACACGGTACATTTGGACACAACTGTACACAGAATTGCAGTCAGGGATGTGATGACGCATGTGACAAGGCGTCTGGAAATTGTACATGCAAACCAGGGTGGAAGGGTCTCTTCTGTGATTCTGGTATGTGTTTTGTTTTTGTCTATAAATGTATAGTCATTATGTTTTCCTCTAATTTTGATGGAGGTTTTGGTTCTTACTTTGGAAACTGTGCACGTTTAATTATTTGTGAAGTATTCATTTACTTTTGTTTTTACCTGTGTGTACAACATTTAGCATAAAGCACGTTTTGTATTTTCCAACTCTTTGTCCTTCTTCTCGAACACTCAGATGCGTAGCCTGCGCAACCTCACGCGCACTATACATTATATACTATTATATACATTACATTATATACATTACATAATCATACGTTATTTGTATTGTTGGCTCACGTAAGTGTAGCCTATGCGATCGTAACTTTGTCTGTCTGTGCGTTTGTGCGTGTGTGTGTGCGTGTGTGTGTGTGTGTGTGTGTGTGTGTGTGTTTGTGCGTGTGTATGTCTGTGTGTGGTAGAAACTTTAACATTTCGTCATTTGAACACGTCACATTATGGCGTTAGAGGGTTAGACGTCACGCGAAGGAATTACTGAAAGTCTCGGTTTTGAGTTGAGCGGGCCGAGACTAGTTGGAAGGCAAGAATTATCCTTTTCGTTTCATGTCTTGGCGTCTCAAATCTTATTAGTCAGAAAGCGCATGCACGTAGTCTCGACCAGCGCGTGGTGTGCTTCTTTCTGAGTACTTTACGTCACAAATTGTACTTTACGTACTTGATGATGACGTAAGTTAATTGTATGTGTTCTATTTCGTTGACTGAGCACGGCCGGGACCAGTTGGCGTGAGCGCTGGGATTTCGAGTTTTATTCGACATGTCAATGCATCGCAGTATGAAATAATACAGGTAGGAGGTTAGTTCTTGTACTTTGGGTCAACCAAAGTCGATAAATGCATTCTTCACTGTGGTATTGAGTCTGATTTCGTCGTCCATCTTGAATCGAAAAGCACTCTCGTTGCGAGCTACGGAGCTACGGCGAAGCTTCGCATGTCAAAACTTGAGAAGCGATGTTGGGGTCTTCGTGTAGTGAGTTTGTGTTACTGTGTTTGTCTATTTCTTACGTGAGCCTTGAAGGCTTCGCCTCTTGTTTTCAAATTGAGAATATCGTAGTGTTGTATTGCATTGCATTGTGCGCTGCAATCTCTCACCGCTGTCGATGAGCAGCGCAGCCACCAGTGTTAATACTTAAGCCATTTCTTGTATGAAAGAACTGTGACTTGAACGTTCCCTCGATTCAGCCAGACGTTTGAGTTTTAACACATTTATGAAAATATTCCAGTTCATAAACAATTCAAAATTATATGCAGTTAGGTCTACGTTTTGGAGAAAATATGCATTTGTACGAGTTTATTCTTTCTTCACACCATATTTCTTGTTTCTTCCTGAAGGGTATGCATTCAATGTGCATAATGGTGGGTTAGAAAGTGACGATATAAAATAATGAAATATAGGGATACAAATAATGTATTTCTGTTTTTCCCCCTACCTCTATTTGTGCCTATATAATTTTGGAGTTTACAGGTGTATCGCAGAAACATTTGGTCTCAACTGCCATGCATTATTTCTGATCATTGAATCCACTTTCCCTGGTTGTTGAATCTATTTTCTTTCCTTTGTGTGTTGAATTCCATACCCATTCAAATAAAACTTCTTATTTTTCAATTGAACGTAGACTGATCGTCTAGTTACACAAACAGCAAATAAACACAGCTATTCAGAACGTGGCCACTAAGCATGTTTTTCACACCAACACTGCTTGTGTAAGCTTGTAATCATTATCGCATTTCAGCACAAGGTAACCGGATTACACGGCTGTGACGTTTAAAGACGTTTAATGTTGGGTTTCCCCTGATATAAAACGTAACGTGACACTCCTTTTCTCCACAAGAATCGTCTTTATACAGCACAATGTTCTGGTTGGACAAGTACTCACTTCCTCAAGGATATAATGAACAAAAGGCGACGGTTCAAAAGCAACCTATTAGTCTGACGATTAACGCATTAAGGAGCTCTTAGCAGAACCAGTTGAGTCCTTTTGGAAAAAAATTCTGGTCGGTCAAAACTGATTTTGTAGCAACTTTTATTCATTTGTGTTCGCGTTCGAAGTCAATACTTTACCTGAGGACCACAAACACAATAGAAGGAGTATCAGCACACAGAAAAACGCAATGTATGGCGTTAACAGGTCACACATTTTAACCTTTGCCGTGCTTCTTGGGTTCACCTGTACCCAGAGACACACTAAAATCATTGTAACTCTGGAACCATTAAAGGTATCGTTTTGAAATTTTAAGTATCTCTCACACACCTAATTTGCTCTCTGTCTGCAAATTTTTAGTGTGTACATGACAAAACATTAAAATTAATTGATTATGATAATTTACATAAACACTACCGATGGCGCGGGTTCACACAAACCCATACTTTTAAAGGCATATGTACGCGCTCCCGTGTTTACAAAGTGTAGTTTGCCCATAATCGATGTCAAACGCACCATAAGACCATGTAATGACGATATGTCGCCATGCGCGGACCATATACATGCATTACAGCTTGTTCTAGCCTCTGAAAAAGTGAGGATGTCAACAAAGACGCGGAGTTATTTCCCTTGCGTCAACGCTACCTCTGTTGGCAAATCTATAAATAGGACGATCTAGATCAAAATAAAAATTCAAATATCTCAACATTTAAGGGGTCCTAGACCACAATATCTTGCAGGGAACTTAATTTAGCATGTCTCCAGCTGTGGGTAAAGCAATTAGCGTGTATAGTCATCGAGTACATATGGCTTTAAAGAGTAGTAGTGATTGTAACTATCCCTCTGCCGACGGCGCGGGTTCTGCTACACCCATAATTACCAAAGCGGCGGAACAGTGTCTGTCTGCCTGTTTGTCTCCAAGAGACTGTCTGTCTCTCTGTCTGTCTGTCCGTATCTCTCTGTCTGTATGTCTGTTGTCAGTTGCTCTGTCTGTCTGTCTATCTGTCTATCTGTCTATCTGTCTATCCGTCTATCTGACTGTCTGTCTATCTGACTGTCTGTCTCTCTCTCTCTGTCTCTCTCTCTCTCTGTCTCTCTCTCTCTGTCTCTCTCTCTCTCTCTCTCTGTCTCTGTCTCTCTCTCTCTTTCTTAGTCTCTCTCTTTCTTAGTCTCTCTCTTTCTTAGTCTCTCTTTCTTAGTCTCTCTCTCTCTCTTTCTTAGTCTCTCTCTCTCTCTCTTTCTTAGTCTCTCTCTCTCTTTCTTAGTCTCTCTCTCTCTCTTTCTTAGTCTCTCTCTCTCTTTCTTAGTCTCTCTCTCTCTTTCTTAGTCTCTCTCTCTCTCTTTCTTAGTCTCTCTCTCTCTTTCTTAGTCTCTCTCTCTCTCTCTTTCTTAGTCTCTCTCTCTCTTTCTTAGTCTCTCTCTCTCTCTTTCTTAGTCTCTCTCTCTCTCTTTCTTAGTCTCTATCTCTCTCTTTCTTAGTCTCTTTCTCTCTCTATCTTTCTTAGTCTCTCTCTCTCTCTCTCTCTCTCTCTCTTTCTTAGTCTCTCTCTCTCTCTCTCTTTCTTTGTCTCTCTCTCTCTTTCTTAGTCTCTCTCTCTCTCTTTCTTAGTCTCTCTCTCTCTCTTTCTTAGTCTCCCTCTCTCTCTTTCTTAGTCTCTCTCTCTCTCTTTTTTAGTCTCTCTCTCTCTTTCTTAGTCTCTCTCTCTCTTTCTTAGTCTCTCTCTCTATTTCTTAGTCTCTCTCTCTCTCTTTCTTAGTCTCTCTCTCTCTCTCTCTTTCTTAGTCTCTCTCTCTCTTTCTCTCTCTCTTTCTTAGTCTCTCTCTCTCTTTCTTAGTCTCTCTCTCTCTCTCTTTCTTAGTCTCTCTCTCTCTTTCTTAGTCTCTCTCTCTCTCTCTCTTTCTTAGACTCTCAGTCTCTCTCAGTCTCTCCCTCCCCCTCTCCCTCCCCTGCAAGAAATCGGTGAAGGGAGAAACTCGATGCACCCACTGAAGTAGCGCTGTGGGTTTCCCTGAACCCCCCCCCCCCCCCCCCCCCCCCCGTCGTTAGAGAAATAAACGGTAAAAACCCTCTTTCAAATGTATGGGTTCAGACAAACCCGCATCGTCGCTAGAGAAATAAACGGTAAAAACCCTCTTTCAAATGTATGGGTTCAGACAAACCCGCATCGTCGGGCGTGTGTAGTCAAAAGTGGCATCCGGCAAAGGTTAAAGGAAGCATAGCATTTGAGTATTTACCTTCCTCGCCGACCGTGTCACACACCCCCTCCCCCCCCCCCCCCCCCGGGGCTTCCCCCTTATTGTGATTCAAGACGTGTTTTGATTGAGGCTGTAATTTAACCTTCCGGGTAATGCAATTTTAATTAACACAGCCCTTTATATGCGTTAATTTTACACTGTAAAAGGGCCTTCAGCTGCGTATGCATTTGTAATGTTCATGAACTACATTGCGCTGACTCTGTCTCAAATGGGTTCTTTTTGTTCAGTAAAGTCTGTGTCACTGATAGTTTATTTTCTTTCCAACACGTCCAGAGATTTCAGATGAAGTTCCACTCAAGTGGATCCTTGCTGGCGCCGTCCCTGGATTTCTGTTTGTGGTCGTCATTGTAGTAGTTATTATGAGGTAACCCTATTTTGCAACCAGCAGACTATATTTTTAATAAAGCGTAATAATTTAAAAACATATGTTGAATCTTCCCCTCCTTTAATTTCTAAGCATACGAACAAATCTGTCATCAAAATATTGAATACATTGTTATTTTTGTTTATTACAGCTACGTATCCTATGAATAAATTGTACCGTTTTGTGTAAATGTTATAATGACAGTCACGCATGTTTAATTTGAACGCTAAGTCCCATATGAAAACTAAGTGAGTGTTTTTTGTTGTTGTAATTTTGGATACTTCGTGGCAGTATTTTGTTCCTATTCTTATTTTTGCTTTTTGAAGGAAACATATGACTAGCCCACGAACCAAGGATTCAAATACTATGGAAAATACTTATCAGCAGTATACACCCTCCCTTACATACCTTCCCGTTTCTTCAACAGGTGCTGTAGATGCTGTTGCTGTCGCAAAAACGTAGACACGGAAGAAGTCAGTGTTCAAAGGGAACATTCTAGTCAAGCAGCAAATGATGTCAGCATATACCCGAATTTACCAGACGGATTTTCCAATGTAACAATGGACGGACTGAAAAAGGACGTTCAAACGGGTATTTTACCTTCTTTTTGGAACATTCTTGTCTCTAAAAGTGCCCAATGGAAGATATTATGTGTGGTTAAGTTCCAAGCAAGTTTCTTTTTTAAAACTTTTTTTCTCTTGTGATGGTAAGGAGGTGATCAGCTATTTGTTTAGGAAGTAAGTATGCCATGAATCGTGGCTGTTTGAAATTGACCGTTTGTGGTGAATAAAACACACACAAAAACACATAAAAACACGAAATGTTGCCCCGAGAAGGAATGTTCTTTGTTTTTGTTGTAGATGAGGCAAACAGGTCAGAACCAAGGGAGAAAATGAGTAGTATTTAACTTTGGCTAGCTACTATAAACGTATTACTGACCGGTAATTGGTTTGACAGCTAAAATTGGTAGGAATGTAGCTCTACACATTTCAGAGTCAGCTGAGGGATTTGTTTATATAAGATGGTGTTTTTCTCTCAACCGTTTTTATCATAGATGAGGCAAATCCGGTGGTCGCAAAGAACAGAAAGACGAAGAAAAGGAGCAAGCGAGCAGCAGTGTCGAAGGAAGTCATTTACGTCAATATGGCTTTTGAAGACGGCTTCATCCATTCAGCCGACTCTCCTAGTCCTCACAGTTCGCAAGCAACAGGAGCAACGACTGTCACAGCTGAGGAAGCAGAGGAAGATGAAGTGAACGTAGAACTGGAAGAGACTGAAGTGGATTTGGAGGCAGAGAAGCAGTATGAAGTAGAAGTGCGTGAGCGTGTGTACTACAATGATGGCGTGTACATGACGTCAGCAGGATCGGATCTCAAGCACGACACAGTGCAGGAATCTCTTCTGGAAAAGCTACGGGGTGAAACCATCGACCAAGAGTTTGAGGTAGGAAGTCAACAATGAGCGGTAATTGTATGTGTGGTTTCCTTCAGTTTGATTTTCGGAACAGACTAATTATGTCATAACCTATGATTTCAAACTGTAGGAAAGGTAAACTTACTTTCTCCTGTAGATGTCCGATGTGATTTTATCTAGACAGCTGACCGATTATCTGAGTGTCAGTATCCCTTTTTGTTCACGAATACTTTATAATCAAATAATTATGTATCCTTTTTTTCTCCAAATTATCATATTTTGAGTCGTACTTCGTCCTAATGTCCGATATGAAATATCGATGTGGAGCAAAACGGTTTTTACACATGTTACTAATGCCTGTTTTAGTCACTACCTACAGGACTAAAAAAAGCACATGACACTGGCGCAAAGGATGAAAACTACTACAAGAACAGGTTCAAGTCAATCTTACCCTGTACGTTTCTTTGGTTTTATTCCTTAATATGTTTGAAGCGCGCGCGTGCATGGGTGTATGTGCGCGTGTGTGTGTGTGTGTGTGTGTCTGTCTGTGTGTGTGTGTGTGTGTGTGTGTGACAAGGTGGCTGTTTTTTTATTATCTTCATCTGACTGTCTATCTTTGCATAAACCTCTTCTTATTACACCCCCGGTATAGGGGTGTGTATAGGATTCGGTCGATGTGTTTGTTTGTGTGTTTGTGTTCGCATATAGATCTCAAGAATGAACGGACCGATCGTCACCACACTTGGTGAACAGGTTCTATACATTCCTGAGACGGTCCTTACAAAATTTGGGACCAGTCAAACACACGGTTAGGGAGTTATTGGTGGATTAAGATTCTACAAGGACTTATAGAGGGACATATTAATGGTCAAAGGGAAATAACCTTCTCAGTTGGTGGCAGTGAGAATGGTAAGGACGGGGGTGTTTTTCCTACCTCGGAGGAATTTCTTGTTGTGGATGTTTTTATTGCTGCTGTTGCTGTTACTGTCACCTGACGTCCGGATAATTTTTATTATTCATATAATACTCTTTTACGTTTACTCTACTTGTTAAGTTGTTCTGTTGTTGTCAGTCTTTTTTAATGATCATGCATGGAATGCACACAAATGATGCTGTATATATTTGACAGACGAAGACACACGAGTTGCACTTCATGGGACTCCAGACCCAGGGTTTAACAACTACATCAATGCCAGCTTTGTTGCTGTAAGTAATACATAAATCGGTCACTCGTCACTTTGTGGCTACCTGTCAAACGTAGACACTCTTTCCAATACATACCAAAACCGTTTAACAGCATTATTTGCTCTGGTGTAAAATAAATAATTATATACTGCGTTGTTCGATGATGATGAGTATGATGATGATGATGATAATGATGATGATCACGACGACGATGATGATGATGATGATGAAGACGACGATGATGCGTGTGCCCTAGTGTCTGCTTGTGTCTGTGTGTTGCACGAATACCTGAGTGAAATATGTCAGCTTTAAATGTTTGATTGTTGCTGTGTTTTTACATTTAGTCAAGTTTTGTTTAACTTACAGGGCGTCGACTCTCCGAAGGCGTATATTGCAGCACAAGGTAAGCGAACATAGATACACATGCATCAACACATATTTTCGTTCATTATTTAACAAATAAACCACTCTTTGTTCAACAATAACAGTATAACATATTTCCCTCAACTGTTTCATTTCGCAGTAGAATTAAAAGTAAAGTAAGAGAAAGAATGGAACATCAAAGTTCACCTGACATTTTCCCATCAGACATGATGAATTCAAATGCTGTGACGGTGCTTCAGGTCCAAACAAAAACACGGTTCCAGACTTCTGGAGAATGGTGTGGCAAGAACAAGTGACACACGTTGTGATGCTGACAAACCTCAAGGAGGGTAAAAAGGTATTCAGTTGTTGTTTTGTCTATACATATATGTTTGTCTGTTTGTTTGTTTCTTTCTTTCTTTCGTAATTTGCCCTTGCGTTTCCAACCTTTTGTTTGTCAGCGAGTGTTGCACCTTTTCCCTCGATTTTGTTTGGATGCGCTTCATTTAACCGAAGGAACTATTCTTTGCCATGTTGCGTGTTTAACTATTAGACAAAGCAAATCAAAACAGGCCAAGAAAACAAACAAACAAGTAAATACACAGAAACACAAATTGTTCCAGGCTTTTTTGACAGAATGTGTAGTAAATCTTCTTCTGATCTCACACACTTTTTTCAACAAAAACTAATATCATTAGGCTAATGCTACCGGCTCATGTTGATACATATATATTCGCGACATGCTTCTTTTTCGTTGATAACAGTAAGCATCATTATTGAAATAACTCCCAGTCACGATTAGTTACGAAGCAGATCGATAAGTCAAGTCTAATAAGCGTTCCTCTTATTCCAGAAAAAATGTGAGCAGTACTGGCCACCACCTGGGAAGAAGATAAGATATGGATCCTTTCACGTCATTGGGTTGGAAGCCTATGAAAGAGCTCACTACGTCATGCGTACCTTCGAAGTTGCCACAGAAGTAAGTACAGCGACATTTAGTTTTGTTAGTGCCAGTTTGATCATTAAAAGAATAGTAACCAAAACGACACCGAACGTTACACTTTCTTTTACGAAATAATTTGTCTGCATCTGGTGATTTGATTATTTTCTGCTCTAGTTTGCTTGGTTCATAATCAGCCATAATTATTGCAGGACATTAATACAATGATGCAGTGCGTTCAGGATGTACTTTGTAATGATTTGTATTAACTCAGTAATTTTTTTAATGTTCATGCTAAAATTAATAATTTTCTGCAATGTTTACTATAACCCTAATCAGCTCAACTCAGATAATAAAGCATTGCATGTAATGTTTGCTTGTCATTGTCAACGCACATTGTTTCTGCATAGAACGGGTCAGTCCGCCGCGTGACTCAGTACCACTACACCATGTGGCCAGATCACGGGATTCCCACAACCACGGGGCTCGTAGACTTCTGGAGAACCGTCAGGACATCCCACAGACAACAACAACCGTCGTCGTCTCTTGTGGTGCATTGCAGGTAATGTATGTCATCCTTCGCCTTGTCTAGGTTTGGTGCTTTTTTTCTTGCGTCCTTCTTTCAAAAGTGTTCTTCGTTTCAGGCTCATTAACTTTACTTTTATTTTCAGTGCTGGTGTTGGCAGAACAGGAACGTTTATCGGCCTTGACATTCTGATGGACCAGCTACAGCAGCAGCAGCATATCGATATCTGCAAGGTGGTCAACGACATGCGGAACGACCGTTGCAACATGATCCAGGCAAAGGTTATAAAACAATGAATATTCGTTTTTGCCATTTACGATTTTATCCCATGGTGTTGTTCTTTATTTAGTTTTATGTTGTTTTCTGGTTGTTTGTGTTGTTGCTTCAATCGTAATTCTGCATTACACAAGGTTTAACTTTCGATTTTGTCTTCTCTTGTTCCCATTTCCTGCTGCTTGAATTGTGACTGAATCGGTGTTCAAAATATGAATAACAATTTGTTTCCGGGTTTGTCAATTATTTCATCATTGAAGAAACCTTAAGATAAATGAGCATAAACAGAAAAAAACGACTGAAATCGCTTGTTCAATTCAGACAAAAAGTCATACGTACCTTGGAAATTTGACGATAGTTCTGTTCTTGTAAAATGTACTAGTTTCTTTTAACCTATAGTCGCAGTACTGCATCCTACACGAAGCAGTCTTCGAAGCCTACACAAGTCAGGACTGCAGATTACAGAACCGAGATGTCGACTCTGTGTTCAAACATGACGTGGATCCACATCACTCCAATAGCCGCATTGACACGGAGTTCAAGGTAGAAGTCCACATGGTTGAAATGAAGACAAAGGGAACAGAAGAAAACAATCTTACACAAGGGAATGGTCACTCTGTCTTAGGATGTTACAAAGTGCGCACGCACTGCTTCAGGTCCTAGTAAACACGCAATTACATCAAGATTTATGTTGATACATATACATAGGCCTTCCTGTTCTACTTTGATAAAAATTAACAATAATTATCAGTTCGTCAAAATGCTCTTGGTGTTTATATAATAATTATGTTTAAAGAAGCAAACTGGAAGTAAATGACGGCGATATAATGTTTTGTTTATCACCTGGTCTGTCTGTCTGTCTGCCTGTCTGTCTGACTGTTTGTCTGTCTGTCTGTCTGTCTGTCTGTCTGTCTGTCTGTTTGACTGTCTGTCTGTCTGTCTGCCTGTCTGCCTGTCTGTCTGACTGTTTGACTGTCTGTCTGTCTGCCTGTCTGTCTGACTGTTTGTCTGTCTGTCTGTCTGTCTACCTAATGTCTTTAGGATCTCTTACTAAATCAAACGTATCAGAGCTAAAGGGGTGGTTATTGTAATCTACTTATTCATCTATGGATAAAGAATTACAAGGTTATGCCAAATTTTAATTGGTAATTCATTTCAGTACCTATTCTACAATTAACTCAAAAAAAGAGTTATTAAATAATTAAAGGCATTTCACTAGTTGCAGTATGTTTAACTGTTGTTCTTTTTTAACCGCCATGGTGATTGCCAGAAACTGAAGCAGATGAAGGTGCTGATGCAAAAACCTCGACATACAGAAGCAGAGAAGGGAGAAAACATAAACAAGAACAGATATATGGATATCTTGCCAGGTTTGTACAAAATATATCTACTTAATTGTTACTTGTTGCAACCCCAGCATGATTTATTTTGGCAATTAAAGTTCTGTATGTGCCAGTGTGTCTCTGTGCATTGTAGTGCATAGTTTTCCTCCCTTCTCTCACTTTCCATTAAATCAGAAGAATAGACAATTGATTAACAGTTTCTTAGCTCTCGTTTGTTGAGATCACGACACTACTGTTGCTCAAATGTTATAATCTCAAGTATGAGAGATTACAGTAGTGATGAAAAAAAAACAGACAACACACTACAGCATTATGAACATTCAAATATATGTACTAATTCATAGAATTATTATCGACTAATTTCCTCACTGCATACAAACGTTCACCAGTGTAAAATGAGTGGTAATGAGATTGTTCTGTAGGTACTGTATTTTGTGTGAATGTTCAATGTTTCAGACGACAGGTATCTGGCGCGTCTGACAATTCCAGTGAAGAATAGAAGCGATTACATCAATGCAGCTGTGATGCCTGTAAGATTTACTGATTTAATTAATTACGAATTTTATATTTTGACAGAATAGAAAAGTGCATATGTATTAATCAAGACAAAATATATTAACCAAAAAAACCGACAATTACTGTAGTTACATGTATGTGCTTGATGGTCTTTAAAAAATGTGTGTCGTGAAAACTATAACATGTGAACAGCTAATATATAAATTATAAACCATGCATCTGAGTGATGATGTTGCAGAATTAAGTACACGCGTTATGTTATGTTTATGTTTTTTAAAGTAAATGTTGGCTTTAGTTTGCACCAATTTGAATACGTCTTATATGTGCTCTGGATTTCACAAGTAAACGCCAAGCAACAAAATGATTCAGAACTCACTCCTATTTTCAGTCCTTCAAAGAGCAGCTGGGGAGCATCTTAACACAGCTTCCTCTCAGAGATACCATAGTCGACTTGTGGCGTCTTGTGGCCGGAAGTAAAGTCAGCCTGGTCGTATGCTTTGGGTCTGAAATCGTTCAGTGTGAGGTATATAATCATTATTATTATTGTAATGTTTGTTTATGTGTAACAAGTCTGACCTTAATTGCGCCCGAATTTGACTTCGCGAAGTCTTTTTATTGAAAATTCAGTGTCAAAGCTTCGTGCAGCAAAATTCAGTGTCAAAGCTTCGTGCAGCAAAATTCAGTGTCAAAGCTTCGTGCAGCAAAATTCAGTGTCAAAGCTTCGTGCAGCAAAATTCAGTGTCAAAGCTTCGTGCAACAAAATTCAGTGTCAAAGCTTCGTGCAGCAAAATTCATGAAGTAGACTTCACGAAGTCGAGTTTGCAGAATTGATAGCAGTCACTAGTGACGCTCATTGACACATGCAAAACATGATTGCAGTGGATGCAGAAAGAAATATGTTCAATTTTTAATTTTTTTTTTTTTTTTTTTGCCAAGCACATCATTGTGGGGCTTTTTATCAATAACATGCATCCTTCTACAATTTATCATCATTAATCCTTCACCATTTATAATAAATATGTAAATGGCAAGTATACAAGACATCTATATATATATACGACTAGTGTCTGTGTGTCTGTCTGTGTATCTGTCTGTGCGCGATGCGCGGCCAAGGTTCTCGATGGATCTGCTTCAAATTTGGTGGGCTTATTCAGAGAGACCCCGGTAACAACCTCATCGATGAGATATTTCAACACGTGCTCTCAGCGCGCAGCGCGGAACCGATTTTGGTTCCACCTCAGCTATTTTGGTTCCATCTCAGCTACCCGGGCCCCCATACCGACACACCATAGCCGCTACACCACATCACAACGCCAAACTTCTCGGTGGATCTTTTTCAAATTTGGACACCGTATTCAGCTACACCCCGGACACAATATCATCGATCAGATATTTCAACACGTGCTCTCAGCGCGCAGCGCTGAACTAATTTTGGGTTTTGTGTTCATTTCACCATTATAAGTAACTCTTCCTTATCTTCTCATCTTCTCCAGGTTTTCAGCGTTTACCTCCCTTCCTTCGTTTGGTGCACTTTTGTGTGAGTGGAGCGTCTTCGGATATTCCCGGCGTTCTGTTACTGTTTCTATTTTTAGAAGGTCAACGCAGTGTACAGAACGTAAATTGGACCCGTAAATTATCCTCACTGTAAAAGTGCAAAGGTCGAATCAATTTATAGCCACGCGAAAAATACACTGTCATCTATCTCTCTATAGATACGGCTTCTCTGTGTTTTTGTCTGTGTGTGTGTGTGAGTGTGTGTGTCTCTATGTAAGCAACACCTGTGCATTGTTCAGTTCTGTTTGTGATCTGGTCTGGCGGCTTTTGTGTAATTTTATGTACGGGCCTTCCTTTAAGAAGCCATAACTTGCTCAGTCCTGTTTGAGTGGAGTTCGCCTCCAAAGGTGATTAACACGGTTACATTCGTCGACAAGGATGGGACTCGATATGGTCAGGAATGGCATTATGGCCACTGAATCATTTTCGTGCTGTTCCCATTCCACGAATCTGGGAGGGACCTAAGCTTGGCGGGTCCATTGTTCGGACCCGGCGAAGCCGGCGTACGGCTCTAAGTACTTCTTCCCGGCGAAGCCGGCTACCCGGCGAAGCGGGTATTCATTCTAGTATATATATATATATACAACATTAGGACATAACAGACAGACGGACATATAACATACCGTTCGCCTACAAGTAAGGCCGGAGCTTAACATAACATGCAGATTACAATACTTGACATTATGGACGTATTACCTGCTTAATAATAATACAGTCAATGTTCAAATTTTACATCCCAACACATCACCTAACATGCACTCATGATAAAACAAATTAAAAACAATTTCATCGATATGAATTGAACATGTAGGCAGTAAAGACAATGTGTGGAATCTTTGATACTTACAAGCGAATTTTTGTCATTGCAGGAAAAGAGCTGTTACTGGCCCTGTGAAGAGAACGAGCCGTTGACAATTGGACCTTTCATAATCCGTCTTACATCACGGACAACCCTGAGCAAGCACATTACGCAGTACAGCCTGTCTGTGCAGTATGAGGTATGTTGTTTACCTATGAGTGCATATTTCTGTTGCATTTGGTGTTACTGGTGTTTTATTGCGTACACTGCAGTTCTCGGTTTACAAAACGTTTAATAATCTTTATTAGGTAAAGCACGTGCACAGAAAACAATTTGTTCAACCAAACTGATTTTTTTTTTAACGAAAATGCTTATCAAGAAACATTAAAAAACACAACACGGGTGCCTTAATTTCTTGAGGGAAATATGTAAGCGATTAAGTGAAACATAAATTGTTTTGTAATGCAAGTAACTTTCTTCTGCAAAGGAAAAAGTAAGCCCAAGAAGTGTTGAGCTGCTACACTACAGCGACTGGAAGGGTGACCTACCGGGCAGTGTTGAGGACCTTGTTCACCTCGTGGTCACAGTGCTGTCTGCACAGTCACAGCAAAGCCACAGTGAGGGGCCTCTCCTTCTGCAGTGCAGGTCAGCATTGTCTTTTTGTCTCCTTGTCAAACATAACAATCTTATCATAAGTTTAGCTTTGCGAATCTAGAAAACCCAACACACCGAATAGATGTTAAAAAAAAAATGTATACATAAGCTTCAAATCATGCGAAACACTAGGTCGCACGTTGATTTCAGAATACATGACACAAAATGCCTGAAGTTTTTTTTCTCTGAACAGGTGTTTATCCATGAAGTAATATCCCTCCCTCAATAAATTGTTTGACAATTGTTGGTATAGATAGCAGAATACATAACATAATAGATAACAATAAACGATAGACAAAATCTGAAGCTGCTTTTGTTTAGGAGATCTTTTTTTAAAGTCTAACGTTATGATATAATTTTCTAATACAGTGATGGTGCTACAAAGAGTGGATTGTTACATGCCATTTGTGACGTCATCAGCCGAATGACGACAGAAGGAGAGATCGACGTGTACATGACTGTGAGACACTTGCAACTTGTTCGACCCCAATGCTTGATGTCAAAGGTATGGGGCTTAAACAGGGTTAATATGTTGGTGGCTGGTGGGGAATTGTGGAGGGAGGTGGGGGTCGCAAATAAGTGCACTGGATTTGCAAAGTAAGCCGTCTTTCAGTGCACAAGGACTGTTTCTAGCGTAAAGAGGTTGACATTTCACTGAGTGTTTTTTTCTTTATTCCCGTGCACGCCGGTAGTCAAGCAAAGTTATCGATGGTGATAACCTATACAGGAAATGCTTCTTTAAGGATTGTTTTGCCAGGGTATATAGATCATGCTTCATTCTTAACCACCAATGCATTCATTTGCTGAGTACGTAAGAAACGCAAATTAATCAAATTTATTCACGCAAACAAGAGGCATTTTTCATGTCAGTCATTATTCGTAGTCTGTGGATATTACATTGTTAGAACAAAATCACAAATCAGCTAAGGGTTGGGCCCTAAAAGAAGAAAAAGACGCGAACATGACACATTGAATAATATACGCATTTGAGCTTGCCACTAAGGTGAGTTCTAAGCTACAACAACCTTTTTCTGTGAGTTTGTATGTATCTCTGACTGTATGTCCAAACACAGCTCCATGTACCTAAATTATCGTCTGGTTGCAAACGCTTTAAGTTCAGTGTTGCCCAAAACTGTTGGCTACGTTCAGTGTATTTTTCTGCTCGAATCAGCATTCTCCTTTTCTATTGCAGATGCAGTATCGGTTCATCTTCCGAGCGATGCAAGAGTACAAGAAATGACAAGTGACCCAATGCTTCATTGGTGTTGGAACCGGTGGGATAGTTGCAGTAGTGGGATTACAGATATACACAAATATGTGTTTCTCAAAAACAAGTGTGAACAGAAAAAGAGACGAGACAGATTGACATTTTACGGACGAAAGAGAAATATATCGTGCATTTCTTTGAACAGCTTCAAAACGGATCACTTAATTAGGGGATTAAACCGTAAATAAAACATTATTGAGTAATACCCAGTAAGGCCCCAGATTGCTTCGAAAGTTATACCATAAGATTCTGCGTTACAAATAATGCTACCGGGCTACGCTTTGCAAAAGCTTGATTAAATGTCGTAGAGTAGACGAAGAGAGAGAACTCTTTGTGACATTTACGTTGGGTTACTTCCAATGAGTTACTACCCTTGTTTGTGTACCTGATGCTTGTTGGTAGGCGGCCGCATCATAAAGGGCGCTAGTGGTGCAAAGTGGCGACGCTCGACAACGTTTATGTTTCAACAACGGACAGAAGCAGGGCCGTGATGTGCATTCACCCACTTGGATTTAATAAAGAACCATAACTGTGGTCCGGTGGTTTTGTTGTAAATGGTGTTTTTTTACAAATCATACCGTGTGCGTCTAGATTTAGGGTACTGTGGATTGCCCAGATTCTTAAGATTCGTCGAATTACTCAGAAACTCACCACAAACAGGCAGAACAATAGCATCCTTTTAAGTAGATAAACATGTTCCCGGATTAAAATAAATTACGAGTGTGTAACGTATTAAACAAAGTGAAATTGGGTAACATGTTTGTTTGGCAAGAATATAACTTACATACTTACACAACTTATTGTAACTTATACTATCTATGAAGAAAACACACATCCACTCAGTGAGGAAATATAAACCAACTATTGTACAGCCATCACTTTAGATATTAACTGCAAATTGACACATGCTTTTTCGGATCTTCATTTTTAAAACTGTACTTTTTCTTTGTGTTTTACTCATTTACTTTGTTTGCGTTTTTACCAATGTATGTGTGTATGTGTGTGTAAATGTGTGTGTGAGGATGTGTGTGTGTGTGTGTGTGTGTGTGTGTCCACATCTCGGATCAAGCTCAGTGTTGTGAATTAAAAATCTAATGTGTCTTGTTAGTGATTTCCTTTTACGTGCCATGAGTGCCTACATCAACTATGTTTTGTATCTTGCTTTCATCATATTAATAAATTACAATATTCCTACAACTTGTGCCTTTCTTCCCTTGTCCTCCTCGTCGTCAACTTCATCCCTTTTTGAGTTTTCTGCAATTGTAAGCTAGCACTGCTTTAATAAAACGTGAACGACGTCTTTTCTGATTTTGTTATCTTTTCGTCTGTATTTCTCTTGTTGAAGTTTTCTTTGTGACTGCCAATTACATAATTTTAACTAAATTGATATCGGATATTCATGACGCAGTAAAAGAGTCAAGCGCAAACGCACCGTTTCACTGCCCTCTCCTTTGGCCTTTCTGTACCTAACATGTTGCGTTAAACCAGAAAATTAACGTGGAAACGTATAGGTGACCACAAGGGAGTTAAATTGCACATTTCCAGAGCAATGAAAAACACCTCACGAAGACTCGGTAGAATGTCACTAATCTTCCGTTTCCACGTTGGGACTCTCGCATCAAATTACAAGATGAGCGATCCTGCGTCCTGTGACCACACTGTTTGCGAACAAAACTTGAAGTACTTCCTTTGACAAAATGATTATAAGCTGGTCATATGACTATAGAGTATATCCCCAAAGAGTTATTCTTTTAGAGATTTGTTATGTGTGTTTGCGGAGAAAAGTGCAGTGCTGATATATTATTTTCATTTATGTTTGTTTGCCTTCTCTGTGTAAGAAGAGATGACAGTCACATTTAGTCTGTGCACAGAGTTGGGACGTAGACACCTGAAATTGCCAAAATGCACCCTGAGTTGAATGTTCCTATTTTTCTTAGAAACAAATTCGTACCAAGGCCAGGAAGTCGTTATCTATGTCTGTCAGATGGGTAAACAATGAGAATCTGGAGAGCAAAGCGACAAAAGAACTGCCTCTGTTTGATTCCCTTCTCCCTCCGCAGCGAAGCTGTCGACACGATTACTAAATACAGTCGAACCTCCCCTGGCGACAACCTGTCCATAAAGACCACCTACCCACAAAGACACCCCAAAGGATTCCCGACGGTTTTTACTATATAATCACCTTTCCATAAAGACCACCTGTCTGACGCGACCAGCGACCACTCAATTTATGTCCCAAGTCTCGCTTTCCTGTCATGGACGACCAGCCGACGTCTTTACATTTAGTCAAGTTTTGACTAAATGTTTTAACATAGAGGGGGAATCGAGATGAGGGTAGTGGTGTGTGTGTGTGTGTGTGTGTGTGTGTATGTGTGTGTGTGTGTGTGTGTGTGTGTGTATAAACTGATTCCAAGAAAACTACTTGACCGATCTTCATGAAACTTTACATGCGAGTTCCTGAGTATAATATCCCCAGATGGTTTTTTCGTGTTTATGATAAATGTTTTTGATGACGTCATATCCGGCTTTTTGTAAAAGTTGAGGCAGCACTGTCACGCTCTCAATGTTCAACCAATTCGGTTGAAATTTTGGTCAAGTAATCTTCGACGAAGCCCGGACTTTGGTATTGCATTTCAGCTTGGAGGCTTAAAAGTTAATTAATGAGTTTGCTCATTACATTTGTCATTTAAACCGATTTTTCGCAAACAGATTTAAGATTGATTGCATTGTATTCCTTGTCTTCTTCTGAATTCAAAAATATATTGATATGTCATGTTTACTCTAAAAATGTGATCAGAATGAACGAAAATAGGTTCAGTAAGTGGCACGGTTGGCCTAGTGGTAAGGCGTCCGCCCCGTGATCGGGAGTCGTGGGTTCATACCTAAGACTTTAAAATTGGCAATCTAGTGGCTGCTCCGCCTGGCGTCTGGCATTATGGGGTTAGTGCTAGGACTGGTTGGTCCGGTGTCAGAATAATGTGACTGGGTGAGACATGAAGCCTGTGCTGCGATTTCTGTCTTGTGTGTGGCGCACGTTATAATTATGTCAAAGCAGCACCGCCCTGATATGGCCCTTCTTGGTCGGCTGGGCGTTAAGCAAACAAACAAACAAACAAACAAACAAAGGTTCAGTAAGTACTGCGGACGCGTATACTTCGCGGCGGCGAGCGTGACCCGTCTCGGTCTTCGGTATGTTTAGCCGAGACTATCTGAATGTAGTCTCCGCGATGATTGGTTTGTGGTGTTCATCTTGACTAAATGTGTTTATATCGCTTTACGTGACTTGTTTCGTTTTACTCTCGAAACTGGGAGAAAGCATACCCTCTCAATTCTATACTCAAACACACTTCACATTAAAGAATAGTCCACCGTATCCACGGTGTCGTCTCTTTTTCGGCACCCCTGCCATAACCACTCTCTTTTCAGGGCGGCTGACACGTGCAAGTGACCATGAAGTCTAAGTATGGGCCATGCCCATTTTATTGTCTTAGCTGATCGCATTATGACTTTGACGGTCACTCAACCCCCTCTCATCTTCCTCAACAAAACATCCTCGCAACACCTTTCTCTTTCGTGACACGTGGGCCTTTGTCTCTACCGCTAACACCAATCGCTAACCTGTGACAAAATACTCGCGGTATTTCTTTGATTGCGATAACAGGTTGGTTGCTACTCCCCGCCACCTGCATGACTGAACAAGACAGCAGTGGAGCAACAACTGCGACTAAGAAGTGGTCGATACACGACAGAGGCGATGAAGCAAACTTGAATTTTTGTTTGCAACCGGAACTCCTGATTTGCTACAACAAAAGGAAAACAGCACTGCACACCCCAAATAACCAGAACATGTTCGGGAGAATAATAAGCTATCGAAAGTCTTTTAAGGCTGGAGTATACACCTGAGGTCGTATTTCAAAGTGGTTAGGCTATTTTAACATACATGTTTTCTGTTAGTTCAAGGTTTGCTTTATCAGGAAAAAACTAAAAAGAAAAGTTAAAAAACCAAAGGATTACTGTACTCACCGATACAAAGACGACACAAGACGATTACGAATTTTCGCTTCTGGAAGCTTCATCAGGAAAAGAACACAAAAGACAACAAAAAGCAGACGCAACACGGAACGAACAGGGTTTGAAAGAAAATGGGGGGGAAACGCGCAAAAAGGGGAAGGAACTCTAGGAACGGAAATGAATGAAAGGGGAGAGAAGTGGTTGGATGATGTCAAGGGCACAGGCATACAGACTAAAAGTAATACACACTCATAAAGGGGGGGGGGGGGGGAGAAAGGGGGAGAAATTAAAAAAAAAAAAAAAAAAAAAATGAAAAGAGAGAAAAAACACCTGCACGCACGCACACACACACACACACACACACACACACACACACACACACACACACACAAAACACATAAACATACACAGAAAGAAACACACACACAACACACACACAAATACAAATACACACACACACGTACCGTAAATCCACAGTATGTTTGGGGAATACAAGTACATCACATTTTCGCATTCAAACCGTCAGGTGTGGATGTGCCCAGGGATAAAATGAAATTCGACTCTACTTGTTTTCTGTCTGTGGAGGTGCTGTACATTTGCCAGACACCTTTCACACGTGCATCCAGGGAGGTGTGGTTACTGCTGTTGAAATGTTGGGCAACAGACCAATGGCGATACAGTGGCGATGCCGAATATCTGCCAGATGTTCGGTGAAGCGGGTAGAGAGGGTTCTTTCGGTCTCACCAATGTAGAGTACTAATAATAAAGTGTTTAACGCGCAACATTTTAAGTTATTAAAACCATTTGTTATAAAATATATAAACTCCTGGCCGCATTGATCGAACTGATTGTGCACAGCTCGCAAGTGAAATCTGAGGGGATTTGAAGGATATGCAAATCACCAAAGACAGTAGAAAGCAGGTATTTTGAATATACTTTACGAAATAAGGCGCAACTATCTTAAGATTGAAAGTTCCGTTACGGTATTGAAATACACGTCCGTACTACTTAAAGTACACACACACACACACACACAACACACACACACACACACACACACAACACACGCATACGCACACACACACACACACACACGCACACACACACACACAACACACGCATACACACACACACACGCACTCTGCACAGTCAATCCGTCGAAGCTCGACTGGAGGTTTCGAATCGCAAATAACTAAGAGCACAGTCCTTTCTCAGAGTTCAAATGAGGTTTCTATAAAAGATCACTTTTTCGCTTAACGCTACACTGGAATTTACCAACAGAAATTAACACAAGAGTTTGCGTGTGACGAAAGCACGACACACTTGAGACAGCCCACACAAAAGTAGATCTTACACGACCTGACCACACAGTTATGCCTATCCAAATGCGCGTAGCAAAATGTGAGTTTTGAATCTTCTTTTTTCTCTGGCGGTACTGACAATATCGTTATTGAAACAATCCCAGTGCACTAAGGGATTTATAGAGCAAATCTCCAAAAATAATTTCTGAACTCAGCGCTATGCGCTTCGTTCAATAATGAATTTTCTCGATTTGCTCTATAAATCCCTTAGTGCACTGGGATGTCTCAATAACTTAAATAATAATAATAATAATAAAGTAGATGTGTACTGCCGGGCAGTACATACCCCAAGCGAAGTCGTCCATCTGTGTGTACATGATTCTCTCTCTCTCTCTCTCTGTCTTAAAATGTGTCATCGATGACGTGTTTTCATACTTGCTAATGCGGCAGGCTAATCATGACGTCAAATTGAAACTTCTTGAAGTCTCTCAGAAAGGGACATGAAAACCATGTGGGGGTTACTGGTTTGGGCTGAAAAAAAACCCAACTCCACCTAAAATTCAAGCGCCTATGGGGCTGAATTATGCAGCATAAATTGTGAAACATCAGGATATCTCACACTTTCAATTCTGCCATCATGTCAAATCTGACAACAAACCTACCCACAAAATGTCATAAATATCGGTGTAGAATTGAGACTTAACGGTTTTTAACTGCCAAAAATAAGTTTTTTTGACTGGAATAGTTTGTCTTGAAATTCAGTTTGGGACAACGGACCCACCCACTAAATTTCATAAAGATAGGTGAAAATTTAAATGTAACGGTTTTTAACTGCCAAAATTATGTTTTTCTTCTGGAAAAGTATGGAGTGAAAATCAGTTGGGGACAACGAACCTACCCACAAAATTTCATAAATATCGATGAAGAATTGAGATTTAACGGTTTTTAACTGCCAAAAATAAGGTTTTTTGTCTGGAAAAGTATGTCTTAAAATTCAGTTTGGGACAACGGACCCACCCACTAAATTTCATAAAGATAGGTGAAGAATTGAAATTTAACGTTTTTTAACTGCCAAAATTATGTCTTTCTTCTGGAAAAGTATAGAGTGAAAATCAGTTGGGGACAACGAACCTACCCACAACATTTCATAAATATCGGTGAAGAATTGAATTTTAACGGTTTTTAACCGCCAAAATTATGTTTTTCTTCTGGAAAAGTATGGAGTGAAAATAAGTTGGGGACAACAAACCTACCTTTAAAATTTCATAAGAATCAGTGAAGAAATAGGATTTAACGATTTTTTAACGGCCTTTAAATCATTGGTGATGTCATCATAACCCAGTCGTTGTAGTTGTCGTCGTAGTTGTTGGTGTTGTTGTTGTCATGTTCGTTGTCGTGATTGTTGTTGTTCTCGTGTTGTTGTTTTTGTTGTTGTTGTTGTTGTTGTTGTTGTTGTTGTTGTTGTTGTCGTCGTCGTCGTCGATGTCATTTGTTGTTGTTGTTGTTATCGTCGTCGTCGTCGTCATCGTAGCCGTTGTCAGAGGTTATTTCTAAAGATTTCATTGATAGTCTTTGTTCTCGTCACCAAGACTTGCTAAGAACAAGCTTGGAACAGCAAGAGTTCCAAGAAGAAGATTAGAACAACTCATTACATCATTACCAGTACGTCATTTGTATTTAGAACACACTTTAGAAAAAAACTCTTCAGCTACAAACCAGTCACCCTCACATGTCGGAGGTGTTTGTCTAAACCACTTACTGAAATGTTTTGAGGTTTAATGACCATACACATGTTGAACCGGTGAGTGTCTTCCGCTGCTTAATTCGCAAATAACTATTTTATTAAAGTCCGCTTGAAACGCTCAAAGATGAAATTCCATGTTAAAAAGTGAGAAAAGTTTCACATTTTCCCGTTGTAACAGCTTCCGATGATATTATATGAAAATTCTGATCCTCTGAGAGGATTCCCCGAAACAAAATCAGTTTGTACGCCTAATTTTAATAGAATTGTCCAAACAGTGTCGCTAATATTGTGCTAAAAGATGAATTCTAGAACAATGTTCACAGACAGACACCACTTGGCAAAAAAATTTTCAGTGCTGGGAGATGAAAAAAAAAACTACCTCGCTACGCGCGGGCTTCGCCCGCGCTCCGCTTGGATAATAACATAATAACAATACATATTAATAAAGTAGATGTGTACTGCCGGGCAGTACATACCCCAAGCGAAGTCGTCCATCTGTGTGTACATGATTCTCTCTCTCTCTCTCTCTCTCTCTCTCTCTCTCTCTCTCTCTCTCTCTCTCTCTCTCTCTCTCTCTCTCTCTGTCTTAAAATGTGTCATCGATGACGTGTTTTCATACTTGCTAATGCGGCAGGCTAATCATGACGTCAAATTGAAACTTCTTGAAGTCTCTCAGAAAGGGACATGAAAACCATGTGGGGGTTACTGGTTTGGGCTGAAAAAAAACCCAACTCCACCTAAAATTCAAGCGCCTATGGGGCTGAATTATGCAGCATAAATTGTGAAACATCAGGATATCTCACACTTTCAATTCTGCCATCATGTCAAATCTGACAACAAACCTACCCACAAAATGTCATAAATATCGGTGTAGAATTGAGACTTAACGGTTTTTAACTGCCAAAAATAAGTTTTTTTGACTGGAATAGTTTGTCTTGAAATTCAGTTTGGGACAACGGACCCACCCACTAAATTTCATAAAGATAGGTGAAAATTTAAATGTAACGGTTTTTAACTGCCAAAATTATGTTTTTCTTCTGGAAAAGTATGGAGTGAAAATCAGTTGGGGACAACGAACCTACCCACAAAATTTCATAAATATCGATGAAGAATTGAGATTTAACGGTTTTTAACTGCCAAAAATAAGGTTTTTTGTCTGGAAAAGTATGTCTTAAAATTCAGTTTGGGACAACGGACCCACCCACTAAATTTCATAAAGATAGGTGAAGAATTGAAATTTAACGTTTTTTAACTGCCAAAATTATGTCTTTCTTCTGGAAAAGTATAGAGTGAAAATCAGTTGGGGACAACGAACCTACCCACAAAATTTCATAAATATCGGTGAAGAATTGAAATTTAACGGTTTTTAACTGCCAAAATTATGTTTTTCTTCTGGAAAAGTATGGAGTGAAAATAAGTTGGGGACAACAAACCTACCTTTAAAATTTCATAAGAATCAGTGAAGAAATAGGATTTAACGATTTTTTAACAGCCTTGACACTGAACATTTGATAAATCATTGGTGATGTCATCATAACCCAGTCGTTGTAGTTGTCGTCGTAGTTGTTGGTGTTGTTGTTGTCATGTTCGTTGTCGTGATTGTTGTTGTTCTCGTGTTGTTGTTTTTGTTGTTGTTGTTGTTGTTGTTGTTGTCGTCGTCGTCGTCGATGTCATTTGTTGTTGTTGTTGTTATCGTCGTCGTCGTCGTCATCGTCGTCGTTGTCAGAGGTTATTTCTAAAGATTTCATTGATAGTCTTTGTTCTCGTCACCAAGACTTGCTAAGAACAAGCTTGGAACAGCAAGAGTTCCAAGAACAAGATTAGAACAACTCATTACATCATTACCAGTACGTCATTTGTATTTAGAACACACTTTAGAAAAAAACTCTTCAGCTACAAACCAGTCACCCTCACATGTCGGAGGTGTTTGTCTAAACCACTTACTGAAATGTTTTGAGGTTTAATGACCATACACATGTTGAACCGGTGAGTGTCTTCCGCTGCTTAATTCGCAAATAACTATTTTATTAAAGTCCGCTTGAAACGCTCAAAGATGAAATTCCATGTTAAAAAGTGACAAAAGTTTCACATTTTCCCGTTGTAACAGCTTCCGATGATATTATATGAAAATTCTGATCCTCTGAGAGGATTCCCCGAAACAAAATCAGTTTGTACGCCTAATTTTAATAGAATTGTCCAAACAGTGTCGCTAATATTGTGCTAAAAGATGAATTCTAGAACAATGTTCACAGACAGACACCACTTGGCAAAAAAAATTTCAGTGCTGGGAGATGAAAAAAAAAACTACCTCGCTACGCGCGGGCTTCGCCCGCGCTCCGCTTGGATAATAATAATAATAATAATAATTGTCAGTAAGTACTGGTGTCACATGACTGATGTGAACCAGTTGATTGGCTAATGGCGATGCGCTAAAACTGTTAGCGCACTCTTGGAGTGCGCTAACTTTTCCACAGAGCGTATTCTTGCGCCCTTTGCCTAAGCAAGACTGTGCTCTCATCCTCAGAATTAATTAATGACATGTAGCTTATATTCTCCACAATACCAAATGACCATAAATTCCCTGCTTCTCAATTAAAGCAGAAGTGGGTTTTTTTTCTGACAGATTGCATGTGCCTGTGCCAGTGCCAGTGATCTAAAAAAATGGAAGCCGCTGTGTTTCATCTAATTTTCGCCGACTTGCATAGATTCTTCTCATATGCCGTGTTAGTGGCATGTAGCTTATCATCCACATTACCAAATGATGAGTTAGTATACAATTCCCAGCGGCTAACAGAAAACACAAGTGTTATTCCGATAACGTACCAGCAAGACCAGTTTGGAAGACTGACTCGATCGACTCTGTAGCAGACAACACAGAAATACGACTACATCAGTTCAGTAAATGAATGGTTTCAGAATTATTATTTCAAAGCAAGAACAATCGTAATCGAAAACGTGTAAGGTTCAGAACGTTCTTACCATATATAAGATTTATTAGCAGCCTGCCTTATGCGTACAGACTCAGTGCAGACTGCAGTCGTTCCATTGCCCAGGTTGACAGGTAGCCTAGCAGACGACATTAACCCCGCTCAGCAAATTAACATGTTGGGCAAATGTGAACGAAAAAACGATGGGGATATAATACGTGTAGGGTTCAGAGCATTCTTACCGTTCATATTTAGTATCAGACTCCCCGATGAGTGAAGATAGATCATAGAACACGAGAAATATGCCACATTTGTTTTGAAAATGTGCGAACCGTCGAGTCCCGCTTTGAGTCAATTCAAGGGGAGTCACTCCGCATAGTCAATCCGTCGAAGCTCGACTGGAGGTTTCGAATCGCAAATAATGAAGAGCCTTTCTCCGAGTTCAAATGAGGTCTCTCTGAAAGATCATCACTGTTCAGATTAAGGCTACACTGGAATTTACCAACAGAAATTAAAATGCGTGTGACGAAAGCACGACACACTTGAGACACCCCACACAAAAGTAGATCTTTACTGTGCACGACCTGACCACACAGTTATGCCTATTCAAATGCGCATTGCAAAATGTGCGTTAGGAATCTTCTTTTTTCTATGGCGGTACTGACAATATCGTTATTGAAACAATCCCAGTGCACTAAGGGATTTATAGAGCAAATCTCGAAAATAATTATTGAACTCAGCGCTATGCGCTTCGTTCAATAATGAATTTTCTCGATTTGCTCTATAAATCCCTTAGTGCACTGGGATGTCTCAATAACTTAAATAATAATAATAATAATAATAATAATAATAATAATAAGGGTATTGATATGGCGCAAATCCTAAAATAGTTTTAAGCGCCTTTCAATCAATCTTCAATATAATACTCTTCATTACAGCAACAATACACAGTATATTTAAGTGTCTGTCTTTCTGTCTTTCTGTCTGTCTGTCTGTCTTTCTGTCTTTCTGTCTTTCTTTCTTTCTGTCTGTCTGTCTGTATAGCTATAGATCTATCGATCTTTCTCTCTGTATACTTGTATGTTCATATGTTTGTTTGTCAATGCGTTGTTGTGTGTCTATCTTTCATTCAGTATAACTATCTGTTTATCTGTGTATCATTAATTCTGCCGGTCTGTCTGTCTGCCTGCCTGTCTGTCAGTCTTTCAGCCAGTCTTTATGAATATTGTATAAACGGTATGGAAAACAACTCACATGACTATTCAATTCAGTCCACCAATAAATCCTATAATCTTCCGTCACCCGGGCGTACCAGCTTTGTGTTTATCACTGCTGTCGGCGAATTTTAGTTTGAACGATTTCAAAGCGCCAATATCTTGTTTATTTTACTAACACACACATGACACAAGCCGTAAAAACATACCCGTGAATGCAACATTGGCTGAAAGGATTCGTCTGGCCTTTCGTCGCACTGAATGTTGATTTGCACCCACAAAAGGGTGTGTATGTGTTTGGGTGTGTTCATGCATAATAATATGCACATTCAAAGGACTCGAGGCTTTACTTCGAACAGACTGTTGCCAGAAAAAAGATAAAGGTGTGTGTGTGTTTGTGTGTGTGTGTGTGTGTGTGTGTGTGTGTGTGTGTGTGTGTGTGTGTGTGTGTGTGTGTGTGTGTTTGTATGGGTGTGTAGGTGTGTAAGAGTATGCGTAATTTCGCAATATTTATATATAAAAAAAATAGTGTTTCTAAGATTTGAGCAAAAATATTGATATGTGAGCAAGAAGATAATGTTCCTATCAGCGTACCTACTTTAGTTTCCAATTACCTAATGTGTCAAAGAAAGGCAAATCACACCTTCAGAACGTCTGCATAAACTGATCAAATTATGCTCCCCGAACAAGCTTAATGAAATAAAAATATCGATTGGGTTTGTTTCCATCTGTAGTATTCTATTTCCTCGTTTGGCTTCTGTACTACTGAGTTACAATGTTCACGATGACTTTGCACATTTAATCTCGGAGTATGTTAACATATCGACGTGACTTCATCATATCAACTGCTCTTTGATGTATTTCAGGTTAATGTTGCCCATTGTTAGTATGAGTTATTTCTAATATGCTGACTGTTAGCAAATGATAACAAGGCATGTCGAGAAAAAAGATATCAAGCATGAGCCTTTTAGGCGAATGCTGATATCGTTTGTGAGACATGACTGTTGTCATTTGCTAACAGTCCGCATATTAGAAATAACGGTTTTATTACCGTTTAATTCGACCAAAACAAATTTCGAAGCGACCCCGCGAATTAGACAGAACAGCCGCAATGGGAACTGGAGCGCTCCTACCTGATTATGCCTGTCAGTCAAAGAATTCTCGTGACCTGGGTCAGCCAATCAGAGTAATACTCCTGACGTGATGAATATTCACAGATCAAATGCGTTTGACACACAACAATCTCACAAGATAAACCATGTTGAACATGCGTTTCGGTTGCTTCGCTTTTTCTTGTTGAATAGAGAGCGACAGATTTAGAACCGACTCAAGACGGATGGGAAATGACGTAAAGATACATTTGACGTAACGCGAGTGACGCAATTTCACTTGATTTTCCGAACTTAGGTAATTTAGATTTCAAGTGAGCGGGTCAGCATTTCACACTCATAGGATGGGCGGTACCTTGCTGTGCCGTAAAGCACCCACCGACAAAACTCGCTTATCGGTATTTTTTTTAGATAAAGATAGTATTATCTGACAGCATTTGAAGTGTCATTCTGTAGAATAAATCACGCTGATATTGTTGATTTACATTTTTACTTTGTTTTGTCAATTTTTAGCTTGATATACAAAAAGGGTCCCTGCCTGAACGTTATAACATTTAACAGGTCACCTAGAATCCGTCCTGATTGGTCAAAAAGCCATATGGGGCACTGAATTGGTAATAATATATTATAGTACTATCCTGAAATGTTAACATTTATTGTCTACCAAGAGAGATGTCTCGATCCATTTGTCGAATCTCTACATCTTGGTGAGCATGCTAAATGTTTTTCGTATCGTGCAATATTGTTCTTGGTGGGAATATGTACATGGTTCCTTAGTTAGAAATAAAAACAAGAGATTCAGCGATTACAGAGTTATCATTAGAACCAAAGTCTACTTTTCGAAATGTAATTTTCTTTTCGGTTTTAAAACAAACATGACTTCGAATTTAAATCGTTGTAATGATGTGTTTCAATAAAGAGCAAAATAAAATCGGGATCTCTGTTCATTTGCCGTAACATATGCACCTTTAAATAGACGCCTTCATAAGCTCTCCCAGTCAGGATAACACACTATCAGTGTGTAGTCCGCTTGTGCCTTGTTTGTGTCGATCGTTACAACTTCCTAGTTCGATTCTGGGTAGCTTTGGTGGTCTTTCTGGAGTACGCACTTGAAGTACAACAGTGATTGTATTCATCTGTAGCTGATTACTCGTCGAAAACATCTCACAGAATTGTGTAACTGCTGTTTTTTTTAAAACGGTTCCTCCATCGAGCCTTCCTATTCGTCAATTGGAAGTACTTCCCAGTTGGCGTTGGGAGAGCACTGTTGTCCCTTTGATGCTCGTGTAAGAGAGTGCTGAAGTACACTCAAGTCATCTTCAGAATCAAATTCAGCTACATCAGCGTGAGTTGGCCCAAGGTTATAATAACACCAGCCCGAAATAATCGGCTTCGCCTGCGCAACGGTCAGAAAGAGCATAACAGGAAAACACACCGGCAAATATTGTCCCAAGACAGCTTTATAAGATACACATGCAGTACAGCTCGAAGAACCACAGCTTTAGTGCATAGCTTCAATGGTTTAATTCAGGTCATTGTGTGCATTTGCAGCTGAACTCGCGGCATGGAAACCATGGCATCAAAGCTGATTTTTCACACGTTTCTGCTGTGTGGCCTGCTGATTTCAAGCGAGAGTTCCTCACACCACTTTGGTGAGTTTGCAGACACAAACACACACACACACACACATACACACACACACACACACACAAACACACACACACACACACACATAATGTTATAATGTTATTAAAAATGTTATCAC
>NC_090248.1:19601737-19666737 GCF_037325665.1 Littorina saxatilis | reverse complement strand
GTTAGCCGGTTTGCTGGTTAGCCGGTTCGCTGGTTAGCCGGTCCGCTGGTTAGCCGGTTCGCTGGTTAGCCGGTCTGCTGGTTAGCCGGTTAGCGTAGCTTCCTCAGGTCCCAGCTCCAACGTCTGCAGCTAGCAAAGTCCCGCCAAAGGCAGCCGTGCAGCAGTTTCAGGAAAACGTAACGAACGAAGGCTGCAAACAGAAAGCATCGGTGCACTAAACATGTCAGCTACCCCTCACCCACCACCTTAAAACATGTCATCTTTAAATATCTCATCGAGCACGTGGGCCTGCACAAAACGGACTTTTTACAACAACAAAACAGTCATTTTCCGTCCTTCTCTCCCTATCTGCAAAAACCATATACAGATTAGTATTTTAGCGTCACAGAGAGTAAATTATGCGCTAACCTGGAAAGAACAACAGAGAGTATTTCATTCCACAACACAGACTCATCAACAGCGTTAAATAATGATTTATTACCTCAAAAGCCTATGATTGTACTCTCATGGAAGCAAAATCCGCTTCCTCCCTGGAACAGCCTCTGTTCGTCAACAGTGACCAAAAACGTCCAGAACCCCTTGTCGAATCCTTATACGAAAGCCATCGCCGACGAAGGAAAGTTGACGACTTGTCCTCAGCAAAATACGTGGCAGAGAGAAGAAATAATTGGTGGAAGTTCCCTTAGAGTGCCGAATATAATACTCGGTGAAAAACCATCATACTCTAGAAACTGTGTATTAGATCCTTCCCCTTCTGCCGCTGGGTGTCAAGTGCGCCGTCCTTGTGCCTCTCTCAGACAACCTAGCCAATAACACGTGACTGACCTTGTCACAAAACCAGTCCAGCTATACACAATTCTGCCTCCCCAAGCAGAAAAAAGACACGAGAAACTCAATCCCTGAAAATCCCGTGCGCGCTGTCAGCGAAAAACCGTCAGCCCTATGACAGCAGAAACCTCCACTGTAAAACTCGTGCGCAGCAAACCCTCCGTGTTCATTGAGCACTGTCAGCAACCTCTGCTGTAGCCCAATATCACGTACAGGCGCTTTCTATCATACTCGACCAAGAACAGGCACTCCACTGAGTGACACTTTCTTGGTCTATGTCACCCGATCGTGACACACCTCCCCTCTTCAAGACGAAACCTCGGTTTCGCTCACAGTCATGTTCTCCTCTACAGCCCGAGAGAGAAAGTCAGCTCCAACATTGTTGGCGCCCGGAATGACGCGTACCGTGAATTGGTACGGTTGGAGAATCAACGCCCAGCGCATAAGTCTGGCGTTTGCCAACCTTGCAACCTGAAGATATTGCAGAGGTTGATGGTCCGTCTCCAGACAGAAAGGTCGTCCGTACAGGTACGCTTCGAACTTCTGGATGCCCCAGACAATGGCGAGACACTCGCGTTCAACCGTTGCATACGCTGCCTCGGCCGAGGTCAGCTTACGGCTGGCGAAGCAAACAGGGTGCAAAAACCCCTCTGTCTCCTGAAGCAACACTGCAACACAAGTCCCTTCCCTGAAGCGTCTGTCCTCAGCACGAAGTCCTTGTTCAGGTCTGGTAGTCGGAGAATAGGCTGACTGGTGAGTCGCCTCTTCAGGGTGTTGAATGCGGAGCTACATTCCTCAGTCCACACTACAACGGTCGGTTGTAGTTTCTTGGTAAGGTTGGTCAGTGGTAGAGCGATTTCGGCGAAGTGCGGGATGAAGCGTCTGTAGAAGCTGGCTAGGCCCAGGAAAGACCTGACTTCTTTCTTCGTGCGCGGTGGCTCCGCCTCCCGAATCTTCTAGATCTTGTCGTCCTCTGGAACGAGCAATCCCTCGCCGACAACATGACCCAGGAAAGACAATTCCCGAAATCCCAAGAAGCACTTGGACGGTTTAGCTCCCAGATTTCCGTCCTTCAACCTTCCGAACACGTCGCGCAGGGCGTCGAGATGTTCAGTCCATGTCTCAGTCGCGATCAGCACATCGTCGATGAAACTGCTGATGTCCTCGCGCTTCAATGGTTCCAAAAGTTTCCTCATCATGCGAGTGAAGACGGCACCTGCATTCTGTAGACCAAAAGGCATGACTGTCCACTGGAACTGGCCGAACGGAGTGGTAAATGCAGTCTTTGGGCGATCTTCCTCGGCAACTGGAATTTGCCAGTATCCCTTGGTGAGGTCTAATTTTGAAAAATACTTGGCCTTGGCCAAGTGACTGAAGAGGTAGTCCACATCAGGCATGGGTTCCGCGTCAAACGCCGTAATCTTGTTCAGCTTCCGGTAGTCGACACAGAACCTGACGCGTCCATCCTTCTTCTTCACAAGCACAATTGGTGAACTGTAGGGAGAGTTCGCTGGCTCGATGACGCCCAACTTCGTCATGTCGGCGATTTCCTTCCTGACCACCTCCTTCTGGGCGTGAGGCATGGGATACTGCTTCGTCCTCACTGGCTGTTTCTCCAGCAAGTCGAAGGTAAACTCCTCTAGATGCGTCTGAAGTGGTATGTCTGTAAGGACCCGTGCTGCATCCTTCAGGATCTCTTGCAGGTCCGCCTGCTGGTCGTCCCCAAGATCAGGTGAGATGTGCACGTCCGTGTGATCCTCACTAGCCTCCAGCGGACAAACTGGTACACGTCCTCCTCCCTGTTCTTCCGTTGTCTCGTCCATCACGACAGCAACTGCTTCTGTCACTTTGTCCTTTTCCCCGTAGGCAGTCCTTTCTATGTAGGCGCGCAGCAGGTTGGCGTGGTACAGGCGTGCTTTCCCGTTCATGACGATCCTGTAGTCGTTCTGGCCCACTTTCGCTGTCACCTCAAAAGGTCCTTGCCACTGCAGTTGTAGCTTGTTGTGTTTGACAGGTAAAAGTAGCAACACCCGTTCTCCAATCTTGAAGCTGCGCGGCCGTGCCTTGCGGTCGAATCCTCGCGCGTAACGCTGTGCTGCTCTGCCCAGGTTCTCTTGAGCCAGTTTGCAGGTCTCTTCAATCCTGTTCCTGAGTTCTACGATGTAGGTCGCTGTCGTCTGCACCTCCTCGTCAGCTTCTTCGTCCGTCCAAGCCTGACGCAGGATAGCCATGGGACCGCGTACCTGTCTGCCGTACAACAACTCAAATGGGGAAAAGCCCAAGCTCTCCTGAGGAACCTCGCGGTATGCAAAAAGCAATGCTGGGATGTACCTGTCCCACGTGCGTGGTTTCTCCTGAGCTAGTTTCCTCAGCATGGTCTTCAAGGTGCCATTGAACCTTTCCACCAGTCCGTTGCACTGAGCATGGTAAGGAGTGGTGAAGTGCTGCTCCAGTGATAGCAGTCGTGCTGCCTCCGCCACCACTCCTCCCGTGAACTGCGTGCCTCTGTCGGTGAGTACCTCTGATGGAATTCCCAGCCGGGACCACATAGTAACCAGAGCCTCAGCTACTCGCGTGGCTTCAATCGATTTCAGAGGGATCGCCTCTGGGTATCGAGTAGCGTAGTCCACCATGGTCAAAATGTATCTGTTTCCGTCCTCAGACGCAGGCAAGATGGGCCCGATGATGTCCACTGCCACCCGACGAAAGGGTTCGTCGATGAGCGGCATCTTCTCTAAGGGGACCTTCCTCACCCTTCCTTTGGCAACCACCTTCTGGCACTTATCGCAGGACGCACAGAAACGTCGGACATCCGTGCAGATGCCTGGCCAGTAAAAGTGGCGCCAGACACGATCCGTGGTCTTCTTGGTACCAAGATGACCTCCCAGAATCGAGTCGTGTGCCGTTGCCATGACACCCTCGCGAAACTCGCGAGGCACGACAACCTGTTTGAATGTACCTTCTTGGTTGCTGAACTCCCGGTAGAGCAACTTCTTGTCCCTGAGGAACCTTGACCTCCCATGCTTCCCGCTCAGCTTCACCTTCCCCGACTTCGCGTGCTCCCGAGGAGTTGCTAATGTCGGATCAGATGCCTGAGCCTTCGCGAGAAGCGCGGGGGTCACGTTCCCCAGGGCAGCTCGTGCAGCAGGTAGGGGTTTGAGAGGTTTGTCCTCTCGCTCCGCCTGTGCCCGCGTGAGCACTGAAATGACGTCGGGAGACCGATAAACGGGAACCTCCCTGGTGACGCCGTCCACAAACTGAACCCGGTTTCCAATGAGCAGGTCGCATGGAGGATCGTCCATGACGACGGCCACAATGGTCCCCGTGAACAACGGTGTTACGACCTTGATCACTGCCGTGTTCAAGTCGTAAGCGTGAGATGCCTCGGCCATTCTCACTCTGATGCTGTCTCCTGTGTAGGCCATAGCTGGAACTAGACTCGCCCGAACCACTATCATGTCTGCCCCTGTGTCCCGCAGACCTTCGCCCTTCACTCCGTTAACGTAGACGTTGCAGTGGGGCTGGAAATGTTTCCTGGAGCACGGAACGCAGAGTTGTGGAATGGTGCATGAGCTCGTGACGTCCCTTAACTCCTCGCTGCCAACAAAGTGTACGCCCTTCTGGTCAGCCTGTCTCTTGTGGCAGTCCTTCTTCACGTGGCCCCGCTTGTTGCAGTAGTAACACTGGATGTCAGTTCTGGAACCTGATCCTTTGTGTCCCTGATCGTCCTTCCCGTCCTTGGGTCCTGAAGAACCCGAATTTCCCGAATTTCCCGATTTTCCCGGCCGTGAGCCTGAAGATTTGCCGGAGATCGCCTGGGCGTCCTCGTGTACTCTGATCCAGTCGGCTGCCTCCTGAGTAGTCTTTGGCTGGTGTTCCTGCACAAAGGTCACCACCTCAGGTCGCAGGCTGGACATCAGTTGCTCCATGACAATGAGGTCGGCAAGGTCGTTGACGGTCCAGTCCTTTTCGGCCATCTCCACCCAGCGCCGCAGGTAGAGATTAAGGCGTGCCACAAACTGATGACTCAGCTCGCCGCTCAGTCTCTTGCTGTTGCGCAGACGTCGTCGGTAGGCTTCAGCAGTCAGGTTGAAGCGCTGGAGTAACGCCTTCTTAAGTGCCTGATAGTCTCTCGCCTCGTCGTCATCCAAAGCGTTGTAGAGCTGCAATGCGCGTCCTTTCAAGCAGGTGCTAAGGCGGCTAGCCCACGTGGCCTCTTCCCACTTCTGGTCAGATGCAATGCGCTCAAACCGGCGTAAAAAGTCGTCGAGCTCGTCCTTGTCATCGTCGAACGTCGGCAGTCTCGTACGGTCGGCAACAAACGTCGGCGCGCTAGCCTGAGTAAGCGTACCCTTCTCGGCCTGTAGCCTAGCTAGCTCTAGCTGGTGATCGCGATCCGCCTGTTCCTTCCGGTCTAGTCTGTCACGTTCGTCTTTCTTTTCCTGTCTGTCTCGCTCTCTTTCTTGTCTGTCAAGTTCGGCCTGTCGTTCGGCCTGTCGTTCCCTTTCTTGTCTGTCTCGTTCATCTTTCTCTTTCCGTTCTTGTCTGTCACGTTCGTCTTTCTTTTCCTGTCTGTCTCGTTCGTCTTTCTCTTTCTTGTCCTGTCTGTCACGTTCGGCCTGTCGTTCTTGTCTGTCAAGCTCTTCTTTTCTCGTCTGTCGCTCTATGTCTTCCTTACGTTCTAACTCCTTGCGCTTAAGCAAACTACGCGCTCTAACGCGTGCGTCACGCTCTGTCTGTTCCTCGCTACCAGGAGTCTCAAAAGTTAATCTCTTCGTAGGAGATCCCCCTGTAGCCATGGTTAGTTTAGCAAAGCTTTATCACAAAAGTAAGTCTAACGCAGCTATAGCTAGAACACGCGGTGATGAAAGCGGTGGATACAAAAATCCAGCAACCGGAAAATGCAGAAGAAAAATCCAAACGGTGTAGAACAAATCGCGTAGCCTACTTTATCGGCTGCTTTTTGCGGTGAAACAAAGTGTTTCCCACAGCCGTGACCTACTTTATCGGCTGCTTTTTGCGGTGAAACAGAGTGTCTCCCACAGCCTTGGTTAGGACAGAAGTCCTCGGACCCTTCCCCCCCAAAATTCCAACAAAGTCAAAATATGGAGAAAAATCCAAGTAAAACAAGACGGTAGAAATGTAACCTGTTACAAAATGCGAAACAACAATGTAGAGAAAACTGAGTAAAACGAATAACAAATCCGCTAACCCCGCTCAGCTCTCTGCAACGGAAAACTCTGAACGTACAACAACAAAGATTCACAAACAAAGGAAAGGGAAGTAATCACAGTTAGCGCATACAATAACTCACAAATTACAATTTACATTTCCTGCAAGATGTGAATCGCTTAAGGTGTGGTATATGATCAAAACTATACAAAAAAGGGTAGCACCAAGCAGAAAAATAAGTCGAGCACTGACGAGATTATCTGCTCTTAGTTATCCTTAATTGGTGGGTCTTTATCAGTTGGAAATTAACTGAGTAAATCCCGGCTTGGCCCCCATGTGTCACGTTTCAATATATCACTTAAGGTGATTATGAACCGGTTAATTACTACTAATTAACTAACCACACCACGATCCACTCTCGCAGTCATACAATTAAATAGAGTCAACAAAAGTATAAGTTTCAGACGCCTGTTTATGTATAAACTCACCACCTCCCTCGAGCCTTCACTCAAAATATGTTCCTTTTACGTTCTCAACACGTAAAAAACCCGTGGTCACTGACAAAATGCCAGTGGTATATAGAAAATTAACGTAACACGCTGAACCCGTGTAAATACAGTCAAAATGAGAATGTTCTGTTCAAAAGCTCTAGTTCATGCGGGTGTCACCACCCCACGTTGTCACTACTCCAATGAAATCACAGATACGAAAAGACAACGGTGGTCAACGGGGTGCGTAAGACATGGTGCACTTAGCTTTCTTTCTGTATGCTGGTTAGCCGGTATGCTGGTTAGCCGGGTTGCTGGTTAGCCGGTTTGCTGGTTAGCCGGTTCGCTGGTTAGCCGGTCCGCTGGTTAGCCGGTTCGCTGGTTAGCCGGTCTGCTGGTTAGCCGGTTAGCGTAGCTTCCTCAGGTCCCAGCTCCAACGTCTGCAGCTAGCAAAGTCCCGCCAAAGGCAGCCGTGCAGCAGTTTCAGGAAAACGTAACGAACGAAGGCTGCAAACAGAAAGCATCGGTGCACTAAACATGTCAGCTACCCCTCACCCACCACCTTAAAACATGTCATCTTTAAATATCTCATCGAGCACGTGGGCCTGCACAAAACGGACTTTTTACAACAACAAAACAGTCATTTTCCGTCCTTCTCTCCCTATCTGCAAAAACCATATACAGATTAGTATTTTAGCGTCACAGAGAGTAAATTATGCGCTAACCTGGAAAGAACAACAGAGAGTATTTCATTCCACAACACAGACTCATCAACAGCGTTAAATAATGATTTATTACCTCAAAAGCCTATGATTGTACTCTCATGGAAGCAAAATCCGCTTCCTCCCTGGAACAGCCTCTGTTCGTCAACAGTGACCAAAAACGTCCAGAACCCCTTGTCGAATCCTTATGCGAAAGCCATCGCCGACGAAGGAAAGTTGACGACTTGTCCTCAGCAAAATACGTGGCAGAGAGAAGAAATAATTGGTGGAAGTTCCCTTAGAGTGCCGAATATAATACTCGGTGAAAAACCATCATACTCTAGAAACTGTGTATTAGATCCTTCCCCTTCTGCCGCTGGGTGTCAAGTGCGCCGTCCTTGTGCCTCTCTCAGACAACCTAGCCAATAACACGTGACTGACCTTGTCACAAAACCAGTCCAGCTATACACAATTCTGCCTCCCCAAGCAGAAAAAAGACACGAGAAACTCAATCCCTGAAAATCCCGTGCGCGCTGTCAGCGAAAAACCGTCAGCCCTATGACAGCAGAAACCTCCACTGTAAAACTCGTGCGCAGCAAACCCTCCGTGTTCATTGAGCACTGTCAGCAACCTCTGCTGTAGCCCAATATCACGTACAGGCGCTTTCTATCATACTCGACCAAGAACAGGCACTCCACTGAGTGACACTTTCTTGGTCTATGTCACCCGATCGTGACACCGAATAGCATTTGACACTGAGAGGACAATGACCGAGTTCACCCGACATGATTTTTCTTCTTAAAATCTTCATCGTGCTTCCTGGGCCGTGGACAAGCCACGTCCCGTCTTGAGAAAAAATAAATAAGCCAGATTTACATGTTGTAGTTTACTTCATCTTAGTAGACATAGTGATATTTTCTTTCTCAAATGGAGGTGTCTCTTGCCGCAATGCAACAGAGTGTGTGTGTGTGTGTGTGTGTGTGTGTGTGTGTGTGTGTGTGTGTGTGTGTGTGTGTGTGTGTGTGTGTGTGTATGTGTGTGTGTGTGTGTGTGTGTGTGTGTGTGTGTGTGTGTGTGTGTGTGTGAGAGAGAGAACAAGAACAAGAACACGAACAAATCTTTAATTGTCTAAGGCCACAGCCCCTTATAATAGTGGTTAAAATAACAGCAATAGTATCTGCACAGTTATAAATTAAAGTCACGCATGAAATTCAACAAATACATTTAGACCCTGATGACATGTCACTGAACCTGATTTATGAGGGTTCGTCTCTGTGTGAGAGAGAGAGAGAGAGAGAGAGAGAGAGAGAGAGAGAGAGAGAGAGAGAGAGAGAGAGAGAAAGAGCAAGAGAGAGAGAGAGAGAGAGAGAGAGAGAGAGAGAGAGAGAGAGAGAGAGAGATATATATAACCTAATTTAACTTGTTTTAACCTAATTTCTGGGTTAAAACTTGTCTAAATTTCTAAATTCTTTCTTAATAAATATTAATTTTACACTTTGGCCTTAAATCAAAGTGTTTCCCTTCACAGATATCCTCTTGGGGTTGTCAGATGAGGGTAGTCTCCCATGCCAACAGAAGCTACCATTCAGAGAATGGTTTGCTTCTTAGTTGGATACCCATATGGGTTGACAACTCTCGCCATCAGTACCACCTGACCACTGATGAGACACAATAGTGTCGAAACACGTGTCTGGTCTAGGTACAAATACAATGGTCCTCCTCAGGACTAGATTACCTTGCGATACGTCCCCCACAAAGGGACTTTGCTCTGTAAATCTCGGTCCCCCTTGAGGAGGGTCTGATGTTCCCAATAGGCTGTCTGTGAAGGGATACTTATTTCTCTCTCTATCTCTGCTAAGAGATTTTAACAAATCTCGGAAGAAAGTCTCTGCTGACTTTCAATTGTTTCTTTCACAATTTCTGATATATATATATATATATATATATATATATATATATATATATATATATATATATATATATATATAAAACATCAGAAATTGTGAAAGAAACAATTGAAAGTCAGCAGAGACTTTCTTCCGAGATTTGTTAAAATCTCTTAGCAGAGATAGAGAGAGAAATAAGTATCCCTTCACAGACAGCCTATTGGGAGCATCAGACCCTCCTCAAGGGGGACCGAGATTTACAGAGCAAAGTCCCTTTGTGGGGGACGTATCGCAAGGTAATCTAGTCCTGAGGAGGACCATTGTATTTGTACCTAGACCAGACACGTGTTTCGACACTATTGTGTCTCATCAGTGGTCAGGTGGTACTGATGGCGAGAGTTGTCAACCCATGGTATCCAACTAAGAAGCAAACCATTCTCTGAATGGTAGCTTCTGTTGGCATGGGAGACTACCCTCATCTGACAACCCCAAGAGAATATCTGTGAATGGAAACACTTTGATTTAAGGCCAAAGTGTAGAATTGATATTTACTAAGAAAGAATTTAGAAATTTAGACAAGTTTTAACCAAGAAATTAGGTTAAAACAAGGGAAATTTGAAAAAGCCTAAAGGGAGGTAACTCTGTACCAGCCTGCAGATCCAGAAATGGATACGCGAACAAGTTAGATCTAATTTTGAAAAGGTTAAACAGGAAAAGCGGTCAACTTTTCACTGCTGTTCAACACAGGACTTGGTAAAGAAGAAGTTTTCTCCGAGATTTGTTAAAATCTCTTAGCAGAGAAAGAGAGAGAAATAAGTATCCCTTCACAGACAGCCTATTGGGAGCATCAGACCCTCCTCAAGGGGGACCAACATTTACAGAGCAAAGTCCCTTTGTGGCGGACGTAGCAAGGTAATCTAGTCCTGAGGAGGACCATTGTATTTGTACCTATAAATAGATATATATACATATATATATATGTGGGCGTCTTCAATCTTGGCACGGAGAGTGTGACATTTTGTAATTTAAAGTTGGATTGTCACAAAAATTGGCATAGTAGTCCGTTGTTCTTAATCAAACTGAAACACATACTTTCAAGAGAAAAAAGCAATATTTTTGGCAGTTAAAAGTCCGTTAAATCTCATTTTTAAGCCGATTTTATTGAAATTTGGTTAGTAGGTCTGTTGTTTCTAACTGAATATCATAACACACTTTTCAAGACAAAAACCAGTTTTGGCAGTTTGAAAAACCGTTAAACCCCATTTTTTCACCGATCTTAGTGAAATTTTGTAGGTAGATCTGTTGTCCCTAACTAAATTTCAATTCAAACTTCCAAAACTGGTTTTTGTCTTGAAAAGTAAACTTTTGTCCGTTAAAAACAGTTAAGGTTTGATATTTTTCTTTGATGTTGACGATGTTTGTTTGATAGGACCACAAACCCTGACTGAATTTAGATATACACCTTTTAAGAAGAAAAACAAACTTTTGTCCGTTAAAACCCGTTATATCTCATTTCTGCACCGATTGTGGTCATCAGACGTTGAGGTTAAGCAGACTGATATTTATAGCCTACTCCAACAGGATCAAGCCTAGTACAGGTTCACAGGCCAAATACCTGAGTGTACCAGCTGAATAACACTGTACGGGCCGAACAGAAATATGTACGGATGACGTCACGACGAAATTACGTATTGTAATGACGTTCAGCGTTCCATTTCGTCATTTTGAAGAATAAATTGCATTGAATTTGCTTGTCAAAACCAGTAGCCATTTGGTGTGTACATCTATTTTGAGTTTTGAACAAAATTCAAACAAGCCTTGCAGCATTTCGATTATATATTTTTTTTTATTGATTTTACTGAATTTTAAATCGATTTTGTCATTCAAAATTCACTGTTTGGAGAGTAACATGCTTGTGGTGTGTTCTCAGGAGTGTTTTTTCCAAAGTCAAATGTCTCTTGAATCTTTGGGGTATGGCAACATAATGATTTCATAAGAGACATCCATAGTGTGATTCGACTTGCTATTCACAGCACAAAGAAGCCAGTGCAAATGTGAGTTCTTGAGACCATTTGTTATTGAATATGTTAGTGTATGTGCTTTGCTGGCCTTAGATGATTCTACTCTCATATTTTCTTGAAAAATGGATGTACGCGACCGACTTTTTACCGTGCCTGTTTAGGCGAAATGCCTTGTCATTTATCAACTTTGCTTAGCATCATTTAACTTTCATCCTTTGTGGTATTTTCAACACCTGTATCGCATTTGAAAACTGTGTAATTTTAAAAAACGAGCACTTCAAAGTTGCGTGTTGACCGATGTCACACATTTCGTCGCCATTTTGACTCGCTCATCGGATTACAAAAATATATTATAAATTCACAAGAACAGATTTTTGTAATATTGAGCGTTCATTTTATTAGTAAAATGCCTCAGAAGGCAAATGAATAACATTTGGTTCTGTCATATTTGCAGCAATGTGTCCAAACACATCCCCAAAGTTGTACACCTATCAATTTTTGGTCTGTGCTCAGTATCAGAGACGCCCACATATATATATATATATATAGAGAGAGAGAGAGAGAGAGAGAGAGAGAAAGAGAAAGTCAGAGAGAGAGATAGACAGACAGACAGACAGACAGACAACCAGACAGACAGACATACAGACAGACAGACAGACAGAGGCAGCGAGAGACACAGAGAGAAACGCAGAGATAGATACAAAATATAAAAACGAGCGACTGGAAGAGATTGTGATCATTACGATCTGTCGACAAAAACCAAACAGAATACATTAATTAAGACGTCACCACACTACGTAGTCTAAATGCTAAATATAGTAAACACGTTCGAACACTGTCTTCATTCACTGATGCCATAAGCAGAGTGAACTTATGCAAGCTTGGCATTCTGTAAAACTCAGCACCTTGTGAGAGAGAGAGAGAGAGAGAGAGAGAGAGAGAGAGAGAGAGAGAGAGAGAGAGAGAGAGAGAGAGATGGGAAAGATAGAGAGAGTGAGAGAGAGAGTGAGAGAGCGAGAGTGAGAGTGAGAGAGAGAGGGGGAGAGAGAGAGTGAGAGAGACAGAGACAGAGACAGAGACAGAGACAGACAGCCAGACAGCCAGACAGACAGACAGAGACAGAGAGACAGATAGACAGAGAGTGCGAACACTGAGGTGTTGCTTTTCTCATGCGTTCATCGCCACCTGAAATGTTAACCAACTGACCGTGAACATTAACATATCTCATGAGCTACTTCTTTTCAATTCTGGTAAGCGAATAGTGTTTTGTGTTTATGCAAAAGTGAAACTCATGCACTCCAACAACATTTCTTTGCTGAGTCTGGGGACCTGCTAAAATCAGTGCAAGATTTCTCATGAAATTGGACACAGATACCTGAAATGTCAGAGTAAATGGTTTCACTAAAAACTGTTCACTAAATACACTATTTACATATCCTTGATTTATTTGTTTGATGGTAAAATAATTCCCCCTGTCGTGGGTTGAGTTAAGTTTGCCTAAGTTGTATTATAAATGCAAGGCAGTTGTCGGCATTTAAGTAAATCCTTTTCTAAACTCTACCATGGGTATGTTACCTCACTGATAGAATGTAGTTATATGGCGCTTCTGTCTTCCATGTGGTAGTTCAAACAACTTCCTAGTACGCCCACGGGTAGCATTTTTCTGTTGTGACTATAGGGAGCTCTCAGTGTAATCAAGTCATTGTGGGCACATACGTACAGCTTATCACGCGTTCTGAACATTGAGAATACTACTTGGCTTACAGTGTGATACCAGGTTTTCATGATGTTTGTGTGTGTGAAATGCGATGTCTCAAATATTTGAAAAACAGCAACAAGTGTAACTCTGGTATCTCACATCAAGCCATACTGTCCTACTCTTATCCCACATTCTGAACTTATTGTGCCTTCTTCCTCTAACTCATTGACAGCTCAGTCGCCTTTACCTTGTGCCAGGGACAGTGCGTTATACATTTTTTCTCACTTGGTTGTTCTTGATGTGAAGAATTTAGCATTCCCTATTTGAAATTTATACCCATGTTTGTCTGCCTGTCTGCCTGTCTGTTCGCTTTGTTTGTTTACATATCAATGGCTGAGGTGTGTCGTTATTTGTGTTTGTGTTGTTTTTCTGTACGGTAAGGACAGGTTGTAAGACTACACGTGTGCCTCAATCCACTATCCTAATGAAATAAATATTGATTAATCAATCAATCATGAAACAATCCATCTCTCTCTCTCTCTCTCTCTCTCTCTCTCTCTCTCTCTCTCTCTCTCTCTCTCTCTCTCTCTCTCTCTCTCTCTCTCTCTCTCTGACCGGCACGGGTGGCCTTGTGGTAAGGCGTCCGCCCCGTGATCGGGAGGTCGTGGGTTCGAACCCCGGCCGGGTCATACCTAAGACTTTAAAATTGGCAATCTAGTGGCTGCTCCGCCTGGCGTCTGGCTGTTAGGAAACGCTACCGTTGCTGAGCTTTGGTTCAGTTTTGTGTATTGCATGTAGTTGACTTATTTGTACTTTGTGGGAAAGTACCGATATTATATTTTGTAAACACAATATTTATGCTTGGACGAGAATGCAGGTGAACTTTCTAGTCCTGTCAAAACAAGTTGTTTACCACGCTATTTGTAGTGTGAGTTCGTGGCGTTCGTTCGGATTAAGTGCGTCGGCGCTTTTGATGTACGTCACAGAGAACGTCACCGTTCTAGTCCATAGACGGTTCGTATATAATGTAGTTGTATCATGTTCGGTCTGGAATATTCTCGAGATTGAGTATTTACTATATATGCCAGCGCGATTTGAATGTTAGAAAAGCTTCTATTTGAGTTCTGCTACGATGTGCAGTTGTATACATGTATGGAATGCTAAATAAATCCTCGAACTCAATTTGACGAGTTGTTTTCTGCTGCTGCGAAGACGGGCGACGTAGAATAAAAGAACACAACTATACGACATTTGAGAACTTGTGGCAATCTCAAGTGTCGTGTAACACTGGCATTATGGGGTTAGTGCTGTGACTGGTTGGTCCGGTGTCAAAATAATGTGACTGGGTGAGACATGAAGCCTGTGCTGCGACTTCTGTCTTGTGTGTGGCGCACGTTATATGTCAAAGCAGCACCGCCCTGATATGGCCCTTCGTGGTCGGCTGGGCGTTAAGCAAACAAACAAACAAACTCTCTCTCTCTCTCTCTCTCTCTCTCTCTCTCTCTCTCTCTCTCTCTCTCTCTCTCTCTCTCTCTCTCTCTCTCTCTGTCTCTCCCTCTGGTCCACTCTTCCAGCATGCATAACGCCGTTATTTGGAAATTGTTACAAAGACAGTAACACAGGACACAACACACAGAGAAATTCATACGGATCGGTAACTCAAGTCGACAGTTGGTGACGTGATCATCCGTCTCAGTCGCGAGGCAGACGTCTGGATGACGCGAAGCAGGGGTATTTTGTGACAGTGTCGGGTTACAAAGCTGCCAGTCTTTATCTGTGTGGTTTAATCGGTTTGTACACATAGTTGCCTGGGCTCATAGAGCTGTAGTTAAAACACTTACTTTTAAACATGCTTTGTGTAGGTAGACTGAATTGCCATAATTACAATACTTGGTGTGGGTTCAACATGTGTTCAGAGATATACAGCATTATTGTATCATGGTAAACAGCTTCAAGGAACCCCAATTTCTATATTAGTGTAACCGTGTGCCGAAACACTACGATCACCTCGGGAAGCGAAGTGCAATCAAACAGGATTGAAAATGTTAGGGCTAATTTCTTAGCCCTATAAAAACTGTTATGCAAACCCGAAGGTTTCCATGAACATACAGACAATCGGAAACCACCAGACCCCATCACAAACAGACTTCTACAATCCACTGGTGTTGACTTTTAAAGGCCAACAACTCGGGTGCAGAGTCGGCTGTGAAAGGAGCGGTATAGCCTCCCCTGTCACAATCGCCCCCGTTTGAAATGAACTTCGTCCCGAAGTTCCGAACCGGGGGACCACTGTCCATCCCAAGTTCGCAGAATGGGAACAGCACGAAAATGTTCAGTGGTCATATTATGCCATTACCTGAACATATCATGCCGAGTCCCAACCCTGCTCGCAGCGCCAGATGTGATAGGGTGGAGTGGAAGGGGGGGAAATAGGCCAGGAAGCAAGTACGGGTTGTTATCATTTCTGTCCACAGAGAACGTTGCGTTCAACAAGCCCTGCAAGATGAGTACCCATCTTTCGTGGAACGGCAGACAGCACCTACCTGGCGTTGCGGTAAATGGAGACACAGTTGGAAATTTTATAGATACGGACAACTGCATCCATACCCGGCAAGGCGGCATACCACCGTGGTGGGAGGTGGACCTTGGTCGTCCCTACCCTGTGCACAGCGTCGTCGTCTGGGCAAGGAGTTCCTGTAAGAGATATTTACTTGTTTAATCTTTACCTCTTTGAATAAGGTGTATGTTCTCAGATTGAAAGATAGAACCGAACTGAATTGAACTGAATGGAACTGAATTGGACGTTATTTAAAAATAAATAAAGTGTACGAATGGGCTTTTTCGTTTAGTCTGACCTATGAGATCATTTTTGTCTGCACGATTTGAGGATTGCAAGGACACACACACACACACACACACACACACACACACACACACACACACACACACATACACACACACACACACACCAACAAACGCACACACACACACACACACACACACACAAAGCTCACACACACACACACGCAAACACACAACACCACCATCGCATCTTAGACACAGCCACATTTTCACACACACATACACACACACACACACACACACACATAGGTGGTTTTACAGTCATTTGGGGTCGGCTGTGTATCAAAATGCCATCTTGCTCAAAACACAGGCATTTGGGGTCTCTTTTGTTTTACGTGTTAGAAAGTTTCTTAAAACTTCAATGAGCGTTAAATGCCATTTTAAAGTGTGAAAACTCATTTCAGGAGGTTATTACATAAAATGCAACCTCCAGCGTGATTCTTAGAAAAACAGGCATTTGGGGACGATGTTTGCTGTACAGCAGTGAAATGGGGACGTATGTGTACACAAAGTGCAGAGCTACAATTACGTTATCGGTGCTATGAATGTTTTAGGTGTTAGAAAGTTTGTTAAAACTTCAATGAGCGTTAAATGCCATTCTAAAGTGTCAAAACTCATTTCAGGAGGTTATTACATAAAATGCAACCTCCAGCGTGATTTTTTAGAAACAAACAGGTATTTGGGGACGATGTTTGCTGTACAGCAGTGAAATGGGGACGTCCAAAAGTGCAGAGCTCCTGCAGAGCTATATGAATGATTTCATCACATACATGGCGCGAGGCGACATATGTTGTGAAAAATTTTACAAATCACGTTTTTGCGCCCGATATTTTCTTGTCATCTCCAAAGTCAAGGGACAAACACGAAATTCCTTGACTTTTGGGGTAGCGCGACTGTTAATTTTAAGAATTAAAAAAAAAAAATTCATTACTAGGATGTCCCATCGTTGGGAAATTCCGGTCGCTTCCTCCGAGTGGAAAGCTAGCAGTGACAGAGTCGCACTACCCCAAGTCAAGGGATCTATTAGTCCTGTTTCGCCGTTATCCCAATTCGCCCCCATCCCATTTTGGCGACATTTCTCAGGCCAAGTGTCATTTTACCACCATATCATGTACCATTAGCTCCACATCCCATTTTGGCGCAATCCCGTTTCGCCGTTAGCCCATTTCGCCCCCATCCCATTTTTGCGACATTTTACAGGCCAAGTGTCATTTTACCACCATGTCATGTACCATTAGCTCCACGTCCCATTTTGGCGCAATCCCGTTTGGCCGTTATCCCATTTTGCCCCCATCCCATTTTTGCGACATTTCTTAGGCCATGTGTCATTTTACATGCCATTCTAAAGTGTCAAAACTCATTTCAGGAGGTTATTACATAAAATGCAACCTCCAGCGTGATTTTTTAGAAACAAACAGGTATTTGGGGACGATGTTTGCTGTACAGCAGTGAAATGGGGACGCCCAAAAGTGCAGAGCTCCCGCAGAGCTATATGAATGGTTTCATCACATACATGGCGCGAGGCGACATATGTTGTGAAAAATTTTACAAATCACGTTTTTGCGCCCGATATTTTCTTGTCATCTCCAAAGTCAAGGGACAAACACGAAATTCCTTCACTTTTGGGGTAGCGCGACTCTGTTAATTTTAAGAATTAAAAAAAAAAAATTCATTACTAGGATGTCCCATCGTTGGGAAATTCCGGTCGCTTCCTCCGAGTGGAAAGCTAGCAGTGACAGAGTCGCACTACCCCAAGTCAAGGGATCTATTAGTCCTGTTTCGCCGTTATCCCAATTCGCCCCCATCCCATTTTGGCGACATTTCTCAGGCCAAGTGTCATTTTACCACCATATCATGTACCATTAGCTCCGCATCCCATTTTGGCGCAATCCCGTTTCGCCGTTAGCCCATTTTGCCCCCATCCCATTTTTGCGACATTTTACAGGCCAAGTGTCATTTTACCACCATGTCATGTACCATTAGCTCCACGTCCCATTTTGGCGCAATCCCGTTTGGCCGTTATCCCATTTTGCCCCCATCCCATTTTTGCGACATTTCATAGGCCATGTGTCATTTTACCACCGTGTCAAACCACTAGCGCCACATTCCATTTTGTCGCCATGCCGTTTTGCCGTCATCCCATTTTGCCGCCATCTCTTTTTCGCGACATTTTGGATTGTGGCAAAAATGGAATTTGGCGTAAACGGAATGTCTTCCTAGTTGAATATCGCAGTATAGTAGTATAGTGAGGCTTGGCAAGAAGAATAAATAAAAAATGTGATGGCGGCCAAATGGGATGGTGTCAAAATGGGATGACGCGCTATTGTTATGACACGGTAGTAAAATGACGCTTGGCTTGTGAAATGTCGCGACAATGGGATGGGGGATAAATGGAATACGGTGAAACGGCATGGCGGCCAAATGGGATATGGTGTCAAAATGGGATGTCGCGCTTTTGTTATGACATGTTAGTAAAATGCCCTGTCACGTAGTCTCAATCCAAATTGGAAATCCATAGCATCATCATTATAATCATTCTTATCTCATTAATCATTCAAAATTATAAATTTTATAAAATGACGCTTGGCTTGTGAAATGTCGCGAAAATGGGATGGGGCAAAAAATGGGACGGCGGCAAAAATGGGATTGCACCAAAATGGGATGTGGATCAGCCACTAGATTGCCAATTTTAAAGTCTTAGGTATGACCCGGTGTGACGTTTTTATCTTTCGCCGTGTTGATATTTCGATTTTCGGCCTCGTTGATCTAGTATAAACTCTACACTGAACAAAAAAAACACCCTTCGATAGTACTGATGAGCGACCTTGTGTACCTTACATTCATGGGGCCAAATTTGTCCAACCAATTATTTTATTTAACTTAGAAATTTGATTCATCCTAAAATGTTTCCCTTCTTACTCAAGGGACGTAACCACTCGGTACATGTTTTCGAAGAATTCGATTTTGGGAGTGAAATCTATTTAATTTCACAACCAATTTTCTTCACATGCAAGAAACTGACATGCTTTTCGTCCATAAATAATTTCCCTTCTTAATTTTACCAGGAAACAACATTTAAGTCTCGAGTAAATATCGAGGGGGAAATATGTACACAGGCGAAAGATGAAATCGTGACACCGGCCGAGGTTCGAACCCACGACCTCCCGATCACGGGGCGGACGCCTTACCACTAGGCTAACCGTGCCGGTTTACCCTTGAGTGACAGACGGACAGACACAAGAATATACAGACAGACCGTAATTAACACAAACACACACACTCAGCAGAGCAAAGCGGTATGACACACACACTCAGCAGAGCAAGGCAGTATAACACAAACACTGAGTCTGATTTATGAGAATGAGAATGAGGGAGAGAGAATTGTATTGAATTGAATTAAATTGAATTGAATTGATCTTTATCTTAACACTAACAGAATAAGAAATGCTAAAATGCTCTTTTTTTCATCCCGCAGACAGTCAAAATTCTAATCAACAAGTCGCGTAAGGCGAAAATACTATATTTAGTCAAGTAGCTGCCATTTTTCAGCAAGACCGTATACTCGTAGCATCGTCAGTCCACCGCTCATGGCAAAGGCAGTGAAATTGACAAGAAGAGCGGGGTAGTAGTTGCGCTAAGAAGGATAGCACGCTTTTCTGTACCTCTCTTTGTTTTAACTTTCTGAGCGTGTTTTTAATCCAAAAATATCATATCTATATGTTTTTGGAATCAGGAACCGACAAGGAATAAGATGAAAGTGTTTTTAAATTGATTTGGACAATTTAATTTTGATAATAATTTTTATATATTTAATTTTCAGAGCTTGTTTTTAATCCGAATATAACATATTTATATGTTTTTGGAATCAGCAAATGATGGAGAATAAGATAAACGTAAATTTGGATCGTTTTATAAATTTTTATTTTTTTTTTACAATTTTCCGATTTTTAATGACCAAAGTCATTAATTAATTTTTAAGCCACCAAGCTGAAATGCAATACCGAACCCCGGGCTTCGTCGAAGAATACTTGACCAAAATTTGAACCAATTTGGTTGAAAAATGAGGGCGTGACAGTGCCGCCTCAACTTTCACGAAAAGCCGGATATGACGTCATCAAAGACATTTATCAAAAAAATGAAAAAAACGTTCGGGGATTTCATACCCAGGAACTCTCATGTCAAATTTCATAAAGATCGGTCCAGTAGTTTGGTCTGAATCGCTCTACACACACACACAGACAGACAGACAGACACACACACACACACACACACACACATACACCACGACCCTCGTCTCGATTCCCCCCTCTACGTTAAAATATTTAGTCAAAACTTGACTAAATATAAAAACAAGGAAAGAGATAGAAATAAAAGGAACAGTTATGACAGCTTTACAGACAGACAGACAGACAGACAGACAGAAAGAGAGACAAAAAAGAAACAAACAGACAGACAGACAAAGAGAGAGAGAGAGAGCCAGAGAAAGAGAGAGACAGAGAAACAGAGACATAGAGAGAAAGATAAACAGACACACAGACACCGACAGAAAAGTTGTGTGAAGAGCAGCTCAGCTGCTCTGCAGAATTTGTCTTACATTTTGGAAAGTTTTCTGACGATTTGGACGTGAAAACGAGACTGAACCCATGCAATAATTTTTTCAAAACTGCTCCGAAACTATCCCAAAATCAAGTAATTAAATGACATGTTGTTACTGTACGATAACTAAGTCTTTCAATCAATCAATCAATATGAGGCTTATATCGCGCGTATTCCGTGGGTACAGTTCTAAGCGCAGGGATTTATTTATTTTTTATTTTATTTTTATTTTATGCAATTTATATCGCGCACATATTCAAGGCGCAGGGATTTATTTATGCCGTGTGAGATGGAATTTTTTTACACAATACATCACGCATTCACATCGGCCAGCAGATTGCAGCCATTTCGGCGCATATCCTACTTTTCACGGCCTATTATTCCAAGTCACACGGGTATTTTGGTGGACATTTTTATATATACCTATACAATTTTGCCAGGAAAGACCCTTTTGTCAATCGTAGGATCTTTAACGTGCACACCCCAATGTAGTGTACACGAAGGGACCTCGGTTTTTCGTCTCATCCGAAAGACTAGCACTTGAACCCACCACCTAGGTTAGGAAAGGGGGTAGAAAATTGCTAACGCCCTGACCCAGGGTCGAACTCGCAACCTCTCGCTTCCGAGCGCAAGTGCGTTACCACTCGGCCACTCACCCTAACCCTAACTAAGTCTTTCCGATTTATTGTCATTCTAACTTGTTTTATCACACTCGGAAAATATCACACGCAAAATACTATCAATCAATCAATCAATCAATATGAGGCTTATATCGCGCGTATTCCGTGGGTACAGTTCTAAGCGCAGGGATTTATTTATCTTTTTTTTTTTTATCTTTTTCATTTTTTATTTTATGCATGCAATTTATATCGCGCACATATTCAAGGCGCAGGGATTTATTTATTCCGTGTGAGATGGATTTGTTTTTTTACACAATACATCACGCATTCACATCGGCCAGCAGATCGCAGCCATTTCGGCGCATATCCTACTTTTCACGGCCTATTATTCCAAGTCACACGGGTATTTTAGTGGACATTTTTATATATGCCTATACAATTTTGCCAGGAAAGACCCTTTTGTCAATCGTGGGATCTTTAACGTGCACACCCCAATGTAGTGTACACGATACTAGCGAAATTATTTTTTTTTTGTTCTATAAATGTGACATGCTTTAGGCTGTTATATACTACATTATAACCGAGATGATGTTTTTAGATCCACAGATTTAGGTCGAAAATATGATCGTTTTTCTGAGATGGTGCAGACAACGTTAACCCTCATATAAATTAAATGTATTCCATGGTGGAATCTTGCTTGCACAATCTAATCTATTCAATCTAACCTAATCATAGGCGCAATCAATAGAATCAAAATCACTCACTTTTATTTTCTTGCCTTTCTGCTATTCCTCCCGTCTGAGAAAGATCACCAAAGTCATCAAAATCAGGTATTTACCACTGTATGCAACAAGTCTCACAAACTCGAATTATCTCTCTTGCAAACTGACAGATTTAACACCCGCACCATATGATGTCTGACCGGACAATTGCTAATTTGTAAAAAAAAAGGGGGTCCTTTACGTCCTCACAGGAAATTTTCCTTTTAGGGACATGAGTTGATGATACGCTAAAAGAAGAAAAGGAGGGAAAGAAAAGGGCAAGACCAAGCAATCCCGACCGTGATAGGACCCCGGCCCCGCTCTCCATGAATAAGGGAGGGGGGTGGGGCAATGAGAAATATACTCGGGGATAATTTTTCCTTTATATGCGTTGACTTCCTAGGGGAAGGACCATTAAAAACATGGATTTTTAATTCAATTTTAGTTTCGTTAAGAAAAAGATAAAACTCAGGACCACCTGTTAGAAGGTTTAAAAGTGACAACATTGTGAGAAAAATATAAAGAACATGCGCAAAACGTAATACTGATCTTCTATAGGGTAGTAACATTTGGATACATCATTTCATTGACGCACGCATGAGTTGCTATGCGGCATTTGTTAATTTTAAATAGGATAAAAAAGATCTATCTGCGTTGTCCGTCGACCTCCCCGCCACTACAATAGTCGCAGGGGAGGCGACGTCACATTAGCAGTATTAACTGAGAGAGGAAACAGCTATCCTCTCGTTTATATAATCATGTTTTTATGTTTATTATGTAATCCGAAAACAGGAGTTTAAAACCATCAGGAAAAAAAACAACAAAAAAAACACGCACACGCCCGCGAGGTGGGGCAATGCCCTTCCCTCCCTGCGAGCTGTGTGTCCCCTTTGTTTAAGTTAATACCGTTGACAAATGACGATCATATATTTTTGCTGGATTTATTTTATTTTGCCCCCCATTTAGGGAGTCCAGAATTACAAGAGACTTACAGTGATTTTTTAATTGTGAGAATTTCCTCAGACGACAGATCTCTGCTCCCCGCGAGAGCGCTGAGGGCCATGAGATAGGTGTCCTGTTTAGGGACGGACACTTTATTTTTTGTCACAAAACAGTTGGTATCCGTTAATAAGTTGATGAGAGCCTCGGGGCTCTGCTTCTGTCTAGCAGTCACCATAGAGGTGAGGCAGAGCTCCAGGTAGCCTCTCAGGTCTTTTTCTTCTGGTTTTTGGGTTGTTATGAACACAAAGTCTCTGTGACTATCGACTTTTTTGAGGACTTTTGCTAATTTGCGAAACGAACTAACTTTATGTAGGCCACGACCTCTCAAAGGGGTGAGAACCGTGTCAGTGTATTAACCAATCATATGAACACCTTAATTGTCCGGCACGTGCGCTCTCAAAATCCACTGACCAATAGCCGACGAGAACGACATCACTGCAGGACGGTCAAGTCATGCAATCCAATTGGGCGGTGTTTATGATGCTCCCCGTGTCGACCACTGTTGCGTCTTCAAATGTCCAGTGTCAATTGTATTGGATGATTCTCAACGCCCAATACCAAACGCTTATAACTTTTATCAACGCAACTTTTAACTTGTACAGCCCCACTCCCGTCATCCTCCCGGCCCCACCCCCACACACCCAGCTTTTTCTTAGCGTACAACCACCTCATGTCCCAAATAGAATCTTATTCTGGGGACACAAATAGAAATTTACATACATTCAAGTCGTGGTCAAAACAACGTTTATGCTTGCGGCCATTGTCACCTAGGCGAGACCATGAAATCTTGGCGAAAAATGTTTAATATCTTTATTGTACAAAATAAAACAAACTAACAAAAACCGATTTTATCTCACAGAATATTATCAAGCTGTTCTCGCAACAACAACAACAACAACAACAACAACAACAACAACAACAACAGCAACAACACCACTTCAGGGAGTTATTCCATGAAAAATGCATGGATGTATAATTTCTATTCGATTTTGTTTTCGCTGTGTACAAAAGGAAACAAACAAACTGACAATAACCGATTTTATCTTACAGAATATGATCATGCTGTTCTGGCAACAATAACAAAAACACTTAACAGAGTTATTCCATAAAATCGCATGGATGTATTATATATTTTCTATTCGGAAAAAACCACCCGAATGTTATGCTTAAAGTATTCCCATACACGTTTTAGGATTGGACATGAAACGGTTACCGAAGGTGCTTTTCCTCAGGCCCGTACAGACACTTCGGCATGCTTGAATTCTTTGACATTCAACAAGGCTTGAGACGGTTTCGTGTAATCCCTTTGCCTAATCAGTCAAATTATACAAGTCATAAAAAATGTTCCCGGCAGATATCAAACCATACGTGCAGAAGTATCGTCTGTTTCTCACGCGGGCTTAAAGCTTAATTATGATCAAATGGTAACATGAAAGCACAGCTGTTTAATATTTTCCCACACACACACACGCACACGTGCGCACGAGAAAACATAAGACTTTCATAAGTAATGTGATTAATCAACATGAAATAAACTTTTCTGTTGGCTTCTAGCGTGAAAAAGCGCGTGGGTGGCACGAACATTTTCATAATAATAAACATCACCTTTATCACAGACTTATATCCCATTTCGTGACACCTACCACTACTCCACTACATCAAAGGATGTCTGTTGAGATAATCGAATGGTTCAAAACTTTCAAACCTGCGCGCATATTCTAAGCCGACTAACACATAATAGTCAAGGACATCATAAAATGGTTCTCGGTGAAAACTTGACCGAGGGCCATTTTACGACGTCCTTGACTAGATAGTGTTTATGGCCAAACCAAGCACAACCCGAGTGTGTCAAGTATGCTCATGTGCGTTGCTTCTTGGACAATGTAAAGAACACCGAAAGTACTTCAATGCCGTTCTCGAGTTACGTTGACTTTTACAAAGGTTGCAGCTGACACGGCTTACGTAATCCGGTTTCCTGGTCATGTGTGTGAAAAATGTGTCCATTAAAAGCATAATCTTTAATTCATATATTATTTCAAAAAAGATGTTAAAACTAAGGACCACCTTTTGTTAAAAACTTTAAGAGTGAAACGTTATGTGAAAAATAGAGAAACTGTGGCCTATTATGTGTTTTCGCCGGTAGGTGTCAATTGGCAGGCCAGGCACTTAATCACGCTTGACTCCCCTCCGCTTAAGCGGCAATCGTTTAGCAAGCGCCGGTGTCTGCTTCAAGAAAGCCCTTCACACCCAGATTAAGTGAGGGAACATCGAATAGTGACATTTTTCGATGTGATTTTTCGATTTCATAAACAACAATTTTAAAAAATAATATAAAAGAGATAAATATTTTGCAAATACCGTATCTGGGTGGTCTAAATCAGGCTACCATAACTGTCTCGTTGTATGCCTTTTTTTTCTTCCAAGTATATACAACTATTGCAACAACAATAAAGAGTTAACAGGCAAGTGATATTTAAGCAAAACATCTAAATAGTTTTAAATGCGCATTTAGTCCGCTGTCGCACGGAGGAATGTAGGATTACCAAAACCGGCAAAATCAAAACTGGGCAAAACTTGATTTAAAAGAACGCCCCCCCCCCCCCCCCCCTGTAGAATTTGCACTGCTAGATGCGTTGGCGGCATCCCATCCTGCCTTTCCCAACTTGCCGTATCCCAGTCTGCCTTACCCAATTTGCCGCATCCCGGCCTGCTGCTTTGTGTGTGTTAGTGCGTGTGTATTTGTGTTTGTGAGGCAGGGAAAGATAGAGAGAGAGAGAGAGAGAGAGAGAGAGAGAGAGAGAGAGAGAGAGAGAGAGTGACTGAGAGAGAGAGAGTGAAAATAGAGAGACAGAGGGGGAGAGAGAGAGAAAGAGAGAGAGAGAGGGGGGAGAGAGAGAAAGGGGGAGAGAAAGAGAAAGAGAGAGAAAGAGAGAGAGAGAGAGAGAGACACACACACACACACACATACACAGAGAAAGAGAGAGAGAGAGAGAGATGTCAACAAAATCAAGGAAAAGAAAAGCCTAACAAAGAATTTCAAGTGGCAGCCCAAATTTTCTACCTGTTGCCAGGCCTTCCTCAGCGGCGTTTAATTCTGCGAGACGCCAATTCATGCATCAAGTACTAAGCAACACAATACCATAGTTAATTCTGTTACGAAACACAAAGCAAATATTTCAAAGATAAAATCTACAAGACTTGACTAAAATTAATGTAAAAAATCAACAAGAAGAAACAGAGGCGAAAACAGTATTTGACTTTCAATGTTTTTGCAGAGAACTTGTTTACGGCAATAGTGGAAACTAACATGTTTTATGAACGTGTTTATGTTTTGCAATCTTGTTTTCTGATTTATCCATCTATATATTTATTTACCTATTTTCACTTTACTTATTTAGTTCCGATCAAATGATCCGCTGCAAGAGCAGTTTGTAAATAAAATCAGCGATACAAAATGCCTCCGTTTCACTTAGATGGCGTATGGAAATAATAATTATATTAATAACCTTATTTTATGATGGGTGACCTCATTGCAAATTGCTGACATTTAAAAAACGATATCAAAAATAGAGTTACTAGACGGAGCCCTTCGGGGCGTTTAGTCATGCTTGAGACATATATTCACATGTTTTGATAGAGTATGTCCTTATCTGCGACCAAAAGACAAATTGTTGCTTCAACAGTGCTTTGAGCGGATCATTAAGTATTGCACCTTCGCGTCTAATAACGTACGGTGTCTAAAATTAAATACGGCGAAGTGGTCTGAGCCTACAATGTTTAAATGTGTACACTACATTGGGTGTGCACGTTAAAGATCCCACGATTGACAAAAGGGTCTTTCCTGGCAAAATTGCTTAGGCACAGTTAATAATTGTGATTTTACAGAGCACCTGCAAGTGGGATGCCCACATCCAAAGTATAGTTAAAAAAGCGAATTTACTGATTAATTGTTTACGATTTTATAAATATAGATTAAGTCGAAAAAGTTTGGAAATAATGTACAAGTCTTTTATTTTACCCCATTTCGACTATGCAGATGTTGTTTGGGATAATTGCACTAAGATAATGGCAGATGCGTTAGAAAAATTACACTTAGAAGCCCTACGAATTATAATAGGTGGAGTTAAGGGCACTAGCCATGCAAAGCTGTATGAGGAAAGTGGGCTATGTAGCCTTGAAGAACGAAGGAAAAGACATAAATTAATTGTTTTTCATAAGATGATACATAACAAATGCCCCCAGTACTTAGTAAATGTATTGCCCCCTCTTGTAGTTGACATTAATCCGTATCATAGACGAAGACCATTAGAAAGATATGTGCCTCCTCATAGAACCGAATTATTTCGCAACTCTTTTATCCCCAAAACGACTGTACTATGGAACACCTTACCAGATAACGTTAACATGACCACCTCCTTGAGCGAGTTCAAAAATTATTTGTCAAGTGCTGATTTTAAAGTACCATGCCATTATTATTTTGGAGAAAGATTTGAACAAGTACATCATTGCAGATTGCGTATTGGTATGAGTGATTTGAATTTTGATTTATGTAAGCGGCACCTTAAGGATTGCTCTCAATGCGAGTGTGGTTATCCCAGCGAGACTGCTGAACATTACTTATTGCATTGTCCCTTGTATAGAGATATAAGATTATTGTCCATTGATAATTTGACAAATGATTATAAGTATATCGAAATATTATTGAAAGGCATCCCGCAATATTCACGAAATGTCAACCAGACCATATTCATAACTGTACAGGACTATATTAGACAGACGGGCAGGTTCCGTAAATGAGCCTCTATACTTCACTCATTACATTTATTAGACACTGTCATGCGACATGCTGCCTGACAAATTTTTCCCCATAACCTCTCTCATGTTCTTTTGTTGTTTTCCGACTTATCAATTATGTCTCGATTTATGCGCAATGTAGTGACTTTTCCTCTGATCACAATACGCATTAACTTTGTGCGAGTGTCTTATGTGCACTTATTACAATTGAAAAAATCCCCTCAAATATTGGCGCTCCAAGTCTTCTTCTTCTTCTTTTTCCCTTAAGCTAGCTACTAGCTAGCTGCCCTTTCCCCACCTCCTGTATCACCAACCCCTTCCCATTTTCTGCTTGTTTGTGTATTTGTTTTGTCTTTTGTTTTGTTTTTCGTTTCCTGAAATGAGCTAATGTACTTATTCCGCCATCATGCTAACCTTTGTTTTGTAATTACTATGATTGCTTAAAATAAGCATTATATGCTTGAGTTTGTAATCATCCATGCATTGTTCTTGTCATGATTAAAATTGAATAAAGTTTTGTTTAAACCAGTTAATAATTGTCTACCTATACCCGTGTGACTTGGAATAATAGGCCGTGAAAGGTAAATATGCGCCGAAATGGCTGCAATCTACTGCCCGTATAAAATTTCATCTCACACGGCATCACTGCAGAGCGCCTGGAACTGTACCCACGGAATATGCGCGATATAAGACTCATTGATTGATTGAAATGTTTGATTGCATAACTTCTAAAAACTAGTTCCATGGTCTCATCCCTCCCCCCATCTACCCCCCCCCCTCATCCCCTATTTTGTTTTAAATCTTTTTTCTTTTCTTTTCTTGCTCCTCTTACAGTATCACGGTAAATGTTCCCAAATAGATCCTAGTTACCTCAGAGGACGTTAATCCCCAAAGTCAGCCAGTCAGTCAGTCATTAAAGGCAAAAGCGAGGTAACGCACAACTGGGTCCGACCAGAAAAGCCGTCGCTGCCTGTGTGACAACCACCTGCGCGCATATTCTAAGCCGACTAACACATAATTGTTAAGGACATCATAAAATGGTTCTCGGTGAAAACTTGACCGAGGGCCATTTTACGACGTCCTTGACTCGAGTGTGTGACGTATTCTCATATGCGCTGCTTCTTGGGCAAGGTAAAGAACACCAATACTTCAATGCCGTTCTCGAGCTACGTTGACTTTTACAAAGGGTACAGCTGACACGGCTTACGTAATCTGGTTTCCTGGTCATTTGTGTGAAAAATCTGTCCGACAAAGAAAACTGCCCAACGAATATAGATAACTCGGTCGAAAAAAATACTACCAGCAAAATATCTAACCCCCCCCCCCTCCCACCTCCGCCGAAGAAAGAGCACGGGATTCAATACATGATGATAGTTATTAAACACAAAGCAGTTGTAGCTAGGCTCAAGGCAATCACAAGATAGGAAAGCTTTCGAGTCATCGACAATCATTCGGAGGTGTGTTTTGGAACAAATGTTGGAGAAAAGGGTAAATGTCGGCTTCTTTTACAGACACTATCTAGTCTTATGTTTCTTATTTGTTTGACCCTCTTAGGATTATGGAGTTTTATGCACTGCCTTTTATAGTTAACTAAACTTTTGTATTTGAATTAGCCCATTGCAGTTGGTGTAGGCCTTAAGCTTATTTAAATCGCTTGTCCAGTATTTAATTTAGTTCTCAATTTTTGTATGAACTCAAATGTTTAGTGTTCTTAGTATGTCTTGCTAAACTAAGTTCTATTTAATCAGAGTATGTTTGCGTGTGCTTATACTTAGTGATATTGTAAAGCGCATAGTGCTTTTCGTTATGCGCTATAGAAATCTCCTTAATAAATAAATAAATAAATAAATAAATAAACATTCAAAACTGTGTAAAATGGTCGAACTGAAGTTTTTGCACAACAAATATGACCATAACAATTATTTCTTAAACTTAAAGTACTGGACAAATTAACCCCTTCGTTGTGAAGTTACACACGCGCAATGTCGAGACAAATTCATCAAAGACATGAACGCAATCATCCATGGAAAACGCGCTGATCATGCCTGTAAGGGCTGTTTTAAAGTCACTGAATGTCTAATGTTGATTGAGGTACACCATGTATGGTAACACTTATCTCCCAATACCCCCTCGGACAGTTCTAGAACCCCTTGCAATGCTTAAAAGATAAACTCCATTTCCTCACTTCATTTTGGCAGTTCAAAACTGTCAAAAACATGATTTCACATTTTGGTCATGCTCGCAATAGTTATCTCCAATCGATGCTTCATAATATTCTGCATGTTTTAGTTCTGCAGTTGCTCATACATCTTTTTATAGACATCTGAAGACGTGTGCTGCTCACATACAGATCAGCATAAATCCATTTACTACTTAGATTGTTTAGTGTCTATATGTTATTTGCTTGTCTGTCTGTCTTGTGCGTACTCCTTCTCAAACATAAACAAACTCGGACATATTCAAAGATAGTCTACATAATTATGATCCAGAGACAGCCAGCATATGCCTCTTCCTTGTTCTCCGACAAAAGAAAACTTCCTTGTGGCCTATTGTGTGTTTTCGCCGGTAGGTGTCAATTGGCAGGCCAGGCACTTAATCACGCTTGACTCCCCTCCGCTTAAGCGGCAATCGTTTAGCAATCCCCGGTGTCTGCTTCAAGAAAATCCTTCACACCCAGATTAGTGAGGGAACATCGAATAGTGACATTTTTCGATGTGATTTTCGATTTCATAAACAACAATTTTGAAAAATGATATAAAAGAGATAACTATTTTGCAAATACCGTATCTGGGTGGTCTAAATCAGGTTTCTTGTCAAACGTAAAATGCAGTATAGAAAAAACCCGTTGTGTTGGAATTTAAGACTAAATCAATTTGGGTCTACTTGTAGAAACAGTGTTAATAAATGTTCAACAAATGCTGAAAGAAACAATTGGCAGCACCCTTGAAACGCTTGGCATGTATATTAAATGTTGAATGTATATTGGTTAAGGACAAAAGTAAGGCAATTTCGTTACTTTTGATTTGGACCCCTACCTCAATAGTTCTTTGAATGTTCGCCTTCTTTTATATTTACGGTACCGAGAAGCCTTCAACAGATGTATACATGTATAACTAATTCAATAAGTTTTTCGAAGCATCCTATTCTAAACTCTTACGTTAAATGTCTGACCTTTTTGTTTTTGTTTTTATTTGTTTCTGTTGGGTTTCAAACAACATTCTGTGAGATAACCTTTAAGGTCATCGCCGTAACAAGAACACTGTTCTTCCTTTTTAGGCTTTTATAGTCCATACAATATTTGCTGGCTTACACCCGTCAATTTTACGTGTATCAGTTCATGAAATATTTGCCGGCTTTTACCCATCTATGTTATCTTTCCCCGGTCAAGGCAATATCTTGAAATGATTGTTGAAACTTCAGAGAACCCTTTGCTTAAAGTTCCAAAGATTGTTTTTGTTTTGGAGCTTTCCATTCTTTTCGATCATGAACAAGGAAATAGCTGAATGAGTATGACGCATTCTCTAAAGCTGTCCTGGGGTACAGAACGGATGTGATCACACACTTATCGCTCGCTTGAGTAATTCTTTAATCACACAAGAAGCTTTTGTGGTGTTTTGTTTTCTTGAAATAGTGACACGTTAACTGGCACACTTAAGCAGGTTTCATGCCCCCCTCCCTACCCATTGGGAATACAGACCACTTGAACAAATCTGAGTGTGTGGAGTTACGCCCTGGAGTCATACTCGCCGGAGGAAAAAGGGTGAGTTCTTGGCTCTGTGGCGCCAATAACAAGTCATTGATGACGAATTGAGTCATCTGTCAGTAAAACGTAAAAACGGAGGAAGGTCTCTTATTCATATTTGCTTCTTTGGCTACCATAACTGTCTCGTTGTATGCCTTTTTTTTCTTCCAAGTATATACAACTATTGCAACAACAATAAAGAGCTAACAGGCAAGTGATATTTAATTTAGAAATGGAATACTCTTTAATTTAAAACAAAAGCACAACGAACAAGATGTTTTAATTTATTTCGCTCCAAGTCAAAATTTAAGCAAAACATCTAAATAGTTTTAAATGCGCATTTAGTCCGCTGTCGCACGGAGGAATGTAGGATTACCAAAACCGGCAAAATCAAAACTGGGCAAAACTTGATTTAAAAGAACGCCCCCCCCCCCCCCCACCCTGTAGAATTTGCACTGCTAGATGCGTTGGCGGCATCCCATCCTGCCTCTCCCAACTTGCCGTATCCCAGTCTGCCTTACCCAATTTGCCGCATCCAAGCCTGCTGCTTTGTGTGTGTTAGTGCGTGTGTATTTGTGTTTGTGAGGCAGGGAAAGAGAGAGAGAGAGAGAGAAAGAGAGAGAGAGAGAAAAGAGAGAGAGAGAGAAAAGAGAGAGAGAGAAAGACAGAGAGAGAGGGGGAGAGAGGGGGAGAGAGAGAGAGAAGGAGAGAGAGAGAGAGAGAGAAAGAGAGAGAGAGAGAGAAAGAGAAAGAGAGAGAGAAAGAGAGAGAGAAAGAGAGAGAGAGAGAGAGAGAGAGACACACACACATACACAGAGAAAGAGAGAGAGAGAGAGATGTCAACAAAATCAAGGAAAAGAAAAGCCTAACAAAGAATTTCAAGTGGCAGCCCAACTTTTCGACCTGTTGCCAGGCCTTCCTCAGCGGCGTTTAATTCTGCGAGACGCCAATTCATGCATCAAGTACTAAGCAACACAATACCATAGTTAATTCTGTTACGAAACACAAAGCAAATATTTCAAAGATAAAATCTACAAGACTTGACTAAAATTAATGTAAAAAATCAACAACAAGAAGAAACAGAGGCGAAAACAGTATTTGACTTTCAATGTTTTTGCAGAGAACTTGTTTACGGCAATAGTGGAAACTAACATGTTTTATGAACGTGTTTATGTTTTGCAATCTTGTTTTCTGATTTATCCATCTATATATTTATTTACCTATTTTCACTTTACTTATTTAGTTCCGATCAAATGATCCGCTGCAAGAGCAGTTTGTAAATAAAATCAGCGATACAAAATGCCTCCGTTTCACTTAGATGGCGTATGGAAATAATTAATAACCTTATTTTATGATGGGTGACCTCATTGCAAATTGCTGACATTTAAAAAACGATATCAAAAATAGAGTTACTAGACGGAGCCCTTCGGGGCGTTTAGTCATGCTTGAGACGTATATTCACATGTTTTGATAGAGTATGTCCTTATCTGCGACCAAAAGACAAATTGTTGCTTCAACAGTGCTTTGAGCGGATCATTAAGTATTGCACTTTCGCGTCTAATAACGTACGGTGTCTAAGATTAGATACGGCGAAGTGGTCTGAGCCTACAATGTTTAAATGTTTTATTGCATAACTTCTAAAAACTAGTTCCATGGTCTCATCCCTCCCCCCATCCCCTATTTTTAAAAAAAATATTTTTTCTTTTCATTTCATGCTCCTCTTACAGTATCACAGTAAATGTTCCCAAATAGATCCTAGTTACCTAAGAGGACGTTAATCCCCAAAGTCAGCCAGTCAGTCAGTCATTAAAGGCAAAAGCGAGGTAACGCACAACTGGGTCCGACCAGTAAAGCCGTCGCTGCCTGTGTGACAACCACCATAAAAATCTACCACAGCGGGAAACTTTCAAGTTAAGTATTTTCAACCATCAAAACTTTGAAACCTGCGCGCATATTCTAAGCCGACTAACACATAATTGTTAAGGACATCATAAAATGGTTCTCGGTGAAAACTTGACCGAGGGCCATTTTACGACGTCCTTGACTCGAGTGTGCGCTGCTTCCTGGGCAAGGTAAAGAACACCGAAAATACTTCAATGCCGTTCTCGAGCTAAGGGTACAGCTGACACGGCTTACGTAATCTGGTTTCCTGGTCATTTGTGTGAAAAATCTGTCCGACAAAGAAGAAGAAGAAGTGCGCGCAGAGAGAGAGAGAGAGAGAGAGAGAGAGAGAGAGAGAGAGAGAGAGAGAGAGAGAGACAGAGAGAGAGACAGACAGACAGACAGACAGACAGACAGACAGACAGACAGACAGACAGACAGACTTTCCGCACTCGTTAAAATGTCAGTCGATACTGGAATGAATGTTGAAACATTGTAAACCTAAAAATAAAAAAAAAATGATAATAATATTAAAATTAAACATTCATACGAGTTACTATCTGTGACAAGGACGCATAAGAAGTATAGCAACTAAATATTAATCCGCTTACCCATTGCTCTTCTTCGCACCTCGGCCTGTGAGTCGTCCTTTTCCTGAGTACTTGCACACAAGTTTTGCGTATGCATACTTCAGTTCGTCTGGAAAAGGCTGTTTTGAATTCTTGTTCGCAAGTTGAACAGCACGACTGTATTTGACCACGTACACCAAATCGTTCTTTCTGGAAAAGTCTGCCAGCCGTTCGGTAAGATCATTCCAACTTCTGAATGTTTTCCCCAACTGTCATTTGTGCCATTTCTCAGCGATTGATCAACGGTGTGGTTATTATGGATGTAGTAAGTGTCGAATTGTGAGAATGCACAGTTCTGTCCGCCAAGTGGTTTTAAACACTGCGCGTATTTGCACCAAGTTTTATACTTTTAAGTTAATTAAAACTAGTATGTGTGCCGGTGAACATATGCACTGATTTCTGTGATGAATGAGTGTGATAACCCTCGAATGACTAGTCCTGTGATAAATATTGTTCAATGACATATCTAGTCCTGTGATAATGATAGTTTTTAGCGTTAAACTTTTAACCTATTTGGAATCATGTTACTATTCCTGTTAGTGTACATATGCGTGCGCGAGTGTAGTATGCTTCGTATGGTATTTTTATCTGTTGTCTTATTATTTGTTTTGTCTTTTAATGTGCACCACACTGAAATTTCTCTGTATGAGATAATAAAGTATTCGTACGTATTCGTATTAACCATCTTCTCGGAGTTATTGGGTCACCCACCACCAGTAACCAATTACTCAGTACTCCGCCGCTGGACTACAGACGTTCGGATGAACCCAGTCCATATCAAGAAAGAAGAAGAAGAATAACGTGTCACATCAAAATAGTTCTTTACCTGTCAGATAGTTTAGCGCCAAAAACATGAACCAATGATAGCCCATGGATTAGTAAGTCATATGATGTTGGGGCGGGGCCAATGAACTAATGTCAACACAGTAAGTATCAACCAATGTTTGGCTCCGCCCCCACATCACGTGGACTGGGTGGCCGAGTGGTAACGCACTTGCGCTCGGAAGCGAGAGGTTGCGAGTTCGACCCTGGGTCAGGGCGTTAGCAATTTTCTCCCCCCTTTCCTAACCTAGGTGGTGGGTTCAAGTGCTTGTCTTTCGGATGAGACGAAAAACCGAGGTCCCTTCGTGTACACTACATTGGGGTGTGCACGTTAAAGATCCCACGATTGACAAAAGGGTCTTTCCTGGCAAAATTGTATAGGCATAGATAAAACAATGTCCACCAAAATACCCGTGTGACTTGGAATAATAGGCCGTGAAAAGTAGGATATGCGCCGAAATGGCTGCGATCTGCTGGTCGATGTGAATGCATGATGTATTGTGTAAAAAATTCCATCTCACACGGCATAAATAGATCCCTGCGCCTTGAGTCCGAGTCTGGAGATACGCGCGCGATAGAAGACTTCATATATATAATCACGTGACCCATAAACCCATCGCCTGTAATTAGATCATACTATTACCGCTTCAGTTCAGTTAGCGTATCATCAACTCACGTCCCTAAAAGGAAAATTTCCTGTGAGGACGTTAAGGACCCCTAGATTCAGTTCTGAGACATCCTGCTTGCTGGCGCGCGCGCAGAGAAAAAAATTCCCTCTTTATCTTCACTTCTGATGCTCATCCTATTGTTGTTGGCACTCGGGTTTGTTTGTTTGTTTGCTTAACGCCCAGCCGACCACGAAGGGCCATATCAGGGCGGTGCTGCTTTTGACATACAACGTGCGCCACACACAAGACAGAAGTCGCAGCACAGGCTTCATGTCTCACCCAGTCACATTATTCTGACACCTGACCAACCAGTCCTAGCACTTACCCCATAATGCCAGACGCCAGGCGGAGCAGCCACTAGATTGCCAATTTTAAAGTCTTAGGTATGACCCGGCCGGGGTTCGAACCCACGACATCCCGATCACGGGGCGGACGCCTTACCACGAGGATTGGGACTCGGGTAACAGGGAGCGAAGGGCAGTGCCCCACCTAGTGATCGAGTGCCACAACCCAGACTTTTCCCTCAATATATATATATAGGTTTTAAACTCCTGCTTCCGGATTATACAAAACACATTAAAACATGTATTAAACAATGGCGACTGCACGTGAGAGGGAACAATAAAGAGACCAAAAAGCAATGTACTCACGTTAAAATGACGAACACGGAACGAACAACAGCGACGTTTCGACCTCAGGGTCTTCTTCAGGCACAAAAACACAAAAATACACACACAAAAAAGAAGAAGAAAGACGATAGAACAAATGAAGAGAAGAATAACTGACAAAACAACTGCACTGCACAAACCAACAAATGACAAAGACTGTCTTTGTCATTTGTTGGTTTGTGCAGTGCAGTTGTTTTGTCAGTTATTCTTCTCTTCATTTGTTCTATCGTCTTTCTTCTTTTTTGTGTGTGTATTTTTTGTGTTTTTTTGTGCCTGAAGAAGACCCTTAGGTCGAAACGTCGCTGTTATTCGTTCCGTGTTCGTCATTTTAACGTGAGTACATTGCTTTTTGGTCTCTACATTAAAACATGATTACATTAACGAGAGGATAGCTGTTTTCTCTCAATTTTACTTCCCTATAGGTCAGTATTACGTGTTTGCGCATGTTCTTTATATTTTTTCTTACAATGTTGTCACTTTTAAACCTTTTAACAGGTGGTCCCGAGTTTTATCATTTTTTAACGAAACTATAATTGAATTAAAGTCCATGTTTTTAATGGTCCTTCCCTTAGGAAGTCAACGTATATAAAGGAAATATTATTAATACTCCTCTTACAAGGACCTTAACATATATCTCTTATTGCCCCCCCCCCCCCCCCCCCTCCCGTACTCATGGAGAGTGGGTCCTGGGTCCTATCACGGTCGGGCTTGCTTGATCTTGCCCTTTTCTTTTCCTCCTCTATCTTTTTTTTTATCATATTACCCCAGTCCTGTCCGAGGCCAACAATCTATGCCTGTAGGACGTTAATATATCTTGTAAGTAACTGCGCTGGCTGCAAAATTCCTCAAACGGGAGGTGATTTTAGACAGGCAAGGCACTGGTTTTCCCTTGAGACATGAGAAAATGACTTCTTTTTTTTCATTTTTCTCTGATGGATTGGCTCGCTAATTAAGAATGATAACCACAATAATTTAGAAAAAGAACAGTTTAAACTCTGATGTCATCGTAACACCCAGGGACATGTCTATACTAGTTTTACCGCGCTGGCGTCAAACAACACTTTTCATCTCAAACTCCTTACGACCAGACAAAATATATTCATGTCCTATAGGCATGTATTGTTAGCCTTTTAAGAACATGATCTGGGTTATAGGAAAAAAAACACCGAACGAACGAAAGTTAAGGGGCTTAAATTAAGGTCTAAATTGCCTATTATTGGTTTATACGATAGTTAAAAAAAATTTTTAAAAAATTTACAAAAAAATCGGGAGCTGGTTAAAAACAGAAGGATGACGGGAGTGGGGGTGATAAGATATTCAAAAATATCTGTTAAGATTGGATAAAATTGAGTACTTTGTATCACCTTGGTATAAGTGGGGTCCACATACGTAATCTGGGGGGATGGGACGATAAAATCGAGTGTTTATTTCATCCCAATGATGTTAAAAGTTATACAATCAGAGCCACATTTGGTTTACAAACAGTCAGACAGAGACTTAAAGTTTAGTGAAGAGCGGCTCTGTAGTTTCTGTCTTCTGCGTAGTGAAGAAAAACCGGCTTCGGAGGCAAACGCCTTTCCACCACGCCACAACCCTTACAACATTTTTGCGTGAAAACTGTCTGTCTGTCTGTCTGTCTGTCTGTCTGTCTGTCTGTCTGTCTGTCTCTCTCTCCCTCTCTCCCTCTCCCTCCCTTATGTGCTCCCTCTCTCTCCCTCCCTTCCTCCGTACCTCTCTCTCTCTCCCTCCCTCCTTTGCTCCCTCTCTCTCTCTCCATCCCTCTCTCTCTCCCTTTCTTATGTGCTCCCTCTCTCTCTCCCTTCCTCCGTACCTCTCTCTCTCCCTCCCTCCTTTGCTCCCTCTCCCTCCCTCCTTCATTTGCTCCCTCTCTCTCTCCTTTCCTCCATACCTCTCTCTCTTCCTCCTTTGCTCCCTCTCTCCCCCTTCCTCCTTTGCTCCCCCTCTCTCTCTCCCTCTCTTTCTCAGTACCTCTATCTCTCCCTCCCTTCCTCCGTACCTCTCTATCTCCCTCCCTTCCTCCATACCTCTCTCTCTCCCTCTCTTCCTCCGTACCTCTCTCTCTCCCTCCCTCCTTTGCCCCCTCTCTCTCCTTCCCTCCTTTGCTCACTCTCTCTCTCTCTCCCTTCCTCCATACCTCTCTCTCTCCCTCCCTCCCTCCTTTGCTTCCTCTCTCTCTCTCTCCCTTCCACCGTACCTCTCTCTCTCCTTCCCTCCTTTTCTCCCTCTCTCTGACTCTCTCTCCCTTCCTCCATACCCCTCTCTCTCCCTCCTTCCTGTGCTCCCTCTCGCTCCCTCCCTCCTTTGCTCCCCCCTCTCTCTCTCTCCCTTCCTCCGTACCTCTCTCTCTCCCCCCTTCCTTTGCTCCCTCTCTCTCCCTTCCTCCATACCTCTCTCTCTCTCTCCCTCCCTTCCTCCATACCTCTCTCTCTCTCCCTTCCTCCATACCTTTCTCTCCCTCCCTCCTTTGCGCCCTCTCTGTCCCTCCCTTCCTCAGTACCTCTTTCTCTCCCTCCCTCCTTTGCTCCCCCTCTCTCTCTCCCTCCCTTTATCCGTACCTCTCTCTCTCCTTCCCTTCCTCCATACCTCTCTCTCCCTCCCTTCCTCCGTATATCTCTCTCTCCCTCCCTCCTTTGCTCCCTCTCTTTCTCTTCCTTCCTCCATACCTCTCTCTCCCTCCCTCCTTTGCTCCCCCCCTCTCTCTCTCTCCCTTCCTCCGTACCTCCCTCTCTCCTTTGCTCCCTCTCTCTCTCTCTTCCTCCATACCCCTTTCTCTCCCTCCCTCCTTTGCTCCCTCTCTCTCTCCCTTCCTCCGTACCTCTCTCTCTCCCTCCCTCCTTTGCTCCCTCTCTCTCCCTCCCTTCCTCCGTACCTCTCTCTCTCCCCCCTTCCTTTGCTCCCTCTCTCTCCCTCCCTCCTTTGCTCCCTCTCTCTCTCTCCCTCCGTTTCTGCGTACCTCTTTCTCTCCTTCCCTTCCTTCGTACCTGTCTCTCTCCCTCCCTTCCTTAGTACCTCTCTCTCTCCCTCCCTTCCTCCGTACCTCTCTCTTTCCCTCCTTCCTTTGCTCCCTCTCTCTCTCCCTCCCTTCCTCCGTATCTCTCTCCCTCCCTTTCTCCATACCTCTCTCTCTCACCCTCCCTCCTTTGCTCCCTCTCTCTCTCTCTCTCCCTTCCTCCGTACCTCTCTCCCTCCCTTTCTCCGTACCTTTCTCTCCCTCCCTTCCTCCGTACCTCTCCCTCCCTCTTTTGCTACCTCTCTCTCCCTCCCTTCCTCCGTACCTCTCTCTCTCCCTCCCTCCTTTGCTCCCTCTCTCTCTCTCCCTCCCTTTCTCCGTACCTCTCTCTCTCCCTCCCTTCCTCCGTATCTCTCTCCCTCCCTTCCTCCGTATCTCTCTCTCTCACTCCCTCCTTTGCTCCCTCTCTCTCTCACTTCCTTCCTCCGTACCTTTCTCTCCCTCTCTCCTTTGCTCCCTCTCACTCTCTCTCTCTCCCTTCCTCGGTACCTCTCTCCCTCCCTTTCTCCGTACCTCTCTCTCCCTCCCTTCCTCCGTACCTCTCCCTCTCCCTCCCTCTTTTGCTCCCTCTCTCTCCCTCCCTTCCTCCGTACCTCTCTCTCTCCCTCCCTCCTTTGCTCCCTCTCTCTCTCCCTCCCTTTCTCCGTACCTTTCTCTCTCCCTCCCTTCCTCGGTACCTCTCTCTCTCCCTCCCTTCCTCCGTATCTCTCTCTCTCACTCCCTCCTTTGCTCCCTCTTTCTCTCCCTCCCTTCCTCCGTACCTCTCTCTCTCCCTCCCTTCCTCCGTATCTCTCTCCCTCCCTCCCTCCTTTGCTCCCTCTCTCCCTCCCTTCGTCCATACCTATCTCTTTCCCTCCCTCCTGTGCTCCCTCTCTCTCCCTCCCTCCTTTGCTCTCTCTCTCTCCTTTCCTCCATACCTCTCTATCTCCCTCCCTCCTTTGCTCCCTCTCTCTCTCTCCCTTCCTCCGTACCTCTCCTTCTCTCCCTCCATCTTTGCCCCCTCTCTCTCTCTCTCCCTTCCTCCATACCTCTCTCTCTCCCTCTCTCCTTTTCTCCCTCTATCTCTCTCTCACTCTCTTTCTCCGTACCTCTCTCTCTCCCTCCCTTCATCCTTACCTCTCTCTCTCCCTCCCTTACTCTCTACCTCTCTCTCTCCCTCCCTTCCTCCGTACCTTTCTCTCTCCCTCCCTTCCTCCGTACCTCTCTCCCTCCCTCCTTTGCTCCCTCTCTCTCTCCCTCCTTACCTCTCTCTCTCTCCCTCCCTCCTTTGCTTCCTCTCTCTTTCTCCCTCCGTCCGTATCTCTCTCTCTCTCCCTCCCTCCTTTGCTCCCTCTCTTTCTCTCACCCTCCTTACCTTTCTCTCCCCCTCCCTCCTTTGCTCCCTCTGTCTCTCTCTCTCCCTCCCTACCTCTCTCTCTCACTCCCTCCTGTGCTCCCTCTCTCTCTCTCCCTCCCTTCCTCCGTACCTCTCTCTCTCCCTCCCTCCTTTGCTCCCTCTCTCTCTCCCTCCTTACCTCTCTCTCTCCCTCCCTCCTTTGCTCCCTCTCTCTTTCTCCCTTCCTTCGTACCTCTCTCTCTCTCTCCCTCCCTCTTTTGCTCCCCCTCTCTCTCTCGCTTCCTCCGTTCCTCTCTCTCTCTCCCTCCCTCTTTTGCTCCCTCTCTCTCTCTCCCTTCCTCCGTACCTCTCTCTCTCCCTCCCTCTTTTGCTCCCTCTCTCTCTCTCCCTCCCTCCTTACCTATCTCTCTCCCTCCCTCCTTTGCTCCCTCTCTCTCTCTCTCTCCCTCCCTCCGTACCTCTCTCTCTTCCTCCCTCCTTTGCTCCCTCTCTCTCTCCCTCCCTCCTTTGCTGCCTCTCTCTCTCTTCCTCCCTCTGTAACTCTCTCTCTCCCTCCCTCCCTTCTTTGCTCCATCTCTCTCTCCCTCCCTCCTTACCTCTCTCTCCTTTGCTCCCTCTCTCTCTCTCCCTCCCTCCGTACCTCTCTCTCTCTCTCCCTCCCTCCTTTGCTGCCTCTCTCTCCCTTTCTCCATACCTCTCTATCTCCCTCCCTCCTTTGCTCCCTCTCTCTCTCTCTCCCTTCCTCCGTACCTCTCTCTCTCTCCCTCCCTCCTTTGCTGCCTCTCTCTCCCTTCCTCCATACCTCTCTATCTCCCTCCCTCCTTTGCTCCCTCTCTCTCTCTCCCTTCCTCCGTACCTCTCTCTCTCCCTCCCTTCTTTGCCCCCTCTCTCTGTCTCCCTTCCGCCATACCTCTCTCTCTCCCTCCCTCCTTTGCTCCCTCTATCTCTCTCTCACTCTCTTTCTCCGTACCTCTCTCTCTCCCTCCCTTCATCCGTACCTCTCTCTCTCCCTCCCTTCATCCGTACCTCTCTCTCTCCCTCCCTTCCTCCGTACCTTTCTCTCTCCCTCCCTTCCTCCGTACCTCTCTCTCTCCCTCCCTCCTTTGCTCCCCCTACGCGGTTCATACTTCGCAATAAGTCAAGTCAAGTCAATATTTATTTCAAAACACACCTAGGGTTACATGAATAAAATAAATAAAAATTGCAATAAACACGACAAAAAAGATGTAATAATGAGACTTAACCTAAAATAAATCTCATAACAAAATAATTGTAATCATTTTTTTTTTTTTACAGGAATGTATATGTTTCTGTGTTTGTTTTTGTTTTAATAAAAAAAAAACCGTGATCAAATAATCAGAACTCTTTCAAAATACTCTTAATAAAATATATTAAATGCAATAATTTTTTTTTTTTAATTCAAATAAATGTTTTAGTTTGACTACATTTGAATAGAAACTGAATTCTGATGAAAGCAGTTACTGTAAAGTCATTTGAAGTCACATGATAAAAATCACATGGTTTAGTTGAGCAGACCACAAAGTGCAGAGCTAAAATATGTGTATGAATCTGTGTGAAAATCCAGTCCGTTTGTCCACAGGGATGCTAGGAAGCAGTCAAATGGGGTCGCTCAATCTGCTCAAATCCAGTCAAATGGGGTCGCACGGGCCGACAAATGGGGACGTCCCCGTTTGTCGGAAGCGTCCCCATTTGACTGCTCTCCAGTGACAATCGTCCCCATTTGTCGGTAAAACCACCTACACATACACACACACACACACACACACACACACACACACACACACCTCTGTAAGGCTATTTTGTAAGAATACTACACTACTCGTCATAAAAACTATACATATATATTTAGCTGTAGATCTTTGTGATGCGGCGAGTTATATTAAAACCAAGTATATTGCCAGAAAGGTACTTTATTCCTCTACCGCATGAAATAAAGTTTCATTTTTCATTAATTAGTGTTTATGCATTGTACCGGAGACACCCCCCCAAAATCAAATTCGCAAAAGCAAACTTGCAGACACTAAAATACACAAAAAAATCAAAATAAGAAATAGTGACCCCGTATAATATGATCCCATATGGACGAACAACTCAGTTTGTACCCATACAAATTGATTTGGTTAAGCTGTTGTGCCTAGCGGTGTTGTTTTGCTATTTTGAAGAAGACTGGTGTCCGCCTCGTCAGAAGCCGTAAAAGGCCTGTTTGGGAGTCTTTTTGTGTGGGCTTTGACTGAACTGGCACGCTTGAGTGACGTGCCAGTTCAGTCTGCTGCACTACACTGGGTTTTGCTGTTGGAAGACCTGTTTTTTGGTAATTCACATGTCCCTACCACCCAAGCGCGTTGTTGCTTTTGTACCAAAATTGATCCCCAAAATTGATTACAATTTAATAAAACTTTTCTGAACAGTTCCAATTCGACCAACAAACTCATCAAAACACCATGATATTGTACACACTTGGTTTAAACAAAATTTTATTCAGAATTTCTTCGCATGAACAGTTCGAAACACACAGCTAGGACACGCACTCAAGCAAATGCTTATATCACGTGACCAGAACAATACTAAATTACACACATTTTCGTAATGGTGGACATAACAACAATAAACCAGAAGAACACATTGAAAGAATGGGGATGGGGAGCTAAATAGGAACAAAAGAATCTACAGAAGATAAACAAGTCGCGTAAGGCGAAAATACAATATTTAGTCAAGTAGCTGCCATTTTTCAGCAAGACCGTATACTCGTAGCATCGTCAGTCCACCGCTCATGGCAAAGGCAGTGAAATTGACAAGAAGAGCGGGGTAGTAGTTGCGCTAAGAAGGATAGCACGCTTTTCTGTACCTCTCTTTGTTTTAACTTTCTGAGCGTGTTTTTAATCCAAACATATCATATCTATATGTTTTTGGAATCAGGAACCGACAAGGAATAAGATGAAAGTGTTTTTAAATTGATTTGGACAAATTAATTTTGATAATAATTTTTATATATTTAATTTTCAGAGCTTGTTTTTAATCCGAATATAACATATTTATATGTTTGTGGAATCAGCAAATGATGGAAAATAAGATAAACGTAAATTTGGATCGTTTTATAATTTTTTATTTTTTTTTACAATTTTCAGATTTTTAATGACCAAAGTCATTAATTAATTTTTAAGTCACCAAGCTGAAATGCAATACCGAACCCTGGGCTTCGTCGAAGATTACTTGACCAAAATTTCAACCAATTTGGTTGAAAAATGAAGGCGTGACAGTGCCGCCTCAACTTTCACGAAAAGCCGGATATGACGTCATCAAAGACATTTATCAAAAAAATGAAAAAAACGTTCGGGAATTTCATACCCAGGAACTCTCATGTAAAATTTCATAAACATCGGTCCAGTAGTTTAGTCTGAATCGCTCTACACACACACACACACACACACACGCACGCACATACACCACGACCCTCGTTTCGATTCCCCCTCGATGTTAAAATATTTAGTCAAAACTTGACTAAATATAAAAAGAAAAGGGAGGGGAAGGGGGAAGAAAGTAGGCCTACTAACAACCACAAGGAGAGACTAGGACGAAAGCGCATAGGAAGAGAGCAGCAAGTCTAAGACATGCAACATGTAAATTCAAGTAAATGTAACAATGTTTTATGGAAGGCAGTAATTCGTTAACATATAAACTACGAGACAAACGATAATAATCATTACTTATACGCTGCTTATGTAATCAAATACGATAACACAGAGAGAGTCAGTGTGGAGGTACACATACGCCTGCCCACACACACTTAAATGCGTGAACACATCCATCAAATCAGTCGACCAGATTTAACAATTTTACACACTTGTTGGCAATTGTGTTGTCAAACTCATGTCAAATTTAAAAGCAGTACAATAAGCCATTACAAAACAACAGGGTTTTTCCCCACATAGCCTACAAATAAATAAAGACGCCAAAACAGGCCTTTTACGGCTTCTGACGAGGCTTGGTTTTAATATAACTGGCCGCATCACAAAGATCTACAGCTTAATATATGTGTATAGTTTTTTATGACGATTAGTGTAGATTAGCTGCAGAGTGAAAGTACTGACTAAAAATAATTGCACGTTCCCACATGGTATGGTTTTTATATTTATTTTTTCTTCATTAGACCAATCCTCACATCCTGAATACGTCGAATTGTGAAAAAAACTAAAACCAGAAACAAACAAAACACAAAGAAACAAACAAAGAAACAAATACATAAAGAACAAACTAGCAAAAGTCCTGACACGCATGGTGCAGTGGCGTGGTGGTAATCGGGAGGTCGTGAGTTCGAATCCCGGTCGCTGCCGCCTGGTGGGTTAAGAGTGGAGATTTTTCCGATCTCCCAGGTCAACTTTATGTGCAGACCTGCTAGTGACTTAACCCCCTTCGTGTGTACACGCAAGCACACGACCAAGTGCGCACGGAAAAGATCCTGTAATCCATGTCGGAGTTCGGTTGGTTATGGAAACACGAAAATACCCAGCATGCCAACACAGCGAAAACGGAGTGAAGCTGACTATGCTCCCAGAGTATAGTTTGGGGAACCCAAATGGGCAAACGAGCTCACACGTAACCAGACAATTCTGGAACGCTGAAGAAGAAGAAGAAGAAGAAGAAGAAGAAGAAGAAGCTGACACCAATTGCTTGTCCTCCCTTCCTCCGCATTACTTTGATTGCGATTATTTTCTTCCCCCTCTTCAAGCCTGCCCTCACCCATTTCCCCCGTAAAGGAACAGAGGGCAAAGTCCGGAGAGATGTTGTATTGTCATCTATTATCTCTCGGTGCTCACTTATGTTTCTTTTTACATTTAGTCAAGTTTTGACTAAATGTTTTAACGTAGAGGGGGGAATCGAGACGAGGGTCGTGGTGTATGTGCGTGTGTGTGTCTGTCTGTGTGTGTGTGTGTGTGTGTGTGTGTGTGTGTAGAGCGATTCAGACTAAACTACTGGACCGATCTTTATGAAATTTTACATGAGAGTTCCTGGGTATGAAATCCCCGAACTTTTTTTCATTTTTTTGATAAATGTCTTTGATGACGTCATATCCGGCTTTTCGTGAAAGTTGAGGCGGCACTGTCACGCCCTCATTTTTCAACCAAATTGGTTGAAATTTTGGTCAAGTAATCTTCGACGAAGCCCGGACTTCGGTATTGCATTTCAGCTTGGTGGCTTAAAAATTAATTAATGACTTTGGTCATTAAAAATCTGAAAATTGTAAAAAAAAATAACAATTTATAAAACGATCCAAATTTACGTTCATCTTATTCTCCATCATTTTCTGATTCCAAAAACATATAAATATGTTATATTTGGATTTAAAACAAGCTCTGAAAATTAAATATATAAAAATTATTATCAAAATTAAATTGTCGAAATCAATTTAAAAACACTTTCATCTTTTTCCTTGTCGGTTCCTGATTCCAAAAACATATAGATATGATATGTTTGGATTAAAAACACGCTCAGAAAGTTAAAACAAAGAGAGGTACAGAAAAGCGTGCTATCCTTCTTAGCGCAACTACTACCCCGCTCTTCTTGTCAATTTCACTGCCTTTGCCATGAGCGGTGGACTGACGATGCTACGAGTATACGGTCTTGCTGAAAAATGGCATTGCGTTCAGTTTCATTCTGCGAGTTCGACAGCTACTTGACTAAATGTTGTATTTTCGCCTTACGCGACTTGTTTCTTTTTCAGACATAGGTAGAATGAAAGGCTGTCTTATTAAAGTAGATGGACAGGAATGCTACAGGTTTGACGACGCACAGGTCAGCAGGAAAACGAATGTTACATGTACCAGCGGTGTCCTGAACGGATCTGTCATCAGAGTGTCCAAAGACACCACAGGACTCTCAAAAGAGGATGCGACAATTAACATGTGTGAACTCCAAGTGATAAGTATGTTTATCATTTTTGCTTACCATAATTATAAACGTCGAGTAAATATCACTAACATAAGTTTGTTTGTTTGTTTGTCGTTTACTTGTTTGGAGACACTTATTTAACAACCCCGACATTTCCCCCGTACAATGTCGTTTTTAGAAGTGCATGTAATACAAATCAACTGCAGACTTTGGGTATATATATACGTTACGCATCTGTTTTAAGTAATCCAACTTCCCTAGTTCTACGCTTAACAATGTCTCCATGGTCATTGAGGCAGCTTTTTTAAATCGTGTAATTCTGACAACTTGATACCAGAATGTGGATTTATTCGACTATTGGCACGATTGCAAATCAAACCGTACGATATAAGAGAACACCAGAAGCGCCTATTATCAGCGAAGCAATTTACGTGAACTATATTGGTAATTTAACCTCAACATGCCAGGACGTTTACGTCAAGGAATAGAAGAACGCGCATGCGCAGCCTCACTGAATACGCACGCAGTGCTTTACTACCAGACATAAATTTTATCTCTTGGATTATCGCTTACATCCTTCTTGTGTGTGTAATTATTTGTGGAAAGCTGCACTTGAATGTGCTGATTGGATTGTTTTGTGTATTGTGACAGTTTTTTGGATTGTATTTATCAATGGTTTAGGTGAGTGAACAGTTTTTCTTTCATTGGTATTTGCGTCCACGCTTACAGCGGAAAGACAATGGCGGACCTCAGTCATGATGAGTCAGATAGCGAACGAAAGGAATGCGCAGATTTGTCACGTAGTGGCGCTAACTCTGGAGTGCAAGAAATGTTTTCGGAGTTGATGAAACGATTTGATCGTATGGAGAAAAGGATGCATCACTTAGAAGAGAGTGACAGTGTTGAACACGAGAATGAAGCCAGTTCCGACAGGGTCGGTAACATATCTGGCATTTGCGCTGACAGGGTCAGCGAAGAAGACAAAAATGAGCTCGCCAGGGGCGAGGAGGAAGATGAGGAAAGCGTTTTTCAAGTGGTGGTGAAAAACGCTAACAGTAACACAAGTAAACCTGATATTCTGGACACACTGGAATTAGACCTGGAGCTGGCAGAAAAAGAGGGGGCCCCAGTTGCTGAGAAATTGGCAAAAATCGTTGAAAACAGATTCACTGTCCGCATGTCAGACCAGAAATTGCAAGAAAAACTAGACAAGCACTTGGTGCCAGAAAATTGCAAGCAAATGAAAGCTCCTCATTTAAACGAGGAGCTAATTGACAAAGGGAGTGTGGACAGGAATGCAAGGAAAAATGACATGCGCCTGTACAACATTCAAAAACTGTTGTCAAAAGCCTCCGCCGCACTAGTAAATGCATCAGACAAGCTTCATTCGGACATGCTTGAAATTTCAAACCAGACGACCGGCGATCTTGACAAAGAAACAGTGTTAAAAATGGCAAACGAGGGTCTCGCAGCAAATGGTGACGTCATTGCTCTTTTGGGTACAGCACAGTTAGAACTCTCTCAGAGACGAAGATTCCAGTTACAAGCCTGCTTGCCAAAGGACATCGCTTCTATCGCTAATGCAAAGATAGAGGTAGGGTCGAACAACTTGTTTGGAGAAGATGTTGACAAAAAGGTTCGCACAGCGCGCGAAGCTTACAAGTCGGCTTCAGGCAGGGGCAGTGGTGGCGCACACCGGTTCCAGCCTTACAGCCAGAGAGGAGGCAGGCCTTTTTTAGGAAGAGGCCACGCCTCACAGTCAGCGAGAGGAATGACGACATACCGTTCCCGGGGGTCATTCAGGGCAAGAGGAAACTCGCGTGGGAACTACAACCGAAAGTAGACAAGAACTCTGATCATGCTGCCCAGCGTCCTGTTTCTGAGGTGAATACATTTTATGACAGTTTACAACAAACACTTTGTTTACTCAATGATCTGAAAGACAAATTTAAAGCAGGACAAATTAGGGAAAATATAGAACAGTGGGAGAAATTGACTTCAGACAAGGTTGTCCTTAGTATGGTGCAAGGGGTAAACATTGATTTTACAGGAGTGCCTGTGCATAGTGGTGAGATTTTTCCACCTAAGTTTTCACAAGAACAGACACTGGCCATTGACGCAGAAGTAGAGGAGCTGATAAGGAAAGGAGTAGTTGTTGAATGCAGTCATACTATGGGTGAGTACATCTCACCTATTTTTGTGAGACCGAAGAAAGACAATAAGCTTAGACTTATCCTTAACCTGAAGAACTTGAATAAGACAGTTGAGTATCATCATTTCAAAATGGAAACATTACGTCATGCTTTAGCGCTGGTGACAGAGTGCTGTTGGTTTGCTTCTTTGGATTTAAAAGAGGCTTACTTCTCAGTTCATGTGAATGAAAAATCACAAGAGTACCTGAAGTTTTTCTGGAAGGGGAAGTTGTATAAGTTTACGGTTTTTCCTAATGGATTGGCGTGTTGCCCACGTTTGTTTACCAAGATTCTCAAACCTGTTATGGCCCACCTTCATAGCTTAGGGTTTATCTCCACCATCTTTATAGACGACACTTTGCTGATCGGTGATTCTGAGATAGAGTGCATCAGAAATGTTAAAACATCAATTGATGTGTTTCAAAAACTGGGGTTTGTCATACATCCCACCAAATCAGTTATCAGACCTTCCCACCAAATTACGTATCTAGGGTTTGAAATCAACTCAGAGACAATGACAGTGAGGCTGACTCAAGAAAGGAAGGACAGGATTGTGGTATTAGCCAATAGTCTACTGGACAAAGGGAGATCAAAGATTAGAGAGCTTGCTAAATTGATTGGCATGGCAGTGGCTAGTTTTCAAGGAGTGAAATATGGGGCTCTGTGGTACAGAAACATGGAAAATGACAAAATTGTGGCATTAAAACAGAACCATGGAAACTATGATGCTGAAGTGATTTTCTCAGAGGAAGCCAAACAGGACATGGTATGGTGGAGAGATAACATTCTAGTAGCTGATAGCCCGGTTGAGGTTTCACCAGGAGAGCCAGAATTTGTTATCCATTCAGATGCGTCTCTCACAGGATGGGGTTGTTCTTGTAGTGAGGGCAGAACAGGTGGGCACTGGACAGAGACAGAAAAACAGATGCACATTAATGTGTTAGAACTACAAGCTGCATTGTTTGCTTTGAAGGCTTTCGCGAGTGACAAGAGGGGTATTCACATTCGACTTATGCTCGATAATACCACAGCTGTGGCATGCATAGCTAACATGGGAACTAATCACTCAGCTAACTGTAATGCTGTGACGAAGGAAATCTGGAATTTCTGTGTAGATAGAGACATTTGGGTGACAACTGCGTACATACCTGGTGTAGAGAATGTCGAAGCTGATGAAGAATCTAGAAAACTGAATTTAGATGCTGAGTGGAAGCTAAATTCGAATTTACTCTTCCACGCTCTTCAAATACTTGAGTTTGAGCCAGAGATAGATTTGTTTGCTTCCCGAATTAATTGTCAGTATTCCAGATACGTAGCATATCGGCCGGATCCAGAAGCGGTTAGTGTCAACGCACTTAACATGTCGTGGTATGGTTTGCGATTGTATGTTTTTCCACCTTTTTGTTTACTGCCCAGGGTACTACAAAAGATGAACAAGGACAAAGCACAAGGTGTGATAGTGGTTCCATACTGGCCAAGCCAGCCCTGGTTCCCTCGGTTAGGGAGTCTGTTGATAGCGAAGCCAGTTCTTGTGTCAGCAAGGGACAATCTACTTCACATGCCTGCAAACCCAAACATGGAGCATCGGCTCAGAAAAACACTGCAAATTCTTATTTGCAAAGTATCAGGGGTAGGCTCAGAAGCAGAGGACTTTCGCAGCAAGCAGCCTCAGTGGTCTGCGCATCCTGGAGAACAGGGACAGCTAAACTGTATGCCGTATACATCAAAAAGTGGAAAATGTATGCGAGTAAAAGAGGCATTGATTCTGTTCACCCTTCTGTAATTAATGCAGTAAATTTCCTGGGAACATTGTTTGCTGCTGGACAAAGTTATAGTAGTATCTGTGTTGCGAGATCAGCGCTTTCAGGCTACCTTGAAATAGAAGACTGTGGCACTTTTGGTGAACACAGATTGGTTAAGCGGTTTGTAAAGGGGATTTTTGAATTGAGACCATCTTTCCCTAAATACTCTGCTACGTGGGACGTAGATACAGTTCTCTCTTATCTAGAGAATCTTATTCCATTGGGAAAATTGACTTTAAAAGAATTATCAAGCTAGTTAGCTACATTGATTGCTATCTTATCCGGACAAAGGTGTCAGACAATTCACTCCCTTTCTTTGTCGTCAATGAAACTTACAGGCTACAAGTGTGTGTTTCATATAAACTCAGTGATGAAACAATCAAAGAAAGGAAAACATGTAGCTCCAATTGAGTTATTGTCGTTTGACAAAAATCCTAATCTGTGTGTAATCGCAACCATCAAAGAATATTTACGTCGTACAAAGGACTTGAGAGACACAGATAAACTGTTCGTAAGTTATCAAATACCTCATGGACCAATTTCCAAAGATACACTGGCTCGGTGGATTAGAGACACTCTGAGTAGAGCAGGTGTGGATACCTCTTTGTTTACGGCTCACAGCACCAGATCTGCAAGTACGTCGGCAGCGGCTGCCAGGGGCACGCCAATTGACGTCATAATGAAAGCTGCCGGATGGTCGTCGGAGTCCACCTTTGCTCGTTTTTACAAAAAGACACCTTCGGTTAACATGGGTCAAGTCTTACTGGACTCTTTTCTCAAGAAAGATTGAGGTGAGTGATTTCGTCAAAGAATATAACTTGACAGTTTGGAAGGTTACAGTGGTGATAAACATGTACACATATCTCTAAAAATTCCTTGACGTAAACGTCCTGGCATGTTGAGGTTAAATTACCACAAACATGCGAGACTTACCTTGTGTAAGTTGAAGCTTGTTTCGGATTTAGCCGATACATGTTACAGGAACGTTTATGTCAAGTCCCACCCTAATCCTGTGGAAATAAAAATCCCAGCCCTTGGGTTACGTTATAGTCTAGTTCTCTTGAAGGAGAATAATTAATTTGTGTACATGTTGTATGTATTATATGTTCTGAAGAGTGAGGCTGCGCATGCGCGTTCTTCTATTACTTGACATAAACGTTCCTGTAACATGTATCGGCTAAATCCGAAACAAGCTTCAACTTACACAAGGTAAGTCTCGCATGTTTGTGGTAATTAATACTCTTTGCCTGGTTTGTTTGAAGGATTTGTTTAATCTATTTCAATCTTTTGTAAATGTTTGAATCAGTCTCTTCGGGGTCGATTGGGTCTGACTGTCACATCACATGGCCCAAGATAAAAAGTATCGTCAATCTGAAAATGAGAAAAACAGCAAAAACAATTGCCATTCCAAACATATTAACTTGTGCAAACCTACAAACCTGCCTAGATATAATTTGTATGTTTACTTTGAGACTAATGGAAGTAACCAAGTGCACACGTGTTGTAAATCAGAGATATTGTCATTTGAAAGGTTGCAGTGACGACTACTGGGACAGTGGGTGTGACAGGAGGTGTGGTAGCTGCAGTAACGGAGAGGTGTGTGACAAGGTGACAGGACACTGCTCCAGCTGTCCCCCTGGCATCAAGCCTCCACTGTGTGATACGGGTGAGTGATGTACAAACCAGTGCTAACAAATTATTTAATATAATAGACTATATGTACATGGATTAGGAAGTTGTTTTGGACAAAGTGTTCTCGTCTTTAAAGGCACACTCCAGGAGTTTACATACATTACAAACATCCTTTCGTTTGAACACATACTGCCGGAGAACATCAGGGCTGCTCTCCCTGGATAGCGAGCAATTTTCAAAGAATGTCTTTTGCGTCCTCTGGACCCGTGTGAAACCGAAGCCTCGTCATTGCGCAAAATTGAAGTTTTGTAAGTCCGAAAGCACGAAGTCGGAATATAGGCCAGGAAAGAGGGACATGTGTGATTCTCACTTTCCTGGAGGGTTTGGAGCGTTGAATAATGAATGTCGGCATTCACATATTTGAGGTATGCCGGCTTTGTTGTCCGAAAGGGGAAGTTGCATTCTGATCAAGGGACATAACCTACTTTAACTGGTAAAGCTCCACGTGGTGGTGTTCCCCTTTACACTTGTTTTGTTGTTCGTAACCAAATGTATACACTTACACCAGATTCCTTTTAAAGATTTAGAAAATTGCTGCAGTTTTTTTGAAGCAATATGTATGAAATACGACTAGAGCCGACTTGACAGATGGCAGTTGCACACAATACGCGAACGACTGCGGTAGCCTAGAATAAACCATTGAAGAGCGTGTAGGGTTTACATGTGATAATTAGCCCTGCAAGAGACATGTATTCGTCATGAAATGGCGTTGACGGCCCTACAATGTGTGTTTCGTCGGTTTTCTATGGCTTTTTCGTGAAAAGCTTTACTCATTCTGTAAACCTCCTGTGAGGCGGAGTGGGGATTCAAAGAAAACATTACATAAACACCTCACATGTTTATTGTCATGTAGACTTGCTTGTATATTTAATGTTGTAAACCTAACGTTGCTGTTGTCTGCCTTTACCTGATGGTGGAGGTATTATCTGTCGGTGTAGTTTGTATTATCAGATGAATTACAAAGCCAGGTTTAGTCCACAAACAGAAAGCGTCAGTACTTCTCAAGCTACAACAGTGCATCACCAAAATGTTATTGAAAAAAGGTAAATCATAACCTTATGACTTTCTTTCTACAGAATGTGAAACTGGGACCTATGGACACAACTGTACACAGACTTGCAGTGCAGGATGTGAGGATGTCTGTGACAAAGTCTCAGGACACTGCACGTGCAAACCTGGATGGCTGGGGCCTGCTTGTGATGCTGGTATGTGTGCATTGTTTGTGACAATGTGGGTTGCAGCTGTATTTGAAATTGCATTTTGGTTATTTTATCCCTTTTCGCAGCACCACATATTTCAAGACTTCAAGGATAATGGGACAGGGTGACGCAGTAGTCCCCCTTATCACAGGCAGCTGCGCTGCATTGACGGAGTTGTCTCCCTAAGCGTGAGCTAGTTTTGGTAGCTTGCCGTTTTTGGTACGTTGGTAGACAGCATACCCGTGAGATGTGGAGTAGCTGATTGTGATGGGGTCTGGCTGCTGTTATTACCTGGAATGCGTTTGCGAACCTTTGTGTTGCCATAGCAGATTTTATAGGGCTAATATAATTTGGCTCTAAAATCTCAATCCCGTTTGACCGGCTTTGTCTCCAAAGGCGATTCTTGTGCTTCGGGCTCTCGGTTAGAAAAAGAAGACGACACAAGGGTGAAACGATATTTGCTAAACACAAATCGATTGAAAGGCATTGCTTTCTTAACGACACATGCTCCAAAAAACAGGTATATGCCAACATTACAAAGAAGTTGCAGGACGCTGATTGTAGGTTGCTTAAATACATTTTGGGCTTAAGTTGTGTTCTGACACGTAATACTGTGACCGAATATACAACTTGACATTGTGTTGGTTCAGTATACTCTAAGCCACTGCATTCATTTTGTTCGTGATGGGAGCACCTGTTTTGTCTCTCATTTTTGTCTGCTGTTACAGCTAATATGCACAATGAGTGAATCTGCATATTATCAGGGAAGAAACAGTTGTGCTGGTTAAATCAAAGTGAACGTTGTTGTTGTTGTTGTTGTTGTTGTTGTTGTTGTTGTTGTTGTTGTTGTTGTTGTTAGTGTTGTTGGTATTTTTGTTGTTGTTATTGTTGTTGTTTTCTACTAGACAATATTGGGCAGATCAACTCACTAGAATAACAGCAACAAAACAGGGAGCTAGGTTATGGAATATTGAACAAAACTGCTTGAAGACATATCTAATAAATACTGGAATGTAATTTACTTGGTTTGGTTCGTTGATTGGTCTTTTATTTACCATTGACTGCTGGTCGCTGCTACGCAGTGTGTCCTGGGAGAACATATGGTCTCAACTGCATGCAGAATTGCAGTGCCCACTGCAATGGTACTTGTGACAAGGCTACAGGACATTGTGCGTGCAACAGAGGATACATACCTCCGTTGTGCTTGACAGGTGTGTATCTGTTCATGTCGGGTCACTGCAAACATTAAAATATGCAGTACGCCCATTGTAGGGTGCTTATAATTGTGGAGTATAAGTTTGTGTCCATTCGACAAAAATAAATGTACAACTGGGCATTGTGTAGGATCACTATACCATCAGTCAATGCAGACATTGTATTCTTGATGGGAAAATTTGTTTTGCACCTCTTTTTGTTATCTGTTACACATATGTGTTACAGCTGTTATGTAAGATCAGGAAATGTGCATAAATAATCAAGGAAGACACAGTTGTTATGGTTTAATCAAACTGCAAGACTGCTTTTGTTATCTTTTGTTTATCAAAAGAAACCTAGTGCTATGACATTACACCTAAACTTGTGGTGGATACCGTAACGATATGTCCGGTTCTGTCACACATATATCCCTTGTCTTTTGCAAATACGTATTTATAGCCCACCTAGCACAACATATATACTATGCACGATAGTTTATTTAGTGCCCCTAATAATGCTGCGTGTACTGCTAACAGAGATCCTGAGAGACAAAATGGAAGCCCAATTTACCATCATCGGTGGCGCTGTGGGTGGATCTGTGGTTGTGTTGGTTGTGATCATCATTATTGTTGTCATCGTCGTGAGGTAACTGGTGTAATGCGCCCAATATATATATATATTTTTTACGTGTTCTTGCATCCATGTTTTAAGAGAATACTTAGTATGAAACAAAGACGTAAAGAACGACATACACGAAGATATATAAAATAAGGAACGCGTGATTCTAGAAGTACAACTATGCACTACGTGTCCTTATCATAAGAATTATTCAGTAAAAGTCACATGTAATGGATACAAATGAAGACATACACGCAAAACCCCGTATAAAATTCTAACTTTACACACACATTGATAACATCATGATACCGTTTTGTTTGCTTTGTACTTCTGATTTAGCAGGAAGGTATGCCTTGTCTAAAATCGGTAGAAACACATTTTAAACTAATGTTGCAAACATTAAATTGTCAGTGTACCTTGCTCTTCCTTTGATAGGCGGAGAAGAAGTCGACCCAAAGCCAAGGAAATGAAAGAAAACATCACCCAAGATCAAACAATACAACAGGTCAACGTTTATCAGAATGTATCTAATGCTACCAATGGTACAATGGGCGACATTGGAAGAGACACAAATCGACAAGGTAAGGATTTTACAAACTTTTGGATAGTTCACGGGGTGTTTTTTTCTTAAAAGGCTTGTGCAGCAGAAGTTTTGTCTGTCTGTTGGTCACATTTGTTTAAACTCTTGATGGAAATATGCGAAAAGCTGTTGGATTAATCATACTACATGTATTTTGGAAACTTACGGGGTTTTGGTAAAAGGTTCTATTATTATTAGGACATTTCCAGAAAACATCACAATTTGAATTGTTCAGGGTGTTCTTCGACAGTAGAAATCTTGGCAGATGGTAAGTCATTACAACTTCCTTTATTGTGCCCCCCCCCTCCCCACCAAAAACAGCACCCCAAAAACAACAAACAAATATTAATAATCCAAGACCGTTTCGATCTTCACAACAATAATACTGTAACGAGCTCTTAGATTTTCAACAACAATTGTTTCTGATAAGTTGAATGGTTACCATCCCATAACAACAGAGCGGATGCCCATGCTGCTACGCACGATCTTGATTTTTTGTTTTAACTTTGTTGTAGCTGATACAAAACCTAAGGAGGCACCCAGGCCAGAACCAAGAAAGAAAAGGAGTACGAACAAAACCAAACCAGTGGTAAACGCAGAAGCCACTTACGTCAACAGGGCTTTCGAAGAAAGATGCATCAACCCAGATGAACCTCCCTGTCTCCACGATTCACTGCCACCAAGAGTGATTGCCCCTGTTGCTAGGGACGACGCATTTGAGTGTGTAGAGGAGGACGATGTGAATGTAGAACTGGAAGACAATGAAGTGGATTTGGAAGTAGAGAAGCAGTATGACGCAGAAGTGCGTGAGCGTGTGTACTACAATGATGGCGTGTACATGACGTCAGCAGGATCGGATCTCAAGCTTGACTCAGTGCAGGAATCCCTTCTAGAAAAACTACGGGGTGAATTCATCGACCAAGAGTTTGAGGTACGTTTTATGGGAATGAATAATAATGGTCAGTTTGGCTTTTTAAGGGCAGTTTTCCTTAGAATTGATTGCTTTTATCATTGCTTAATTTCAAACTGCAGAAACAAACTTGATTAATGTTACTGTGTATGTATTTAATTTGTGCATAATTATACATGACTGACAGTTTATTTTTCTTTCTGTCAGCCTGTGTGTCACTGTTTGTCTGTTTGCTTTTCTGCCTGTCTGCTTGAATGTGTCTGTGTGTTTTTGTTTTTCTCATACTTAATAAAGAAAATGTTTTCTTTGTTTCTTATAATTTTTTCTCAGAAGTGTTGATGAAAAATGTTCAAACTTCATATTTTCTATGACAAATAAATAACGGAAATAAATGTTGTTTCAGTCACTTCCTTTAGGACTGACCAAAGCCCATGACACTGGTGCCAAAGATGAAAACTACTACAAGAACAGGTTCAAGTCAATCGTACCATGTAGGTGTTCGTTAATACTTTGTTTTAAGGTGTGTGTGTGTGTGTGTGTGTGTGTGTGTGTGTGTGTGTGTGTGTGTGTGTGTGTGTGTGTGTGTGTGTGTGTGTGTGTGTGTGTGTGTGTGTGTGTGTGTGTGTGTGTGTGTGTTTATGTAAATGTATGTTGCTTGTTGTCTGTGTTATTATCGCGCAATACTTATCATCCATTATTAGTCTTGCTAGCTGGTTTACTTAATGACAGACTTTGTTCGTTTTTGACTCTGTCTTTTATTTTCATCTATTCTTATAGTTATCCCAGCGAAGCTGGAGGTATCCCGTGAACGTGTAATCGATTTGAGAAATGTGCACACCGAATAATACATGATTAAGTAGATGTGCAACGCCAAGTCACTGCATACCCCAGCGAAAGACAAACCTCTCTCTCTCTCTCTCTCTCTCTCTCTCTCTCTCTCTCTCTCTCTCTCTCTCTCTCTCTCAAACACACACTGACACACACTGACACACACACACACACACACACACACACACACACACACACACACACACACACCCAAGTTACACACGTACACACGTACACACATACACACTCACTCACACGCACCCACTCACTCTCTCACACACACTTCACTGTACACACAAAACACACCCCCATACGCACATATAGACACACGGACATACACACCTTTACAAACAAACACACATACACACACACATACACTTACGCACAAACACAAACCAACCCTCCCACTCTCTCTCTCTCTATCTCTCTCTCTCTCTCTCTTTCTCTCTCTCTTTATCTCTTATACAAACAGACACACACACACACAAACACACACACACACACACACACACACACATGTACATACGCACGCATGTACGCACGCATACACCCACAGACACACACACACACACACACACACACATTGACACACAAATCTCACACACAATACACACACTCACACGCACATACACGGTTGGCCTAGTGGTAAGGCGTCCGCCCCGTGATCGGGAGGTCGTGGGTTAGAACCCAGGCCGGGTCATACCTAAGACTTTAAAATTGGCAATCTAGTGGGTGCTCCGCCTGGCGGCTGGCATTATGGGGTTAGTGCATGCTAGGACTGGTTGGTCCGGTGTCAGAATAATGTGACTGGGTGAGACATGAAGCCTGTGCTGCGACTTCTGCCTTTTGTGTGGCGCACGTTATATCTCAAAGCAGCACCGCCCTGATAATTATGGAAACAAACAAACAAATACGCACATAGACAGACGGACACACACACCTTTACAAACAAACACATATACACACTCATACACACACAAACATACACACAAACTCATGCACACACACACATTCACACACACACACACTCCGGTTGGTCCGGTGTCAGAATAATGTGACTGGGTGAGACATGAAGCCTGTGCTGCGACTTCTGTCTTGTGTGTGGCGCACGTTATAATTATGTCAAAGCAGCATCGCCCTGATATGGCCCTTCGTGGTCGGCTGGGCGTTAAGCAAACAAACAAACAAACACCCACACACACCCACACACACACACTGTACATACGCACGCACACACACACACACACACACACACACACACACACACACACACATTGACTGACACAAATCTCATACACACATAACACACACTTATACGCACATAGACCGGCACGGTTGGCCTAGTGGTAAGGCGTCCGCCCCGTGATCGGGAGGTCGTGGGTTCGAACCCCGGCCGGGTCATACCTAAGACTTTAAAATTGGCAATCTAGTGGCTGCTCCGCCTGGCGTCTGGCATTATGGGGTTAGTGCTAGGACTGGTTTGTCCGGTGTCAGAATAATGTGACTGGGTGAGACATGAAGCCTGTGCTGCGACTTCTGTCTTGTGTGTGGCGCACGTTATATGTCAAAGCAGCACCGCCCTGATATGGCCCTTCGTGGTCGGCTGGGCGTTGAGCAAACAAACAAACAAATACGCACATAGACAGTCGGACACACACACCTTTACAAACAAACATATATACACACTCATACACACACAAACATACACACAAACTCATGCACACACACATTCACACATACACACCCACACACACACTCTCTCTCTCTCAAACACACACACACACACACACACACACACACCACACACACACACACACACACACACTCACACGCACTCACTCACTCTCTAACAAAAAACTTCATACACACAAAACACACACCCATACGCACATATGGACAGACGGACATGCACACCTTTACAAACAAACACACATACACGCACACACATACACTTATGCCCACACACACACACTTACACACACACGAGTACAGACTCATGCACGCGTGCGCACCGTCGCACACACACACACACACACACACACACACACACACACACACACACACACACACACACAAATACACACACACCACACACATACGAGTACAGACTCATGCACGCGTGCGCGCACACACACACACACACACACAAATGCACACACACACACACACACACACACACACACAGTAACACTAACACATGTGCACAAAATGAACACAAACACACACACTGCGCGAGAGAGAAAGACTACAGGGAGGCATGACGTCATGATGCATTAATTGACGTCAAAGACTTTCGACCGTGACGTATTCTTCTTACGCGAGCTTTATCCATAGACTTGGAAACTACGGAATTTCTACCCGTCCAAAGCGGCCTGGGGTGGCGTTTGCTGAAAAAATGGGGGCGCCTATTTTACCCACCGTATTTTTGTTAGTATGGTCCCCATTTTTGGTGAACTTCCATCTCCAACTGCAGCACGTAGCCGGGCACAACGAATCCTTCTTTATCATGTATTATTCGGTGTGCACATTTCTCAAATCGATTATCACGACTTTCCGACCTTGACATTGTAGTTAGGGTCATGTGGGCGTCGGCATCATTGTCCAATCAGAAATTTTGATGCGCTTCCGCTTCCTGTCCCGCCCAGTCTGCGCAAAAGAAATGGCGCAAAACTGTTTGCGCGGAAAAAGGTGATGAAAAAAAGAACACAACCTGGTTTGATAACCAAATGATTGCGATCTTGCATTCTAGCATCATTTAATGTGGAACAACGACACATCTGATAAACAAATAGCCAGTTTGTTACCAACATGAGAAACTAGGGTTTAGAATCGAAGCGGTAAACCCGGACGCTGTTTGTACACGTAAATCCGGAGAAGCTATCGAAGTAGGTGACATGTCGTTTCACTCCGAGTGTGCCAGCACCGGCCCTCTACCCGCCAAACCCCCACTAGGCAGGGAAAGTGGTTCGACCTTGCATGAATGCAGGGCAAGTTCGAGTTTGCTAGCTAAAATTGCTGCTAGTGCTTGCCTTGTCTAGATCTGGAACTTTTTCAATTGGATTTTTTCTCTCTATTATACTGGAATAAGTGGGTGCTTTTCTAGATCTAAGCATCGACCGAATTAGATAATGATGTTCCTTGCATTGCATTCTCCTAAATCTGTTATTATAATTGTTCGTTTTTTGTTGATAAGCTTACAAGATTTTTTCTTTTTTAAGTAAGTGGTTTCACACGTACAACATGAGACCCACATGCACTAGACAATGGAAGTTGAGGTCCTCGTTCAATACCACAAATGCCAGTATTATACTTCAGACTCCTTTTGGAGGAATGTGTGGGGTTTGGGTGTTGAACTTGAAGTGGCAGATTGTTTGCACAGGTATGAATGTTCGTACGTTCGTACGTGCACGCATGTATGCAGGCATATGTTTGTCAAGCAGGAACATGCAACATTTTGTTGACCGTATGTGAGTGCGTGTGTAATAAAACCAACGACAAACAATACAAAAAGCTCCAGCTCTGCTTCTTCACCAGTCACAGACGCATTGCGTTGTTCAGCTTTCCAGAAATATATTAACTCAGTCAGAACCGGCTTCATGAATATTTTATTTCAGGAAAAAATCAATCGAATCTACACAAAAAAAGGTTATTGCGTTGTTCTGTCTTTGAGACTGTATCACGTAATATTGAGCTACTAGAAGAAACATGTCTGTGGCATAGTTTGACCCAACAGATAGAGAAGTCAACAGAGGTATTCTGCCGTCAGCAGCTTTATTGCTGTTTTGAATTTGATCTTGCATAATTTTATTACATAATTTTGCAACACACAAAGAAATCGTAATTGAATATTTTACGCAAAATTGAATAATTCGCAAACATGTTTGTATGAACAAATATTATTTTAAGAAAATATGAGTGTGGATGGACGTATTTTGAGTGAAGTAGCAGAAATTCTTTTTAAGTTCTTTAGCTACATGCACACGTTCTGTTAATTACGTTCTTAGCAGGGAGATCCAGATTAATAATACTGCTGTGACAGGTTGTGGTTTCCATACACACTTTGAATACAGGAAAACAAAAACAAAAACACAGTTAAAAAAAAATGTGCACATATGATTAAAATATTAAAGTGTACAGAATAAAAGCAAGATATGTACAAAAACAAATCTCGTGGTTCTCTTGTCAAACCCACTGTAGTAAGCACAGAATAGGAGAGAAGATTTTGGAGAAGGTGGCTTAACCTACTGAAGTAAATGATCAAGAGGATTCTAAGCATCCAGTGCTAAAGCTCTCAAATCACAAGACATACACACTTGTTGTGGCTATCCGAACTGTTGATTTAAAAAAACCATACCTACACATTGTAAACATCTATTACAAAATTATATATATTGTATGGATCTGTCTTTGTAAAATATACTGTTCAGAAAATTTTAAATAATCTGCACAAATCTCGTGGTTCTCTTGTCAAGTAGTAGGCACAGAAAAAAAAAAACCTGTGTTTTGTCTTGTAAATTATACTTTACTAAATGTGTACAGTATTCTAAGAAAAGAAAAATTCTTCCTTTTTATCATATCAATTGCCTCCCTTGGATTTTATTTGTAAAATAACTCTGAGAAAAAAAGCTTTCTACTTAAAAGCAGTGCAATCAGGAAAATGGGTACAACCTGTGTGTATACCTTTATTCCTTATTCTTTTTATTTAGGATGTCACTACGCAGTTTTACTGATTTAAAAAAAAATTCGCTTCAAATTATCTCCCTTGAACAAACACTTCTTTTTACAATTAAATTTTGTTTACACGAAGAGGTAGTTTTAAGGGTATATACAAGAAAACATTATTGCAGCCTTAGATGTATTTACATTTGGACTAATTCCATTAAAAAAAAATTCAAACTATAAATGATAAATCAAAATAAAACAGATTTTGAGGCTGTGCACAAGCTAATAGGATTAAACACGAAAGTCGTACCCAAGAATCGTCAAATACTTTTGCTAACAGCTATACTTAAACATAAGAAAATATGATCTGCATCTCTTGTTATGAAGATGATGGCACTGGTCCACCGAAGTGCATGCCATATATGCTTTACTGTGCGCTCTCCCTCTCAATGGTCTTTCTCTGGCTGACTCGATTCTGAGGAGATAAACGAAAACACATTCAGTACAAGCTGTACAAAATAACAACAAAACTAGTATTACTTAAAGTAGCTGCTGGTTTCTGAGTATTTGATTGAAGGCCCAATCCGACTTGTAAGAAGTTTGCCCGACTGTCGCAGATTTGGTCAGGTAATTGCATGGAGTAAAATCATGCCTCAATTTGGTAACATACAAACTGCAATATTCTAAGGCTGTGAGTGTGAGAATACATCGGCGCCACTTTTTAAAAACTTTCTTTTTGTGTGTGCGCATGTTTTAGTGCCAAAAATGAATAGGCCGAGTGCTCTCTCTGCAAAACTTGTGTGAAGCTTCAGAGCTCTATCAATGGTTTGAAAGAAAAAACATACTTTTCCATTTTTGACGTTCTTGTTCCCTTCCCTGTGAAATTTACTGTCCGTAGGTTACCGGATTTTGTTAATGTCCGTGAAAACCTCAACTATTCATTGCTGAGTGCCTGGTGATAGCTATCCCCCTCAACGACCTAGCACTGCTGAATCCTGATTCTTCCCATTGTTTGATTCTGTAATGAAATTGTGTAGTTGGTAGTTATGTGAGCTTCTTCTTGGGGGGGGGGGGGGGGGTGGGGGGTGGGGGTTATTTAATTATCAGATCACAAAGTAAGACTTCATTGTAATGTGCAGATATTTGTTCAGGTGCCCACCATTTTCTATGTGAAAACATGTTGCTAACTGACATGAACCCAACCATAAAACGTGATGTAGGTGAGTAGCCCATCTAGAAAAAAGAACCTGTTCTAATTCGGAATTAGAACAGGTTCTTTTTTCTAGATGGGCTACTGACACCTACATCACGTTTCATGGTTGGGTTCATGTTAGTTAGAAACATGTTTTCAAATTCTCATCAGGCAATCACGGCTGACACTAAACACAGAACAGGTGGGATAGACATAATTCAATCTACTCACCTTCCTTGCATTGTGAGACTGGCCATATGAATCTGCTGAAGTAGTTCCTGCACATATTTAATCAAATATTCATCTGAATAACGTGTTAATATCGCTTGTTCTAGCAAATCAAACTTGACAGTTTTCTGAAGGTTTGCACAATTTAAGAGCTTGCCTGTCCCCAATCATTACAATAAGAAACAACATCTAGTATGCAAGTATTTGCAGGGTATGAAGGTTTTAATATAATGTCTGTTCTTCTGGGGGCATGGAGAAACACCTTACACAACAAATTTCAAACAATTGAGGTCACACCATAGGTTTACTCACAAACAAACAACAGCAATACAATAAACAGTCTGCAAACGCCTACATGTTGTCTACACTAGGTATAAAGAAACAAAGAAGCACATGAAGACGGGCTTTGTCAAGTAGACCATTATAGCGAATGAGCAACAGCTGATGATCCAGACCACCAAATTGACATGATTTCCCCTTATTCAGTTTGTGATTGTAGTCATATTGACGATGCATGACTTCAATTTTTCTAAGTAAGTCTCTTGGTGCGTTTACGGATACATTCATTGTCACAATTACGACATGCTAATGTCTAACCTGGGTAAACTTCAATTCATGACTTTTTTTTAACTGGCATAGACATTATGAGCATACCAGAATTATTTTCCTGTTAGACTGTCTTCTTCTTTTTCTTCTTCTGCGTTCGATATTCATGGCTGTCATATCGTCTGGTCAGTGGCTGCCATGAAGTCTGCATAAACCAATTAAATAAATAATTAAGGAAAATAACCACCCTTACATCATAATAAATCAGAACCATCAAAACCACCCCCCACCCATCCAATAAAACCTGCATACAAAAACACTTCAAAATAAAAAAATGAAAACATTTAATTCCACTTCAAAAATATAAAAGTTGTTATGTTTTATTTTCATTATCTCTTTACACACACAAAAATTGCTGTGCAAATCTTTTTAAAAACATCAATGCCCGAGACACCAGTAACCTGTTTATGTTGTTGACCTTGTGGCTTTTCAGTTTAAGAGGCTGTTCAAAAAACCGTTTCCCTGGAATCTGCACTATGATAACCATGAATAATACCGTAGGGAAAATATTACATCACCAAGACCTAAGAAATCACACCAACCGACACTCCTCACCCTTATTTCACCCACTATGCCAACCCAAAGACTGGAAAATAATCATCAAATACAGAATGAACAAAAATGCTTGATTTCATTTCTTCAATGATAAGTTGAAAATCTTCATTCTTCATAATAATGTTATTGGCATAATGTGTAATTGCCACAATTTACAGAGTTTTATGAAAAAATGGTGCGATAAAAACCAAAGGGAAAACATTTGTTCATATGTATACTGATACCTTCTTTACCTTGTGGCTTGTGTGCCCCAGGTTTAGGAGCTGCTCAAACGTCCATTGCTCCTCAGTCTGCAAGAAATTAAGCGATGGCCTGAAGGAGAATGGAAAAAAATCCTTTGTCAGCACCCTGTGTTTGTGTGTGGGTGGGTGTTTTAGATAAATAGGCAGGGTGGGGGGGGGGTTGTGGGTTGTGGGTGTGTGCAATAGGTACCACGCCTAATGCAGTCTGCAAAACAAGTGCAACACTTCTACAGAGCTTTTATGATACAAAGCTTCAAATAAGAAACACATTACAATCAAATGAAAGCTGAGCCTGTCATTGCAAAATAAGAAGGAATATACAACAATCCAGTGGCATGTAAAATATTGTTCCTTCAGAAAGATGGCTCTGACAGCAGAAACAATTT
>NC_090248.1:19514237-19596737 GCF_037325665.1 Littorina saxatilis | reverse complement strand
GAAAACTATTGTGAATTATTCTCAGCTGAACTTGCTTGTTTTTCAACTTTTCAGGGCCTCCGTTCTCCAAAGGCGTACATTGCAGCACAAGGTAAACAAACACACGCACACACGCATCTGCGCACGCGCGAGCACGCACACACCGTGGATGCTTTTATATATTTTAGATCGTACAGTTTGATTATGAAATCAAACGTTTCCCGATGCCTCCCAGGGCGCCCAGTATCTCCCGCTAGAGAACCGATTTATACAGATCCTGAAACGCGCTAAAAAGCTCGCTGTACACTATCTTTCACTGTTGCTATAATGTAATCTTCAATGTCGTATATTTATTTCTGTTTCTATTGGCTTCCTGTGAGGTTTGAGCGTTTTCAGTTTCGACATACTCGCTGGGGATACTTTGCTTCGAATGTTTTAAAGTTTGGAATTGAAGGAGTTACTTCCCATTTCAGGGAACTGCATAGGTGACGATGTCATCGTATGGGGGAAACAAAGGGTTAATAGGCTTATTACTTCCAACACACACACACACACACACATACACACACACACACACACACATACACACATAAATATACACACACACACACACACACACACACACACACACACACACACACACACACACACCGTACACACACACACATCGGATTCTTGACATTTTGCGACAAAAAAGCCAGCTGGACGTTTTGGTTACGATTTCCCAACTTACATGAGCTGTATATAACATTGTACTATACTTTTGTTCCAGGCCCCAACAGAAACACTGTCAGAGACTTCTGGAAAATGGTGTGGCAGGAACAGGTGACACACATCGTGATGCTGACAAATGTGAAGGAAGGCAAAAAGGTATTTGATTGTTTTGTTCTGGCACCATCCCATATTGAGTATGAGCGTGAAAGAGAGGGGGATTTGGGTCATTAGTTAAGATATATCTTAAACATTTGCCTAACATCTGTTTCTCTGCTGCGATTTCTATTTAAACTCGTTTCAACCAGTAACAGTTTTTGTTAAAAAAATAAATGTGTATCGTCTCGTATAGCATCACATTGGACTGAATTGTTCTGTATTGTATTGTACTGTAACGATAGAATCATAAAGCAGTGTTTGCATTGGGTTGTGTTGTATTGTACTGTATTGTATTGTGTTATGTAAAAGAAAAAATGCGAGCAGTATTGGCCTCCTCCCGGGAAGAAAGTGAAACATGGCTCCGTGGACGTCACCGGGCTAGAGGTGCACGAAAGAGCGCATTACGTCATGAGGACCTTCCACATAATGGCAGAGGTAAGAAATGGCAGTGTTGTTCGGTCGTTATTGCCTGTTAATATTTGTGTGGTCTGATTTGAAACGCTTTACAAATACAGTATGTCCGTGTTTGTTTGTTTTGTGTCATTTGTAACAAAGGCAAGTCAGTAAGATTCTCAACTCTTTCTTGTAGAAATAAAGATTTTGAAAACAAAGGCAGTCCACCATAATTATGTGCTCATTATTTTGCCGAGGTATCGTAAGTTCTGCCTCAACATGATTGCAGCTTTGAAACGTTTTGAAAATTGTTATGAATGACTTACTTCTTGTAATGACCAAGTCACACCTTTGAACCCGACCATACACACAACACGATGAATCAAGTAAAGTGACATTGTAAGCTTCCAGTTTAATCAAATGGTGGAACGTAAATATAATTGAATAGTGTAACGCTTGCAGATTTTAGAATCAGATTCAGACTCAGAATGTTACTGTACTTATAAGACTAGGAAAATGCCGCATAGTATCATGCGGTTTATAGCATAAAGTACATCACATTGACAAAGAATTGCACTAAAAAGCATCCGAATATACACAAACAGTTACTCGCGGGAAACAAACACACGCTGGCAATGGTCAATTCAGTTCTTAATCTTTAAAGGACGGGTCAGTCCGCCGCGTGGCTCAGTACCACTACACCATGTGGCCAGATCACGGGATTCCCACAACCACGGGGCTAGTTGACTTCTGGAGAACCGTCAGGACATCCCACAGACAACAGCAACAGTCGTCACCTCTTCTCGTGCATTGCAGGTATGGCAGGTCTTCCTTCCTTGTGATTAATTGGCCTGCTGGTTGCTTGCTTTCTTGTTGCTTTCTACCTTCTTTCCCAAAACTCATCTTGGTTTTCCGACATTCACATTGTTGAATGTTTGTGTGTTGCTTTGTCTACTCAGGGCCGGATCTGGGGGGGGGGGGGGGGTTCCTGGGGTTCCGGAACCCCCCCCCCCCCTCTGGCCATCCAATGTACCTCTCAGAGAAAAAAAAATGTGGACTTTGGACCCCTGCCTTCCGTTGGAACCCCCCCCCCCCCCCCCCCCCTCAAACGAACTTGGTCCGGCCCTGCTACTGTCTGAAAAAACACACTATTGTTTGTATGTTTTTGTTTTCAACATTGCTTTTCTTTGCAGTGCTGGCGTGGGCAGAACGGGAACGTTCATCGGCCTTGACATTTTGATGGACCAGCTACAGCAGCAGCAGCACATCAACATCTGCAAGGTGGTCAACGACATGCGGAACGATCGTTGCAACATGATCCAGGCAAAGGTTGGACACTGTACTTTTGACTTGTTGTGGATTGTCTACTAGCTGTTGTAGTCAGTCTTGTTTGAACAAGTATCTGGAGTTCACGTTGTGGTGACAATGTGTTGTCTTCTTGTTTCTCCCGTTTTACTGTCTTTGGTTGTATTGCTTAAATTATGTCCTGCTATCTAGCTATAGTGTTTGTTCTTAATGACAAGAAAATTCTTTGTTTTTGCGTATGTCATAACTGTTTTGTTGTGTCATGTCTCGAGAACCCAGAGGGTCATGTGAGGCCGATTCAGCATCTATCGTATTCTCTGTGTTGTTCTCGACCTACTGTTTAAAGCCTATGTATGTCCAGATTAGACCAAACCTACCATTATGATACATTCTGCAGCGTAATAATGCCAATTGAGAATCTCTGATGCAAATTAAGACAGAGGGCAACACCGTTTTCTTTTGAAACAGAGATTAAGCCGATGAAGAAATCCCCAATGATCTTTTTTACAAAACGAGTTTTTGTTTTGATTTTCAGTCACAGTACTGCATTCTGCACGAAGCAGTGCTTGAAGCCTACACAAGTCAAGACAGCAGACTACCGGCCTCAACGTTCGACTCTGTGTTCAAACATCACGTGGATCCACACCACTCCAACTCCCGCATTGACACCGAGTTTAAGGTCCGTTCTGTCATAAAAAAAGAAATAACATAAAATAAAAAGAAATATATGAATAAATTGAATATAAGGACAAATAAATGAATAGTCACTATATTCCAGTAAATGAATAAACAAATCATTTTAAACACATTCAGAAATATAGTAAATAAATGGATAGGATCTGAAAGAGCAAAAGCAAGAGAGAGAAGAAAAAGCAAGAGAGAGAGAGAGAGAGAGAGAGAGAGAGAGAGAGAGAGAGAGAGAGAGAGAGAGAGAGAGAGAGAGAGAGTAAATTGATCAATCATATGTAATGCAAGGTTAAAAGACGAATGACAGAAAATACATTTTTGTAATTCAAGCAAGAGTGGGTTTAGAATGGGCAGAGTATGTGATTGGCCAGATTGCCCAAAGTGATTCAAACTTAGTGTGATTCCGTTGTCGATGAGTACTAGAAATCCACCTATTAAACGCTCAGATAGTCTGTCAGCCAGCAATGTCAATGGCAAGTAGTTATAAGTCGAATTCCAACATGCCGAGACAATTGTTTAATAGGAATCAGATGTCGAAATTCGGCCAGTTTATATCAGTCAATTCCAAATTGTAAATACTTCATAACAATTGTATTAAGCGATACAAGTTGTACGCCTACCTGAAGGCGACACCACCACCCCATCCTTCCGCTGTTGTTGGTTTTTTTGTTGGGGGGGGGGGGGGATTTTTTTCTCAGGTATTTATCCCTCAGTTTGAGTTTTTTTATTTTCCTCTTAAACCAATAGAGACAGGAACAACTCATATCCAGACCGTTTTCTCATCAAGTCACAAAAAAAGAGAACATATGCGGAGGATTTTCCACTGCTTTTAGCAAAGCAATCAATATCTTAATTCATTGCTGTACTGATTTCCAGAAACTGAAGCAGATGAAAGTGCTGATGCAAAAGCCTCGGAACACTGAGGCAGAAAAGGAAGAAAATATCAACAAGAACAGATATTTGGACATCTTGCCAGGTTTGTTCAATCCCTTCTATCCTACATGTACAAGAAATGAGTATTTGGCCTTCAGCTGGCAACTTGTGTGTAAGTAGCGCCTCAGAACATATCATATGCTTATTGTCCTTAAAGCAATATGAGAATTTGAAATATTGCCTTTCAGGTATTGCATTGTCATAATTACCAACCTTTTTAATATTGTATTCATTGGTAGGTTATGTATTGTAAAACCCATTGGTATGGGTTGGTAAGTGCTGCTTCAACGCTTTTGCGAATGTTCTATTTTTCAGAAGACAGATACTTGGTACCTCTGACTATTCCTGTTGGGGAAAGAAGTGATTACATCAACGCAGTCGTGATGCCCGTAAGACTAGCCTTTCTGACATTACAATCGAATAGTTTACACTTTGACAGCAAAAACAAAGTGTTTTTTTATTCAAACCTAAAACATGTTACAAAGAAATTAGGCCCAATAAGCTACACTCATCATTTTGTGAACTGTTTAAGTAAAAATGTATGCTTTGTTATGTTTGTTAGGTCATAGTATAAGCTTTTACACTTTGCCAACATTGACTTTCCTTGCCGATAAAGATTATTTTGAAACCTTTTTGTTGTGGTAATCGTTGTTTTACAAAGGCTATACTATATTTTATGTTTTGCGTAATTAGGAGAAAAAGTATTCAATTTATAAGCACACTGTATCCCATACGTAAACGCCAACAAAGGTGTTTTTAAAGATTCACTTCCGATTTCAGACCTTCACAGAGCATCAGGGAAGCATCTTAACACAGCTTCCTCTCAGAGATACTATGGTTGACTTGTGGCGTCTTGTGGCCGGAAGTCACGTCAGCGTCATTGTGTCACTGGGATGTGAAATCGTTCAGTCGGAGGTACACATTAACTACAATACTTGGGGTTAGATTCATTTGGTGATATCTGAGATTCTTCCGTTTTCTGTTTTATCTTCTTTCATTTTGAGGTGAAGTCAAGTTTTTTACTAAATGCTTTAAAATAGACTAGACCCTTGCGGTGTTTTTTTGTGTTTGCTGTAGATGAATGCTTTTCTAAGTGTCTGTTTACATTTTGATACATGTACACTTTGTGAACAACTCATGCTTTTGTATGTTTAAAATGCGCATTTACGTTTTGACATTATTGGGTTGTTAAGTATATGTGATTTGGTTTGTAAAATGAGACGTTGATTAGTATGTGGCGAATTTTGTGAAAATATGAGAGATACACCAAACCGTAGTTGCTTATCTTCACTGCAGGAAAAGAGCTGTTACTGGCCCCGTGAAGAGAACCAGTCTCTGACGTTTGGACCTTTCGAAATCTATCAGACGTCACGGTCAACCCTGAGGACGCATATCACGCGATACAACCTTTCTCTTCGGTACCAGGTAAATTGTATTGCTATGATTGCACGCGTGTGTACTGGTGTATCTAATAATAATAATAATATGGGAGATTTATAGAGCGCTTCACGTTCTCTAAGCGCTTTACAATGAAAAAACATACATATACATACAAAGCAAAGCAAAAAAGCATGTGCAGCAGCATTCAGCACACAAGTGAACAACGAAACACTACATCAATACAAGCTGCAAGCATACTAACACAGGCAAAACATTCAAACATTCAAACACCTGATCAAAAATGCACCATGTTGAAATAAAATTAATCAAAATACTGTGTGAAGAAGTGTATTTTAAGGTTTGATTTGAAGGAACAAAATGTTTGACAGTGTCGGATAGAGTGAGGGAGAGAGTTCCACGCAACGGCAGCAGAGTGGGAGAAGGCTCTCTGGCCGTGCTGTTTGCGACTAAAAGAAGATAGACGGAATATTCTAGTGTCTACAGAGGAGCGGAGGGATCGTGAGGGTGTATAGAGTGTGAACAGGTCAGACAGGTAGGATGGGGCTGAGCCAGATATTATTTTGTAGCAGATACAGCAGCACTTATATTGGATTCTCAGCTCTACAGGGAGCCAATGCAGTTTCTTTAGCAAGGGGGAACAGGACTGGGACCGAGGGGCTTTGCAGACAAGCCGGGCTGCAGAATTTTGAACGCACTGCAAAGGATGGATGACAGACTGAGGACAGCCAATGAGAACAGAATTTCCGTAGTCTAATCGAGAAAGAATGTAGGAGGAAACAAGGGTCTTGGTGGCATCTTCGGTAAGGTATGGGCGGATAGAACCTATTCTCTTAAGCTCGATGTAAGCGGACTGACAGACTTTCATAACATGGTGTTTCATGGAGAGATCGCTATCAAGAAAGATGCCAAGATCACGGACGGAGTCTGAGAATTCAATAGTGCTGCTGCCCAAAGTGATAGAAGGAGGAAGAGAGAGAGAGGAGGAGAGGGAGGATTTGGTGAAACGAATGGCTTCTGTTTTGTCACAGTTAAGTTTAAGCTTGTTAGTGGACATCCAGAGTTCAACGTCAGCAATGCAAGACTGAAGGGAGGTGGTCATCTGGGCGTATTCTGAGGGAGTCGCTGAGTTCTGAAGCTGAGTGTCGTCAGCAAACATTTCGTGGGAAACGGAATGTCTGTCGACGAGGTCAGTCAGAGGGGAGGTGTACATGATGAACAGCACGGGCCCGAGCACAGAGCCCTGGGGAACGCCAAAAAGGAGGGAGGTTTCCTGGGATGGGACGTCGTTTACAATTACAACATTTTTTCTGTCTGAGAGATAGGATCTGAACCAATTTAGAACTGAATTTTGGATGCCGAAAGTGTGCTCAAGGCGGGACAGTAGGATTTCATGATCAATTGTATCGAAAGCGGCCGAAAGGTCTAACAGGAGGAGCAGGGAAATTTTGTTATCGTCTAAGGAAGTCAAAATGTTGTTGAGGATACTAAGGACTGCGGTCTCTGTGCTATGGTCCGTGCGGTAAGCTGACTGGTGCGGAGTGAGGAGGTTGTTGGCAGAGAGGTGGGAGGAGAGCTGGTCTAGGACTATCTTCTCTAGGATTTTAGAAAGGAAGGGAAGGTTGGAGATGGGCCTGTAGTTCTTAAGTACGTTGGGGTCGAGGGAGCTTTTCTTCAGAAGGGGTTTAATGACAGCTTTTTTTTAAATCTGAGGGGACGATGCCAGTGGAAAGGGACTCGTTCAGTATTCTAGTGATGGTGGGTAGAAGGATGTCTGAGTGATCACAGAGGAGGGGGGTGGGGAGGGGGTCGAGGTCACAGGACGTTTTGGCAGACTTCACAATGAGTTTACGAACAAAATCTTCAGAGACTGGGGTGAAAACAGAAAACGAAGTTCCAACAAAAATGGGAGAACGGTCTGAATCGCTATGCTGGGCGAAACTGTTGCGGATGGTCAAAATCTTTTCATGAAAATACTTAGAAAAAACATCTGGCAGTTTAGACGTGTCACGTACAGTTGGAAGAATGACCTGTTTTGCTTTACCAAGCATGGTGGTGACAGTGTTAAACAACTCTTTACAAGATGAGGATGCTGCGACCTTGGATGAATAAAAAGTGGTCTTGGCGGCATCAACAAAATCTATGACTTTCTGCTTGGTGGCGTCATAAATCTGCTTATGTACAGTCAGCTTGGAAGATGCCCAGCGTCGCTCAGCTTGACGCCGCTCACGTTTCAACTGTTGAAGCTCCGGAGCAACGGAGTTATACCAAGGGGTAGGCAGACGCTGGCGCACCTTCCGCTGTTGCACAGGAGCGTGCTTGTCTAAGACTATCCTAAGGTTTTTGTTCAAGTCAGAGACAGACAAATCATCAACAACGATGCTAGCTAAATCATGTGAAAAATCAGACTTGTCAATAGCATGAATGGAACGCACTGACTTTACTTGAGGAACAGCTTTCTGTTTTGGAACATCAAGACGGCATAGAGTAGTCACATGGTCAGAGGTCAAGTCATGACAACACTCTGTAGTATGAACAAGATAGTCACTGTCCCGGTAAATCACAAGATCGAGAGTGTGGGGTTGGTACTACTGGCGTCGGCACTGGTGCTCTAGTTGTAAATAAGACGAATTCAGTTTTTGAACGCGGTGAAGATACGTACATAGGGAGACAGCTTCATGGTAAATAGAGAGCTTTTAGCACTTTTTATTTTAACATAGTAGCTTTTTTCTTAACCACTCTGAGGCATTAAATCAACTTGGTTATTTATTTGCTTTTGAATGTGTGTGTGTGTGTGTGTGTGTGTGTGTGTGTGTGTGTGTGTGTGTGTGTGTGTGTGTGTTTAAAAGAAGAGTGGCTACTGAAAAAGGGTCTATTGTCATAACTACCGTGTAGGTTTCTATCTGATCAATAATCAGGTCGAGAAATTATGTATTTACTTCCTTGTTATCTCAATGTTGGTATTGATTAGGTAGGGTACAGTGTATTTCTTCTACACAGGGACAAGCAAGTCCAAGAAGTGTTGAGCTGCTACACTACAGTGACTGGAAGGGTGACCTACCGGGCAGTGTTGAGGACCTTGTTCACCTCGTGGTCACAGTGCTGTCTGCACAGTCACAGCAAGGCAACAGTCCTATCCTCTTACAATGCAGGTCGGTGGTGTCTTCTTTGAATTTCGTTCGCTTGAAGTATAGCAATTTTGAGATTAGTATTAGTTTAGATGTGTGCAAAACCACAACATGCCCTTCTCTTATTACAGCGTTAGGGTATTGGCAAGGATGAGAAATGTAAATCTTCCTATCCACACCATGTTTTTATTCATGGAAGGGACAAGCATCTTTATTTGTGTTATGTTATGGATATCCGAACTGGCAGCAAAGTGTAATAACAAAGAAAGACCCAGGATGAAGTAAACTTTCTGAAAAAAATATGTTGTTGCACAAGTCATCCTGCCCTACTTGCAAATGTTCTGAACAGTTGTTAAAACACTGTTTGTTACGATTTATATTGTTAAGATACAAATCAAACTATATTTTCTTTGAATGCAGTGACGGTGCTACAAAGAGTGGCCTGTTCCATGCCATTTGTGATGTCATCAACCGAATGACGTCAGAAGGAGAAGTCGACGCATACATGGCGGTCAGACACATCCAGATTGTCCGTCCGCAGTGCTTCATGTCAAAGGTATCAGACTTTATCAATTGTTAAATTAAAATGTTGATGATTGAGGGAAGCAAACAAATAGTGTGCTTGAATACAATGTAAGCTTGTCTTCTTATTTCTAAAGAGAGATTGTGCAGTATTAGTTCGTATGTGCCACATATTATAATCGTGTTGTGCTTTCTTAACAGCTTACAACCCAAGAACATAAAGTTATTTCGGGTGATAAGCCCTTTGCTCAATTAATGCTTCACCTGGACAGGACTGTACCGGCACGGTTGGCCTAGTGGTAAGGCGTCCGCCCCGTGATCGGGAGGTCGTGGGTTCGAACCCCGGCCGGGTCATACCTAAGACTTTAAAATTGGCAATCTAGTAGCTGCTCCGCCCGGCGTCTGGCATTATGGGGTTAGTGCTAGGACTGGTTGGTCCGGTGTCAGAATAATGTGACTGGGTGAGACATGAAGCCTGTGCTGCGACTTCTGTCTTGTGTGTGGCGCACGTTATATGTCAAATCAGCACCGCCCTGATATGGCCCTTCGTGGTCGGCTGGGCGTTAAGCAAACAAACAAACAGACAGGACTGTGAAATTTTGCTCCACTTTAAACAGTCGTTAATCTTTCCGCTATTCATATGAGGAGAACAAATGAAACGAAACTTGCTCAAATCAACTAATGTCATGTTTAAGACCTTAGATATTTTGTTTTTTCTATAAAGATTAAATTCATGATAAAATCATATATTAGTACATAATCAGACTAGTTATCATCACAATCAGTGACAAACGCTAGAATGCAGTTGGCACATTGCACATATGCTTTATTTAGAAATGATTGTTGCTATGACCTTATGTTTAAACGCAGCTTGCACAAATCAAACACAGCGGGCATAATTAAGCTGTCGGCGCCTTCACAGTGGTACTACCTCTGTCAACAAATTTGGGTTTCTTAATTTCTAATACAATATTTTTCTAATGAAATTCATCCTGCTCTTTAAAATAAATAGATTTCAAAACTTTCAGAAACAAAGTAAGGGGTCCTGAAGAGAAGAGACAAAAAAAAAAACATTAAAGAAAATCTTCTATAGTGTGTTAGGACATTTTGTTAATGAAAGGTTTAAAATGAAACTTAAAATAACAGCAACAAATGCTTTCAGGGGCAATATAGACAGTCTGCTTTGTCAATCCGTATTCACTCTTGGCAGAAATATATCAGAATGCCAGGCATAACACGCCAAAGGCAAAAGTTACACGTCAAATAAACCTTTGGCAATGATACTTTGTGCTTACTCATTACACGCAGTGGCTATACTAGACTAACTACATGTTGTGTCATTCACTATTAATCACTATTAGGGATGATTGATGTTCGATTTCTTGTGATCTTTATTTAGAAATAATTGTTTCTATGATTTTATATTTACACGCAGCTTGATATCCCTAAACCATGACCTTAATTCAGCGGCTGAAAACATGGTCGGTTGAGAAGGAAAAAAACCCACCATAAGTATTACTTACATTTCATGTGGCTTGTGATTTCACATTCTATGTTATTGTTGCAGGCGCAGTATCGGTTCATCTACCGAGCAGTGCAAGAATACAAAGAACACAAAGAGTACAAGAAGAGGAATGAAGTCTACGACAACGCTTCACTGTTGTAGGGACATAGTTTAAGGAACACAGTTGGTCTTGCTGACAGTGACAGTTCTGTAAAACAGTACGGGAGACAAACACAATTTGGTTTTCTGGTCGGCCTGTGGTAGTGTGCCCCAAGCACAGATAATGAGTACAAATAAAGGATGTGTTGGACTTTTACTTAAAGTTTAAGCCATACGAAGTGGAATTGCTGACAACGAGGAACTATCCTGTGCGGTTTTTGTGTTGTTGTTTTTTTTTAGTTACTTCAGTTGCATGCAGGCTGCTTCAACCCTCCTTTTACTGTTTTCTTCTCCTTTTTACATTTAGTCAAGTTTTGACTAAATGTTTTAACATAGAGGGGGGAATCGAGACGAGGGTCGTGGTGTGTGTGTGTGTGTGTGTGTGTGTGTGTGTGTGTGTGTGTGTGTGTGTAGAGCGATTCAGAGTAAACTACTAGACTTATCTTTATGAAATTTTTCATGAGAGTTCCTGGATATGATATCCCCAGACGTTTTATTTTTTATTTTTTCGATAAATGTCTTGGATGACGTCATATCCGGCATTTTGTAAAAGTTGAGGCGGCACTGTCACACCCTCATTTTTCAATAAAATTGATTGAAATCTGGCCAAGCAATCTTCGACGAAGGCCGGACTTTGGTATTGCATTTCAGCTTGGAGGCTTAACAATTAATTAATGACTTTGGTCATTAAAAATCTGAAAATTGTAATTAAAATTATTTTTTTATAAAACAATCCAAAATTACATTTATCGTATTTTTCATCATTTTCTAATTCCAAAAACATATAAATATGTTATATTCGGATTAAAAACAAGCTCTGAAAATTAAAAATATAAAAATTATGATTAAAATTAAATTTTCGAAATCGATTTAAAAACAATTTCATCTTATTCCTTGTCCGTTCCTGATTCCAAAGACGTATAGATATGATATGTTTGGATTAAAAACACGTTTAGAAAGTTAAAAGGAATAGAGATATAGAAAAGCGTGCTATCATCCTCAGCGCAACCGCTACCGCGCTTTTCTGGATTGTTAATTTCACTTCCTTTGCCACGAGCGGTGGACAGACGATGCTACGAGTGAACTGTCTTGCGGAAAAAAATGCAATGCGTTCAGTTTCATTCTGTGAGTTCGACTGAGCTTGACTAAATGTTGTATTTTCGCCTTACGCGACTTTTTTTGTTTTGTTTGATCTTCTTTCTTCATTGGTCTTTTTTTTTTTGGAACTCAAAACATAGTACTCGTTCAAATAATGGCCATTTTCTATTTACATCTACATAAATACATCTTCTATTTACAATTCAATTGTTCTACTTAATATTTGAAACTCAAATATTACGAACACTGATCCACAACAAGTTGTCTTTCTAAAGATACTAACACACATGTTTCCAATCAATATTACGTGATCTACAAAATTTCTCATCTTTCTACTACAACTTAAATTGTGTCTTGATACTCAAATACTATATCCTGCATTTTAAACTTAACCCTTAATCCAAACTTTTTTCTATACAATTTTCTATCTTAGATAAAAAAAACTTTACCGGTATACACTCATAACAAAAATGTTCAACAAAACCAACTTCCGTACAACATATACAACATCTGTTATTCTCTCTAACTTGCATTTGACATTATAAAATATTTGTTGGATAAATGTTATTTAACATTTTTCATTGCAATTCTCTTAACCTCACTTCTTTGGAAACATAGGTAAGGGACCAAATTTCCTATTTGTACACCAAACTTCCTCAACCAAAAAATTATATACGCAAGGTTTTTCTACAGCAGTATTTACACTTTTTTTCTATCATTTTTCTTATTTGGCTTTTTTTTTCATAATTATACAGGCTACCCTCAAACTACTGCTTATCCATATGTACATTAATATGTTTATTTTCAATCCAATTAATCCATAATTTGGGTAATGCATTTATTAATGCCCAATAATCCAAAAATATATTTGCATTATTTTTTCCAATTTTGTATATTATATACCTCTGCTACATTACTTTCCTTTCTTCAACTATAAACAAATCACTTACTCTTTCAATTCTAGCTTTTTTTTAATAGGAATAAAACAACTTTTTCCCTTTATACCGAATCAAATCGTTACTCCACAAAATATGTATATAAACATTGTATACATCAATATTAACATCTTCCTACCTAAACTTGTAACTCAAATAACAAGGAACTATCCTATTACACCTGTATTGTCTTTACCAATCGAAGCAGAGAACCTCAACTACAATCAGTATAACCTACTCATATGCAAACTGTGTGAGAATTGTGGAGAATAAACAGATAAAGACACGGGGAACACTTGGTTCGAGTTTATCCGAATTAAAGGACCATCACGTGCACCAAGAACTTAAAATACTTTTTTGTTATAAGATCACTGCGTTATTCGCAAAGACAATGTGAAAATGATTGGAATGTAATGTGTTAATATTTGCAAATACACATGTAACAAACAATTAAGCAACAGCACAAAATCCAGATCACATGAAACACAGGCATTTCAACACAATCCTCCACGATAATGAATTAACGACAAAGATATATCTGATGTAAATACTAAGAGATACAGTCAGGTGATTGATGTAATTTGTAAATTTGATGAGAACAGGGATACAAAGGACACCTTAAAAATACACTTCACAATACGAATCAAATCTGTTGTGAGTCCTGTTCAAGTTAAAAGTAAAAATCCTGGAAAGTCTGATTTATGCTTTGTAAATATTCAGTCTCTTTTGTTTTTCTTTGCACACATTTACAGATACACTTGTGTGTTTGTGTACGTGTGTGTGTGTGTGTTGACATGCACAAGCTAAATTTCGTGAGTCACAGATCTTGTGTATTTTGCAATGGATTCAACGTGCAATCAATACTAACTTCAATAATTGTTAGTTATTTATCATCATTCATCGCATTCCTCATTCATTTGATGCTCTTTCACTTGCATGTTTTCTTCATCACTGTCACACACACACACACACACACACACACACACACACACACACACACACACACACACACACACATTTCACCGTGGAACAATACTCACACTGAAAGCAGTGACTGATGGAGAGCTTTTAATTCTCTTTTAAAATTTTAACATTGGATGCACAGTTAGCATGCCGAAATGATATCAATCTGACTACTCCATCCGATTATATAACAAAGAAAAAAAATTATATCAGTCAACAAATTAAAAACACAAGTCGCGTAAGGCGAAAATACAACATTTAGTCAAGCTGTCGAACTCACAGAATGAAACTGAACGCAATGCAGTTTTTCAGCAAGACCGTATACTCGTAGCATCGTCAGTCCACCGCTCATGGCAAAGGCAGTGAAATTGACAAGAAGAGCGGGGTAGTAGTTGCGCTGAGAAGTATAGCACGCTTTTCTGTACCTCTCTTCGTTTTAACTTTCTGAGCGTGTTTTTAATCCAAACATATCATATCTATATGTTTTTGGAATCAGGAACCAACAAGGAATAAGATGAACGTGTTTTTAAATTGATTTGGAAAATTTAATTTTGATCATAATTTTTATATTTTTAATTTTCAGAGCTTGTTTTTAATCCAAATATAACATATTTATATGTTTTTGGAATCAGAAAATGATGAAGAATAAGCTGAACGTAAATTTGGATCGTTTTATATAAAAAAAAAAATTTCATTTTTCAGATGTTTAATGACCAAAGTCATTAATTAATTTTTAAGCCACCAAGCTGAAATGCAATACCGAAGTCTGGCCTTTGTCGAAGATTGCTTGGCCAAAATGTCAATCAATTTGATTGAAAAATGAGGGTGTGACAGTGCCGCCTCAACTTTTACAAAAAGCCGGATATGACGTCATCAAAGGTATTTATCAAAAAAAAGAAAAAAAGGTCCGGGGATATTATTCCCAGAAACTCTCATGTCAAATTTCATAAAGATCGGTCCAGTAGTTTGGTCTGAATCGCTCTACACACACACACACACGCACAGACACACACTCATACACCACGACCCTCGTCTCGATTCCCTCTCTATGTTAAAACATTTAGTCAAAACTTGACTAAATGTAAACAAGTCGCGTAAGGCGAAAATACAACATTTAGTCAAGTAGCTGTCGAACTCACAGAATGAAACTGAACGCAATGCAGTTTTTCAGCAAGACCGTATACTCGTAGCATCGTCAGTCCACCGCTCATAGCAAAGGCAGTGAAATTGACAAGAAGAGCGGGGTAGTAGTTGCGCTGAGAAGGATAGCACGCTTTTCTGTACCTTTCTTCGTTACAGTTACTTTCATTTTAAATACCACTATCGTCAGCCATGTTGGGTTTACAGGAAGAGCATTATTTTGTAAATCGCAATCCCATTGGTTGATGTTATCCAATCAGAGACGTGTTTATACAGAAAAACATGCGCTACCATAACGAAAAGTTGACCGAACATAATAATAGAAGGGTTAACCAATAGAAGCACTCAACATAATGACAAAACCACCCTACATAATGGCAAGTTGACCCACCATAATGACAAAACCACCCAATATTATGACATGTTGACCCAACATAATGACAAAACCACCCAACATAATGACATAAGCACCCAACATCATGACAAAATCACCCAACACAATGACAAAACCACCCAACATAATGACAAAACCACCCAACAGTATGACATGACCACCCAACATAATGACAAGTTGACCCAACATAATGACAAAACCACCCAACATAATGACATAAGCACCCAACAGTATGACATGACCACCCAAAGTCATGACAAGTTGACACAACATAATGACATGACCACCCAACATAATGACATAAGCACCCAACATCATGACAAAACCACCCAACATCATGACAAAACCACCCAACATCATGACAAAACCACCTAACATCATGACAAATACACCCAACATCATGACAAGTTGACCCAACATAATGACAAAACCACATAACATCATGACAAAACCACCCAACATCATGACAAGTTGACACAACATAATGACATGACCACCCAACATAATGTTTTGTATCAACATAAGGCAGTTGAGGCGTTCCATAACATAATAATAATAATAATAATAATAATAATAAGAACATTTATATAGCGCTAAATCAAAAACTTTCGTTAAAAAGGCTTGCTCTAAGCGCTTGACATCTAAACTAAAACGTCATTCACACTCTTTACAATGATGTACAAGAACTTCATGTCACACTCTTTCATTCAGTATAGCACCATTCACACAGTTATTATTCTGTACAAAACAATAAGCTAGTCTAACATTTAAAATGTTCATAAAATGAAAACAAGAGAAAACCAGACTGATTAAAACAACTGCTTAGTGCTAACAAAACATGAATCTTAATAATAACGTAATACATATTTAACTATTAAGACCATAAAAAACCTATATGCTAAAATAACTTCGAACTTTTAAAAACTTCTTATAAAATACACAACACATCTAGATAAACACCAGAATGATAAAACAAAAGGCAACTCGTTAAAACTATTAAATGCATCAATGTCTAAAACACGAAAGACTCAAATATAAAATACACAATTCTCTAAAATTGTTTATTAAAACTGAAACCGACCTGCTCAAAGTAAACCATACCCACCCCCTCCCTACCCACCCCCAACCCTCCTCCTACACTAAATACTAATTATTTCTACTCTTAACTTCCCAACTACACGTTATCCATAAACTATGCACAGGAACATGTGTGTCAGCATTATGTGGCACCGACATGACTTGTGCATATCTAGCCTACAGCTAAGGGTTAAAATTAAAGGACTACTGCAATAAAAAATTATATTTATAATAATTTAAAACAAAAGACAAAAATAACAAGCTGAATAGAGATGGAACCGTTACAGAACAGGATGGCAAAATGTTGCGACTTTAGGAGTTGTGTTTCAGGAAGAGGTGAGTTTTGAGTGCTCGCTTGAATGACTGTACTGACTGAGAGTGGCGAATGTGAGAGGGGAGAGAGTTCCATTGAGTAGATGCGCAAAATGCAAAAGTGCGTTGTCCATATGCTTTTGATTTTGTGATAATGACAAAACCACCCAACATCATGACAAAACCACCCAACATCATGACAGAACCACCCAACATCATGACAAAACCACCCAAAGTCATGACACGTTGACCCAACATAATGTTTTGTATCAACATAAGGCAGTTGAGGCGTTCCATAGGTTTGCTTTAAAGCGTCTGAACTAGCAGCCGAATTAAATCACTGTGCTTGTTTGCTTACACAGAGCCCTGAAAAGATGCCCATACATGCGACGTGAGTTAAAAGAAGCTTTTATCCCCGAGTACGCAGTACTAGGGTCCAACAGACTTTAATTGTGTGTGTGTCTGTCTATCTGTCTGTCTGTCTGTCTCGACTTAACAGCTTATTGCTGGGAAACTACTGGGCGCAGTTCGTTCAAAAGTTGATACACTAACTTGATAATAGGTCCGATTGATCGTATTAAAACTTCATAATGTTACCTGGGACCTAAATGCCCCAAAAAACACAAAAGTTCTTGACGGTTGGACGAATTCAATCGGATCGACAGCCAGCCATTGAGCTGATAGAACAGCGAAACACGTCACCCAGTGACGAGAAAAGCGTGATTTCCAAGCCAGCCAGCGGGTGGGGATTATTTTGGTCTCGGTGAGACTGAAAGAGAGAGAGTCGTCTGCTGCAGATCTGTCGTCTGCTGCAGGATCTGTCGTTTGCGCGCGGTGTGTGTGTGTGTGTGTTCATTTTGTGCACATGTGTTAGTGTTACTGTTTGTGTGTGTGTGTGTGTGTGTGTATGTGTGTGTGTGTGTGTGTGTTTGTGTGTGTGTGTGTGTGTGTATGTGTGTATGTGTGTGTGTGCACTTCGCGTGCTGGGCGACCTAATTTTAGCACAATTGGGAAAATTGTCAGAGTTAGTGGCTTGGTGGCCAAAGTGATCCGGGTTCGATTCCCGGCATGGGCGGTCTATTTTTTTTATTTTTTTTTATTTTTTTTTAAATCTTGTTTACTATTGTTTATTATGAACGTTTTAATGTTTTATTTTACTCTAATAATTTTTTTAAATGTGAAAAAAAAGATTTTTTTTTTTTTTTTTTTTTAATCCAAGTGATCCGGGTGGAAAGCGATTCGTCTATGGCCAAAGTGATCCGGGTTCGATTCCCGGTATGGGCGGTCTATTTTTTTTATTTTTTATTTTTATATTTAGTCAAGTTTTGACTAAATATTTTAACATCGAGGGGGAATCGAAACGAGGGTCGTGGTGTATGTGCGTGCGTGTGTGCGTGCGTGTGTGTGTGTGTGTGTGTGTAGAGTGATTCAGACTAAACTACTGGACCGATCTTTATGAAATTTGACATGAGAGTTCCTGGGTATGAAATTCCCGAACGTTTTTTTCATTTTTTTGATAAATGTCTTTGATGACGTCATATCCGGCTTTTCGTGAAAGTTGAGGCGGCACTGTCACGCCCTCATTTTTCAACCAAATTGGTTGAAATTTTGGTCAAGTAATCTTCGACGAAGCCCGGGGTTCGGTATTGCATTTCAGCTTGGTGGCTTAAAAATTAATTAATGACTTTGGTCATTAAAAATCGGAAAATTGTAATAAAAAATAAAAATTTATAAAACGATCCAAATTTACGTTTATCTTATTCTCCATCATTTGCTGATTCCAAAAACATATAAATATGTTATATTCGGATTAAAAACAAGCTCTGAAAATTAAATATATAAAAATTATTATCAAAATTAAATTGTCCAAATCAATTTAAAAACACTTTCATCTTATTCCTTGTCGGTTCCTGATTCCAAAAACATATAGATATGATATGTTTGGATTAAAAACACGCTCAGAAAGTTAAAACAAAGAGAGGTACAGAAAAGCGTGCTATCCTTCTTAGCGCAACTACTACCCCGCTCTTCTTGTCAATTTCACTGCCTTTGCCATGAGCGGTGGCCTGACGATGCTACGAGTAAAATGGCATTGCGTTCAGTTTCATTCTGTGAGTTCGACAGCTACTTGACTAAATATTGTATTTTCGCCTTACGCGACTTGTTATATTTAGTCAAGTTTTGACTAAATATTTTAACATCGAGGGGGAATCGAAACGAGGGTCGTGGTGTATGTGTGTCTGTGCGTGTGTGTGTGTGTGTGTGTGTGTGTGTGTAGAGCGATTCAGACTAAACTACTGGACCGATCTTTATGAAATTTGACATGAGAGTTCCTGGGTATGAAATCCCTATACGTTTTTTTCATTTTTTTGATAAATGTCTTTGATGACGTCATATCCGGCTTTTCGTGAAAGTTGAGGCGGCACTGTCACGCCCTCATTTTTCAACCAAATTGGTTGAAATTTTGGTCAAGTAATCTTCGACAAAGCCCGGACTTCGGTATTGCATTTCAGCTTGGTGGCTTAAAAATTAATTAATGACTTTGGTCATTAAAAATCTGAAAATTGTAAAAAAAAATAAAAATTTATAAAACGATCCAAATTTACGTTTATCTTATTCTCCATCATTTGCTGATTCCAAAAACATATAAATATGTTATATTCGGATTAAAAACAAGCTCTGAAAATTAAATATATAAAAATTATTATCAAAATTAAATTGTCCAAATCAATTTAAAAACACTTTCATCTTATTCCATGTCGGTTCCTGATTCCAAAAACATATAGATATGATATGTTTGGATTAAAAACACGCTCAGAAAGTTAAAACAAAGAGAGGTACAGAAACGCGTGCTATCCTTCTTAGCGCAACTACTACCCCGCTCTTCTTGTCAATTTCACTGCCTTTGCCATGAGCGGTGGACTGAAGATGCTACGAGTATACGGTCTTGCTGAAAAATGGCATTGCGTTCAGTTTCATTCTGTGAGTTCGACAGCTACTTGACTAAATATTGTATTTTCGCCTTACGCGACTTGTTTTTATTCTTGTTTACTATTGTTTATTATGAACATTTTAATGTTTTATTTTACTCTAATAATTTTTTTAATTATGTAAAATAAAAATTTAATTTTTTTTTTAAATCCAAGTGATCCAACATTTTAATGTTTTATTTTACCCTAATAATTTTTTTTAATTGTGTAAAATAAATAATTTTTTTTAAATCACTTGGATTTAAAGCCATATGTACTCGATGACTATACACGCTAATTGCTTTACCAACAGCTGGAGACAGACTAAATTAAGTTCCCTGCAAAATATTGTGGTCTAGGACCCCTTAAATGTTGAGATATTTGAATTTTCATTTTGATCTGGATCGTCCTATTTATAGATTTGGCAACACATGTAACGTTGATGCAAGGGAGAGAACACCGCGGCTTTGTTGACATCCTCACTTTTTCAGAGGCTAGAACAAGCTGTAATGCATGTATTATGGTCCGCGCATGGTGACGTATCGTCATTATATGGTCTTATGGTGCGTTTGACATCGATTGTGGGCAAACTACACTTTGTAAACACGGGAGTGCGTTAGTATGCCTTTAAGAAATTTTTTAAAACATTTATTTTACACAATTAAAAAAATTCGATTCCCGGCATGGGCGGTCTATTTTTTTATTTTTTTTAATTCTTGTTTACTATTGTTTATTATGAACGTTTTAATGTTTTATTTTACTCTAATAATTTTTTTAATTGTGTAAAATAAATTTAAAATTTTTTTTTTAAATCCACGTGCCCAAGACAAAAACTTTCATACTGGCGGAGCGAGCCAGTCTGAAGAGTACTCGGGTCCAGCGCCAGCGTTTTTTATCCGCAGTGAATGCCGCTTAGCCAGAAAAGGAGAATTGGTGTGTGTGTGTGTGTGTGTGTGTGTGTGTGTGTGTGTGTGTGTTTGTGTGAGTGTGTGTGTGTATGTGTTTGTGTGTGCTTGTGTATGTGTGAGGGTGGGTGTGGGTGTGTGCATGAGTGTGTGTGTGTGTGTGTTTGTTTGTGTGAGTGTGTGTGTGTGTGTGTGTGTGTGTGTGTGTGTGTGTGTGTGTGTGTGTGTGTGCGTAAGTGTGTGTTCTATACATACTGTCAGTTTGTCACTCTACTTCAAAAACACCCACACAAAAAAGTGGTGTTTCCGTGAAGGGTTGCAAGTACATATCAATAAAAAGTATAACTCTTCGTGCATTTTGATGACAAAATATTAACTTTCATAGCTAAAACTCGTTGATGAAACTCTACTATTGCTGGAGCAATAGCTGCATAACAAAGACTCCCCTCGGCCTCAGTCCTATCAAACACGACAGCGTCTGCAAGTTTGCGAATTCGAACACCTGACGGATTTTTATTCTCAAGCTCGCTCCACATCATAAACCTTGATCTGACAAAAATGTAAAAGGAATAGCCGTGTGAAGAGTGTTGAGGTGAAGACCAGCACTTGCGTTTTTTTGGCAACAGTGTCCTATCAGAGATGGTGCTTCACATTGGAATTAACTCACTTCCTTCTTCTACTCAAAACCACCACACAAGGAAGGTATATTCAGGGTGCGTGCTGAATAAACGCATAGTACAAGCTTTAAGCCCTGTCGAGAAAATGGGTGCAACTTTACTGAGACCAGAAGTGTTTCTACTGTGGAACATGTTTGCTTCAAATGTCTGTGGCATGGGGAACTTCGGTAAGTCATTCTTTATGTTCAAATAAATAAGTGTATGTTAAACTTGATGCCAAGCCAGTGTCAGATTCAAGCATTGTTCTGGTAAAGGTTAAGGGGCTGACATTGATGCACTGATACAGAATATAATACGTAAGGTCTAATTCTAAAGAACGTACTAGATTTATTTCTTCTTATGCCATGGAAGTAGAAGACTTATTACGAACTTTAAAAAAATGTTTGCTCTCCATTGAAAAAAACTAGTAATGGGTTTAATGTTAGAGGCCTTGGCACTAATCCAAAAGCAGACAACTTGTTTCACGAACGAAATGAAACTTTCCTCGGTACAAACACTTTCATAATCATCACAAGTTTAACATTCATAATTGTCACAGTAACTGAGTTAAGCAAATCGTTACATAGAAGTCCATTACGAACCGTGAATCTATCATCAGGTTTATGCAAAACCTATTTGAACCGAATACATCAGCACAGTGCTATCAATATCACAGGTGTCCATCATTATCTACGACGAGATTTAAAGGAATCATGTAACTTCATCACCAGATACAATACAAAACACTCCTGGAGCAAGATCATTACGATGGGTGTCTTGGAGGACACTGTCTGCTTTGTACTGGGATCAAAACGATTCATTTGTTTGATCCTCGATATCACTGAAGCACCTCCCATGCATTATAGGCCAAGACATGTAATTGACATGGTCAGTCTGTCCAACCACGTTCGTTCTCGATTTGTGGACGGTGAGAGCTGAATAAATGGAGGAAACATGTACGTGCTAAGTAAATTGTTAATGTGCTTGTTGAATAAATAAAGTAATTCGCGTGCGTGCTGAATAAATGATGTATTCAGGGTGCGTTCTGAATAAATTGAAGAAACAGGGTGCGTGTTGAATAAATAGAGGAATTAGTGTGCGTGCTGAAAACAGGGAGGAAAGAGTAGAGGAAACAGGGATGTATTTTAAATACACGGAGAAAACAAAACGGATGCTTCAAACCCGTGGTGCCATTCTTGCAGTTCAAAAGGCGTTTTCAAACAAAACGTGTGCATTTTATCTACACTGGTTATAATCTTCCCCAAATATCCGAGGCATACATTACTGCTTTATAGGATTCACACACTTCAAACATTCTTTGGCTGTACATTTCCTCGTTTGACCAACACCTGCACGTTTTCCTCATATACGCTGCTTTAATGAATGAAACAGCTAAATAAGAGGAGCCTTCTCGTTCAACAGCTCCTGCTGCCTTTCATCAACAATTCTGGGTAGTTTTTTTTTTCCCTGCTATGACTGACAAATCCTACAGGTTTAGCTTTCCCGACACTTATTTTCAGAAATATGGACAACTGCCATTTAACACATCAATTTGACATTTAAAGAAAGCTTTTGAATTGTCTAACAAATAAACAATACATTGAAATCAGATGTACACATACATATGTACAGTAATGTTCTCGAATTTGAGTTGATGTTGTTGTTGTCGTCGTCGTAGATGAAATCAAGGTTGTTACGTGCCAGATCAATCGTGTTCCACCTACTGTTTATCAGTGTAATGCGCCTGTCACACATTACCGGATAGAGCTTCCGGACGTGTAACGGATGAAATATTTGTTTATCCGGTGATGTCCGTCAATGTACGTTTCACGTCCGTTTTATGTCCGGAAACATGCGTTCCATGTCCGGTGATATGCGGTGTGTCCGTCTGCATCCGTTAGAAAGTTTTGTGCATGCACAAAACTTGAAACGGACACTGACGGACAAGAATATCCGTTGGTTGTCCTGTGCATGTGGGTTCTGTCCTGTATAACTTCTGTCAGTGTCCGTTATTCATTCGTTTATATGCTGTAGGTGTACGGTGGGGATACGTTGTCCAGTCCGTTGATGGAACTTGAACGCATAAAACGAACACCTAACGGACACCTAACGGACACCTAACGGACAAACACAGGATGCCTGCAGGATTAACACCAGACACGACGAATAGACAAACTAATTGAAAAACGGATAAAACGTACAGAACTGATGAATACAGCATACCTACAGGACAACTACAGGGGGAGGACCGGAAGAACCTGATCATCCCAGGGCATATAAAAAGGAGAAATGCGTTCACAAAATGTATACTCGTTGTTGTTTCCGGCACGCGCCCGTCGATATCCGTTATGTGTTCGGTTTGTCCGGAATGAATCCTGTGCGCGTACTGATTGGCCGGTTCATGTCCGTTTGTTGTACGTCAGTCATTCGGAGACACTTGGCTGGTTGTACTGTAGCCGTGCGTTACATGTCCGTTACGGGTACGTTTCAACCGTTCCATGTGCGGTGCAAATACGTCCGTAGTTTGGATTTTTCTACCGGACTGACAACTTTGCCAACGGATAAACAAATATTTCATCCGTTACACGTCCGGAAGCTCTATCCGGTAATGTGTGACAGGCGCATAAAGCTGTTGTTGGTGGTGCTGTTGACATTGTAGTTGTTCTTGGTTTTTGAGTTGTTGTCAGTGTTGTTGTCGTCGTTGTAGTTGTTGTAGTTGTTGCCCAATGTTGTACTGTGTTGTGGTTGTTGTTGTTTTTGTTATTGTTGATACAGTTTCGCTGGTTTATCAACAATGCTGTTGTGGTTGTAGTTGTTGTTGTTGTTGTTGTTGTTGTTTTTATTGTTGTTGTTGTTGTTTTGCTGGTTTCTCACCAATGTTGTTGTTGTTGTTGTTGTTGTTGTTTTTGGGTCCAGCCGATTCATTTTCACAGCCCATTCCTGCTTGAGCCTTGAGTCGGATGGAAACAAATGCAAACTCAAGCCTGAGTCCTTTTTACATTTAGTCAAGTTTTGACTAAATGTTTTAACGTAGAGGGGGGAATCGAGACGAGGGTCATGGTGTATGTGCGTGTGTGTGTCTGTCTGTGTGTGTGTGTCTGTCTGTCTGTGTGTGTGTGTAGAGCGATTCAGACTAAACTACTGGACCGATCTTTATGAAATTTGACATGAGAGTTCCTGGGTATGAAATCCCCGAACGTTTTTTTCATTTTTTTGATAAATGTCTTTGATGACGTCATATCCGGCGTTTCGTGAAAGTTGAGGCGGCACTGTCACGCCCTCATTTTTCAACCAAATTGGTTGAAATTTTGGTCAAGTAATCTTCGACGAAGCCCGGACTTCGGTATTGCATTTCAGCTTGGTGGCTTAAAAATTAATTAATGACTTTGGTCATTAAAAATCTGAAAATTGTAAAAAAAAATAAAAATTTATAAAACGATCCAAATTTACGTTCATCTTATTCTCCATCATTTTTTTATTCCAAAAACATATAAATATGTTATATTTGGATTAAAAACAAGCTCTGAAAATTAAATATATAAAAATTATTATCAACATTAAATTGTCCAAATCAATTTAAAAACACTTTCATCTTATTCCTTGTCGGTTCCTGATTCCAAAAACATATAGATATGATATGTTTGGATTAAAAACACGCTCAGAAAGTGAAAACAAAGAGAGGTACAGAAAAGCGTGCTATCCTTCTTAGCGCAACTACTACCCCGCTCTTCTTGTCAATTTCACTGCCTTTGCCATGAGCGGTGGACTGACGATGCTACGAGTATACGGTCTTGCTGAAAAATGGCATTGCGTTCAGTTTCATTCTGTGAGTTCGACAGCTACTTGACTAAATGTTGTATTTTCGCCTTACGCGACTTGTTTTGCAACTACGAACGTACAGCAGCAGCACACTCTCTCGGCATGATGTCGGGAGTACGCACGCATCCACGGCTGCAGCAAAGATGCAGACCGAGCGTCGCTATTTTCGCTTCCGATTTCTGTAAGTGACGTCACAGCCAACGGCTTGCCGCCACGGGGATTTTGAAATCTCGCGTAGCAGACGAATTTGGCCGCTTTTTGAGCATGTATTTTGTGTAAAATTAGACTGATGCAACAAAAAACCTGTGATTTACTGTTCGGTTTTTGCATCTTTAGATGCTTACCTATATCATTAAATCAACCCCAACTGCTTTATCTGACCTTAAAAAGAGCCTGTTGCGGTCCTTTAAGTAGTCTTAGCTTTTTTTACCTCAACATTTTTAACCTTGGGTAGGAAGGTTGTCATGTTTGGGGAAATCTTTGCACAAATTTGAGTTAATAAAAGCATCATGACTATTATTTTTATGGCGAATAATGTCTGATTTTTTGGGCGAATGCCACGTCAGTGACGGCAGGGGTGTTGCTAGACATTTTCATGTTGGGACATTTGGCCGAAACTGTCAGCTTTAGGACATCTTGGAAAATTTTCGGCTATTATTTTTGGCTCATACAAAGTCACCGCAACCTGGGGTCCAGGGTCCCCCTGAAGCTGAAGAATTTTAGCTATTTTATAAACAATTTGTGGCTTATCCTTGATTTTAAACATGATCAACTGGTGTCAGCAGCCACTCATTATTTCTTTTAACGTTAGTATTAAATAATGGCAATTTATCTTCACTGATATCTGCTCCCGACATCATATAGTATGGTTAGAAGGAAGACATGTCGCATACTGTGACAATTAAACAATTAACTCTTCCCCCGGCTTTACAGACAGACATTTTTTTTTTTGGGGGGGGGGGTGGCCGGAACCCCCGTAACACCCCCCTAATCCGCCCCTGGATTATATGTTGCTTACTGCAACTGAAACAATCAGCTTTGCTGATTTAAATACTTCAGACACCATGCAGTTCTCTGAAACTTTTTCAAACCTTTAACTTTAATTTCTTGAAAGTGAAACTCTTCCAATCTTGTGTTAATCTTGACAAGCCTTGGGAAACATGACTGGTAAAACTAAAACACCAATAAAAAACCGTGTAGGGTGAGCCATTTTGCTTGGAAACCATGATTTGGAGAATGCTTTTCATTCTCTGGCTCAGCAGATTTCGATTCGCGGTGACTATCGTCTATGTCGTCTGCTTCGATTGACTCGACAACACTACTACCACTCACACTGACACTGTCCAGATTCGCGGTTCCTATCATTTTGTCCGGAATCACTTACCTTGAAGGGTAGCAAACCTTGGCCATGATGTTCAAATCCAAATCGAAAGCACTGACTGACTGATACACTATCGCGAACGCAAACGATGAGAGTGTGGTTTCCCTTGTCCAAGGGAAACCACTCTAGCATCTATATTTTTTGGCAATGGCTTCCATTTAAAACAGTGAAGTTTCTTTTTTGGTATTCGCGAAGGAAATAAACGTCAGTCAGCTGACTAAGTACATCGGCAGCAGTTTTAGCAATCAAAGCATGACCAATACAAAAAAAAAAATGGACAAACTTTGGCCGATTTAGGCGAATACTCTTCGGACATTTGGCCGATAGGGACATGAAAGTTTCGGCCAAAGTAAAAAAAAATCGGCCATTGGCCGAAGGGCCAACCCAAACGACACCCCTGCAGACGCTGGAATTGCCCTAGTGTGAAATGCGATGTTTCAAATATTTTAAAAACAGCAACAAGTGTAACTCTGGTATCACACATCAAGCCATATAATACTCTGTCCTACTCTTATCATATACATTCTGAACTTATATTGCCTTCTGCCTCTCACTCATTGACAGCTCCGTCGCCTTTACGTTGTGCCAGGGACAGTGCGTTATTCATTGTTTCTCACTTGGTTGTTCTTGATGTGAAGAATTTAGCATTCCCTATTTGAAATATATATCCATGTTGTCTGCCTGTCTGTTCGCTTTGTTTGTTTACATATCAATGGCTGAGGAGTGTCGTTATTTGTGTTTGTGTTGTTTTTTCTGTACGGTAAGGACAGGTTGTAAGACTACGCTTGTGCCTCAATCCACTATCCTAATGAAAGAAATATTGATTAATCAATTAATCATGAAACAATCCATCTCTCTCTCTCTCTCTCTCTCTCTCTCTCTCTCTCTCTCTCTCTCTCTCTCTCTCTCTCTCTCTCTCTCTCTCTCTCTCTCTCTCTCTCTCTCTCTCTCTCTCTCTCTCTCTCTCTCTCGCATGGTTGTAACGATGTTCACTTAAAAAAAGTAAATTCTCTTCACCGTCGCGCAGCTAAACTTATCATGCCGGGTCCGCAAACATCAACAGATCAAAAGCTTAGCAGCCTTAATTTTTTATCACTTAAAGATCAGTTATTATTTAATAAGGCGCTTTTAATGTTTAAGGTTCAAATAAACGAGACCCCACAGTACATGCGATCATTATTTCAGAAAGCAACAGACAGATATGGCTCAAACAAATTAATTTCCCCGTATTGATTTATATAAAACCAGTTTAGCGTTTTCGGGCTCAACAATTTGGAATTCGCTACCATGTGAGATAAAGGGGTCAAGCACGATTAAACACTTCAAAGCGCAGCTTCGCAAATATCTGTTGTCACGAACAGTTACATTCTGAAGCTGTTTCTAGCAAGAATGCATTGCTATCACTAACCTCTATATATTTTGTTGATGATGATAATGATGTCGACGATGATCATGATGATGATGATGATGAGGTTGTTGTTGTGTGTGTGTGTGTGTGTGTGTGTGTGTGTGTGTGTGTGTGTGTGTGTGTGTGTGTGTGTGTGTCTGCGTGTGTACGTGTGTGTGCGTGCGTGCGTATAAGTATGTGTGTGTGTATGTGCGCATATGTGTGTGTATGTGTGTGTGTGTGTGTGTGTGTGTGTGTGCCGGTGTGTGTGTGTGTGAGTGTGTGTGTGTGTGTGTGTGTATGTGTGTGTGTGTGTGAGTGTGTGTGTTGTATTGAGTGCGAACGTGATTGCAGGCATGCGGCGCGCGTGTGTGTGCGAGTCGACTTTTCTTTTCCTTTGTATTATATTGACATACATGTACATTTCAATGTTCTATCATGCATTATGTATTCGTATAGGTAATGTTGTAATTAGTAATACTGTATGATTGCGATTGACAATATTGTCCTTTTATTGTCTTTATTTTTATGTCTTAGTTTAGCAGGGACAGATTGTAAGACTAGGCGTGAGCCTAAAATCTCCATCCTTGAGTAATAAAGTTCGTTCGTTCGTTCGTTCGTTCTCTCTCTCTCTCTCTCTTTCTCTCTCTCCCTCTGGTCCACTCTACCAACGCCGTTATTTGGAAATTGTTTCAAAAAAGTAAAACAGGACACAACACAGAGAAATTCATACGGATCGGTAACTCAAGTCGACAGTGGTGACTCATCCGTCTCAGTCGTGAGGCAGACGTCTGGATGACGCGAAGCAGGGGTATTTTGTGACAGTGTCGGGTTACAAAACTGTATCTGTGTGCTTTAATCGGTTTGTACACATAGTTGCCTGAGCTCATAGAGCTGTGGTTAAAACACTTACTTTTAAACATGTTTTGTGTAGGTAGACTGAATTGCCATAATTACAATAGTTGGTGTGGGTCCGTACATGTGTTCAGAGATATACAGCATTATTGTATCATGGTAAACAGATTTAAGGGAACCCGAGTTCTATATTAGTCTGCACTGAAATGATTTTGCAAGAAGAAATAGAAGAAGAGGAAGAACTGTAGCTACACCAGCAGAACAAATAGAGTTTGTTTTCAGTATAGCTGTAGAGAAAGACAGGGTGTTCAGTGTCATTTGTTTGTATATTTCGTTGCGAGTCCAGTGTATTAGGTATTACTCTTAGGGTGTATAACGTCAAAACCAGGACATCTTTGTATGGTTTTGATTTGTATATCGATCTTTTCATTAACCTAATTTTTCGACCTACAATGTTCATTATATGTCTCACACAACAGCGAATTCTCTCTATTAATGTCATAGACTTGTAGTCCGAAAAGTACGGATCGTTATTTTTTCTGTCCACAGAGAACGTTGCGCTCAACAAGTCCTGCACGATGAGTTCCCGTCTTTCGTGGACAAGCGGACAGCACCTACCTGGCGTTGCGGTAAATGGAGACACAGTTGGAAATTTTATAGATACGGACAACTGCATCCATACCCGGCGGCAAGGCGACAAAACACCGTGGTGGGAGGTGGACCTTGGTCGTCCCTACCCTGTGCACAGCGTCGTCGTCTGGGCGAGGAGTTTAAGTAAGAGATATTTACTTGTTTAATCTTTACCTCTTTGAATAAGGTGTATGTTCTCAGATTGAAAGATAGAACCGAACTGAATTGAACTGAATTGAACTGAATTGGACGTTATTTAAAAATAAATAAAGTGTACGAATGGGCTTTTTCGTTTAGTCTGACCTGGGAGATCATTTTTGTCTGCACGATTTGAGGATTGCAGGGTAACACACACACACACACACACACACACACACACACACACACACACACACACACACACACACACACACACACACCGCACTGAGAGGCTACAACGTCCGGCAAACATCACTCTCACACTATTATCTTTTAATAGAAGGCCTTATCGAGCAAGTTATCCGACGGGAAGATGCATGTCACAGTTTTCTGCAATAGCGCTTTCCTTAAACGTTGTTTTGGGTATCTTAGAAAAGAATAATCGACCTACCCAAAAACTTTCGAATCGAAGCTGTTTTTAGCAGACAGACTTTTGATCAGCTGTGGTCTCACACTTTCACAGATATCTTTCAATATAATTCCTTATTCGACAAGTTGTCGGGCAGACAGCCGTACCTCATATTTATTTCCACTACCACATTCATAAATTTGCTTTGTAGTGTATTAGTGAAGGACAATCGATCCGAAAAATTGTTCGAACCGAGAGAGGAAAAATGGCTGCCGGCCGGACATGTACAAAAGCTCCGACCACTAGCAGACGGATCTCTTCGTTCGAGACTCACACACTTTCATAAATATCTGTCGATAGAATTCGTTATTCAACGGTTATCTATACAAGCGCTTAGCTCTTATTGTTAATTTGCATCGGATTAAAGAACTATGGACAAGAAAAGTTTCGAATCGAAGGATGTTTCGCTCTGGCCGGTGTAACAGTCGCGCATGCGCATTGAGCCCCCACAGTCACGAGGCACATGAAAATTAGTAATTAACGCGTGAAAGTTACTAATGTTTAGTTTTGGCGCTAGTAAGCCGTCAGGAAGCGAGCCAAAACTGAAAATTAGACATTAACACTTGAAAATTAGTTATTAACACGTGAAAATTAGTAATTTTCACGCCATAATTGTAATTTTCTCGTGAAAATTAGTAACTTTCACGGGTTAATTACTAATTTTTAGTTTTGGCGCTAGTAAGCCGTCATAGTTGTGCCTAGCGGTGTTGTTTTGCTATTTTGAAGAAGACTGGTGTCCGCCTCGTCAGAAGCCGTAAAAGGCCTGTTTTGGCGTCTTTTTGTGTGGGCTATGACTGAACTGGCACGCTTGAGTGACGTGCCAGTTCAGTCTGCTGGGTTACACTGGGTTTTGCTGTTGGAAGACCTGTTTTTTGTAATTCAATGTTTTGCATTCACATGTCCCTACCACCCAAGCGCGTTGTTGCTTTTGTACCAAAATTGATCCCCAAAATTGATTGCAATTTAATAAAACTTTTCTGAACAGTTCCAATTCGACCAACAAACTCATCAAAACGCCATGATATTTTACACACTTGTTGGCAATTGTGTTGTCAAACTCATGTCAAATTTAAAAGCAGTACAATAAACCATTTCAAAACAACAGTGTTTTTCCCCACATAGCCTACCAAAAAAAAAAGGACACCAAAACAGGCCTTTTACGGCTTCTGACGAGGCTTGGTTTTAATATAACTGGCCGCATCACAAAGATGTACAGCTAAATATATGTGTATGGTTTTTTTATGACGAGTAGTGTAGATTAGGACAGAGCGAAAGTACCGACTAGAAATAATTGCACGTTCCCACATGGTATGTTTTTACATTTAGTCAAGTTTTGACTAAATGTTTTAACGTAGAGGGGGGAATCGAGACGAGGGTCGTGGTGTATGTGCGTGTGTGTGTGTGTGTGTGTGTGTCTGTCTGTGTGTGTGTAGAGCGATTCAGACTAAACTACTGGACTGATCTTTATGAAATTTGACATGAGAGTTCCTGGGTATGATATCCCCATACGTTTTTTTTCATTTTTTGGATAAATGTCTTTGATGACGTCATATCCGGCTTTTCGTGAAAGTTGAGGCGGCACTGTCACGCCCTCATTTTTCAACCAAATTGGTTGAAATTTGTGTCAAGTAATGTTCGACGAAGCCCGGACTTCGGTATTGCATTTCAGCTTGGTGGCTTAACAATTAGTTAATGACTTTGGTCATTAAAAATCTGAAAATTGTAAAAAAAAAAATTTTTTTTATAAAACGTTCCAAATTTACATTCATCTTATGCTCTATCATTTGCTGATTCCAAAAACATATAAATATGTTATATTTCGATTAAACACAAGCTCTGAAAATTAAATATATAAAAATTAATATCAAAATTAAATTGTCGAAATCAATTTAAAAACACTTTCATCTTATTCCTTGTCGGTTCCTGATTCCAAAAACATATAGATATGATATGTTTGGATTAAAAACACGCTCAGAAAGTTAAAACGAAGAGAGGTACAGAAAAGCGTGCTATCCTTCTCAGCGCAACTACTAAACCGCTCTTCTTGTCAATTTCACTGCCTATGCCGTGAGCGGTGGACTGGCGATGCTACGAGTATACGGTCTTGCTGCGTTGCATTGCGTTCAGTTTCATTCTGTGAGTTCGACAGCTACTTGACTAAATGTTGTATTTTCGCCTTACGCGACTTGTTTTGGTCTCCATTAGACCAATCCTCACATCCTGAATACGTCGAATTGTGAAAAAAACCTAAAACCAGAAACAAACAAAACACAAAGAAACAAACAAAGAAACAAATACATAAACGAACAAACTAGCAAAAGTGCTGACACACATGGTGGTGCAGTGGCGTGGTGGTAAGACGTCGGCCTCCTAATCGGGAGGTCGTGAGTTCGAATCCCGGTCGCTGCCGCCTGGTGGGTTAAGAGTGGAGATTTTTCCGATCTCCCAGGTCAACTTATGTGCAGACCTGCTAGTGACCTAACCCCGTTCGTGTGTACACGCAAGCACAAGACCAAGTGCGCACGGAAAAGATCCTGTAATCCATGTCGGAGTTCGGTGGGTTATGGAAACACGAAAATACCCAGCATGCCTACTCAGCGAAAGCGGAGTGAAGCTGACTATGCTCCCAGAGTATAGTTTGGGGAACCCAAATGGGCAAACGAGCTCACACGTAACCAGAAAATTCTGGAACGCTGAAGAAGAAGAAGAAGAAGAAGAAGAAGAAGAAGAAGAAGAAGAAGAAGAAGAAGAAGAAGAAGCTGACACCAATTGCTTGTCCTCCCTTCCTCCGCATTACTTTGATTGCGATTATTTTCTTCACCCTCTTCAAACCTGCCCTCACCCATTTCCCCCGTAAAGGAACAGAGGGCAAACCCCGGAGAGATGTTGTATTGTCATCTATTATTTCTCGGTGCTCACTTATGTTTCTTTTTTCTTTTTCAGAAATAGGTAGAATGAAAGGCTGTCTTATTAAAGTAGATGGACAGGAATGCTACAGGTTTGACGACGCACCGGGCAGCAGGAAAACGAATGTTACATGTACCAGCGGTGTCCTGAACGGATCCGTCATAATAGTGTCCAAAGACACCACAGGATTCTCCGGAGACAATAAGACAATTAACATGTGTGAACTCCAAGTGATAAGTATGTTTATCATTTTTGCTTACCATAATTACAAACGTCGAGTAAATATCACTAATATAAGTTTGTTTGTTTGTTTGTCGTTTACTTGTTTGGAGACACTTATTTAACAACCCCGACATTTCCCCCGTACAATGTCGTTTTTAGAAGTGCATGTAATACATATAAACTGTAGACATTGGGTATATACGTTACGCATCTGTTTTAAGTATTCCAACTTCCCCAGTTCTTCGCTTAACAATGTCTCCTCCATGGTCATTAATTGAGGCAGCTTTTTTAAATCGTGTAATTCTGACAACTTGATACCAGAAAGTGGATTTATTCGACTATTGGCACGATTGAAAATCACACCGTACGACATAAGAAAACACCAGAAGTATCTATTATCAGCGAAGAAACTTACCTGAACTATATTGGTAATTTATACTCCTTTGCCTGGTTTGTTTGAATGATTTGTTTAATCTATGTCAATCTTTTGTAAATGTTTGAGTCAGTCTCTTCGGGTTCGATTGGGTCTGACTGTCACATCACATGGCCCAAGATAAAAAGTATCGTCAATCTGAAAATGAGAATAAAAGCAAAAACAATTGCCATTCCAAACATATTAACTTGTGCAAACCTACAAACCTGCTTAGATATAATTTGTATGTTTACCTTGAGACTAATGATATGAGCAGTTTCTTTACTTGGTTGACATCAACAGAAAACAGCCCCCTAGTAATGACTTTGGAAGTAACCAAGTGCACACGTGTTGTAAATCAGAGATATATTGTCATTTGAAAGGTTGCAGTGACGACTACTGGGACAGTGGGTGTGACAGGAGGTGTGGTAGCTGCAGTAACGGAGAGGTGTGTGACAAGGTGACAGGACACTGCTCCAGCTGTCCCCCTGGCATCAAGCCTCCACTGTGTGATACGGGTGAGTGATGTACAAACCAGTGCTAACAAATTATTTAATATAATAGACTATATGTACATGGATTAGGAATTTGTTGTGGACAAAGTGTTCTCGTCTTTAAAGGCACACTCCAGGCGTTTACATACATCACAAACATCCTTTCGTTTGAACACTTACTGCCGGACAACATCAGGGCTGCTCTCCCTGGATAGCGAGCAATTTTCAAAGAATGTCTTTTGCGTCCTCTGGACCCGTGTGAAACCGAAGCCTCGTCATGGCGCAAAATTGAAGTTATGCAAGTCCGAAAGCACGAAGTCGGAATATAGGCCAGGAAAGAGGGACATGTGTGATTCTCACTTTCCTGGAGGGTTTGGAGCGTTGAATAATGAGTGTCGGCATTCACATATTTGAGGTATGCCGGCTTTGTTGTCCGAAAGGGGAAGTTGCATTCTGATCAAGGGACATAACCTACTTTAACTGGTAAAGCTCCACGTGGTGGTGTTCCCCTTTACACTTGTTTTGTTGTTCGTAACCAAATGTATACACTTACACCAGATTCCTTTTAAAGATTTAGAAAATTGCTGCAGTTTTTTTCGAAGCAATATGTATGAAATACGACTAGAGCCGACTTGACAGATGGCAGTTGCACACAATACGCGAACGACTGCGGTAGCCTAGAATAAACCATTGAAGAGCGTGTAGGGTTTACATGTGATAATTAGCCCTGCAAGAGACCTGTATGCGTCATAAAATGGCGTTGACGGCCCTACAATGTGTGTTTCGTCGGTTTTCTATGGCTTTTTCGTGAAAAGCTTTACTCATTCTGTAAACCTCCTGTGAGGCAGAGTGGGGATTCAAAGAAAACATTACGTAAACACCTCACATGTTTATTGTCATGTGGACTTGCTTGTATATTTAATGTTGTAAACCTAACGTTGCTGTTGTCTGCCATTACCTGATGGTGGAGGTATTATCTGTCGGTGTAGTTTGTATTATCAGATGAATTACAAAGCCAGGTTTAGTCCACAAACAGAAAGCGTCAGTACTTCTCAAGCTACAACAGTGCATCACCAAAATGTTATTGAAAAAAGGTAAATCATAACCTTATGACTTTCTTTCTACAGAATGTGAAACTGGGACCTATGGACACAACTGTACACAGACTTGCAGTGCAGGATGTGAGGATGTCTGTGACAAAGTCTCAGGACACTGCACGTGCAAACCTGGATGGCTGGGGCCTGCTTGTGATGCTGGTATGTGTGTATTGTTTGTGACAATGTGGGTTGCAGCTGTATTTGAAATTGCATTTTGGTTATTTTATCCCTTTTCGCAGCACCACATATTTCAAGACTTTAGGGATAATGGGACAGGGTGACGCAGTAGTCCCCCTTATCACAGGCAGCTGGGCTGCATTGACGGAGTTGTCTCCCTAAGCGTGAGCTAGTTTTGGTAGCTTGACGTTTTTGGTACGTTGGTAGACAGCATACCCGTGGGCTGTGGAGTAGCTGATTGTGATAAGGTCTGGCTGCGGTTATTACCTGGAATGCGTTTGCGAACCTTTGCGTTGCCATAGCAGATTATATAGTGCTAATAATTTGACTCTAAAATCTCAATCCCGTTTGACCGGCTTTGTCTCCAAAGGCGATTCTTGTGCTTCGGGCTCTCGGTTAGAAAAAGAAGACGACACAAGGGTGAAACGATATTTGCTAAACACAAATCGATTGAAAGGCATTGCTTTCTTAACGACACATGCTCAAAAAAACAGGTATATGCCAACATTACAAAGAAGATGCAGGACGCTGATTGTAGGTTGCTTATTGATTTTGGGCTTAAGTTGTGTTCTGACACATAATACTGTGACCGAATATACAACTTGACATTGTGTTGGTTCAGTATACTCTAAGCCACTGCATTCATTTTGTTCGTGATGGGAACACCTGGTTTGTCTCTCATTTTTGTCTGCTGTTTCAGCTAATATGCACAATGAGTGAATCTGCATATTATCAGGGAAGAAACAGTTGTGCTGGTTAAATCAAAGTGAACGTTGTTGTTGTTGTTGTTGTTGTTGTTGTTGTTGTTGTTGTTGTTGTTGTTGTTGTTAGTGTTGTTGGTATTTTTGTTGTTGTTATTGTTGTTGTTTTTTATTAGACAATATTGGGCTATATCAACTCACTAGAATAACAGCAACAAAACAGGGAGCTAGGTTATGGAATATTGAACAAAACTGCTTGAAGACATATCTAATAAATACTGGAATGTAATTTACTTGGTTTGGTTCTTTGATTGGTCTTTTATTTACCATTGACTGCTGGTCGCTGCTACGCAGTGTGTCCTGGGAGAACATATGGTCTCAACTGCATTCAGAATTGCAGTGGAGGTATTATCTGTCGGTGTAGTTTGTATTATCAGATGAATTACAAAGCCAGGTGTAGTCCACAAACAGAAAGCGTCAGTACTTCTCAAGCTACAACAGTGCATCACCAAAATGTTATTGAAAAAAGGTAAATCATAACCTTATGACTTTCTTTCTACAGAATGTGAAACTGGGACCTATGGACACAACTGTACACAGACTTGCAGTGCAGGATGTGAGGATGTCTGTGACAAGGTCTCAGGACACTGCACGTGCAAACCTGGATGGCTGGGGCCTGCTTGTGATGCTGGTATGTGTGTATTGTTTGTGACAATGTGGGTTGCATCTGTATTTGAAATTGCATTTTGGTTATTTTATCCCTTTTCGCAGCACCACATATTTCAAGACTTTAAGGATAATGGGACAGGGTGACGCAGTAGTCCCCCTTATCACAGGCAGCTGCGCTGCATTGACGGAGTTGTCTCCCTAAGCGTGAGCTGGTTTTGGTAGCTTGACGTTTTTGGTACGTTGGTAGACAGCATACCCGTGGGCTGTGGAGTAGCTGATTGTGATAAGGTCTGGCTGCGGTTATTACCTGGAATGCGTTTGCGAACCTTTGCGTTGCCATAGCAGATTTTATAGGGCTAATAATTTGGCTCTAAAATCTCAATCCCGTTTGACCGGCTTTGTCTCCAAAGGCGATTCTTGTGCTTCGGGCTCTCGGTTAGAAAAAGAAGACGACACAAGGGTGAAACGATATTTGCTAAACACAAATCGATTGAAAGGCATTGCTTTCTTAACGACACATGCTCAAAAAAACAGGTATATGCCAACATTACAAAGAAGATGCAGGACGCTGATTGTAGGTTGCTTATACATTTTGGGCTTAAGTTGTTTTCTGACACATGATACTGTGACCGAATATACAACTTGACATTGTGTTGGTTCAGTATACTCTAAGCCACTGCATTCATTTTGTTCGTGATGGGAACACCTGTTTTGTCTCTCATTTTTGTCTGCTGTTTCAGCTAATATGCACAATGAGTGAATCTGCATATTATCAGAGAAGAAACAGTTGTGCTGGTTAAATCAAAGTGAACGTTGTTGTTGTTGTTGTTGTTGTTGTTGTTGTTGTTGTTGTTGTTGTTGTTGTTGTAGTTGTTGTTGTTGTTGTTAGTGTTATTGGTATTTTTGTTGTTGTTATTGTTGTTGTTTTCTACTAGACAATATTGGGCTAGATCAACTCACTAGAATAACAGCAACAAAACAGGGAGCTAGGTTATGGAATATTGAACAAAACTGCTTGAAGACATATCTAATAAATACTGGAATGTAATTTACTTGGTTTGGTTCTTTGATTGGTCTTTTATTTACCATTGACTGCTGGTCGCTGCTACGCAGTGTGTCCTGGGAGAACATATGGTCTCCACTGCATTCAGAATTGCAGTGGAGGTATTATCTGTCGGTGTAGTTTGTATTATCAGATGAATTACAAAGTCAGGTGTAGTCCACAAACAGAAAGCGTCAGTACTTCTCAAGCTACAACAGTGCATCACCAAAATGTTATTGAAAAAAGGTAAATCATAACCTTATGACTTTCTTTCTACAGAATGTGAAACTGGGACCTATGGACACAACTGTACACAGACTTGCAGTGCAGGATGTGAGGATGTCTGTGACAAGGTCTCAGGACACTGCACGTGCAAACCTGGATGGCTGGGGCCTGCTTGTGGTGCTGGTATGTGTGTATTGTTTGTGACAATGTGGGTTGCATCTGTATTTGAAATTGCATTTTGGTTATTTTATCCCTTTTCGCAGCACCACATATTTCAAGACTTTAAGGATAATGGGACAGGGTGACGCAGTAGTCCCCATTATCACAGGCAGCTGCGCTGCATTGACGGAGTTGTCTCCCTAAGCGTGAGCTGGTTTTGGTAGCTTGACGTTTTTGGTACGTTGGTAGACAGCATACCCGTGGGCTGTGGAGTAGCTGATTGTGATAAGGTCTGGCTGCGGTTATTACCTGGAATGCGTTTGCGAACCTTTGCGTTGCCATAGCAGATTTTATAGGGCTAATAATTTGGCTCTAAAATCTCAATCCCGTTTGACCGGCTTTGTCTCCAAAGGCGATTCTTGTGCTTCGGGCTCTCGGTTAGAAAAAGAAGACGACACAAGGGTGAAACGATATTTGCTAAACACAAATCGATTGAAAGGCATTGCTTTCTTAACGACACATGCTCAAAAAAACAGGTATATGCCAACATTACAAAGAAGATGCAGGACGCTGATTGTAGGTTGCTTATACATTTTGGGCTTAAGTTGTGTTCTGACACATAATACTGTGACCGAATATACAACTTGACATTGTGTTGGTTCAGTATACTCTAAGCCACTGCATTCATTTTGTTCGTGATGGGAACACCTGTTTTGTCTCTCATTTTTGTCTGCTGTTTCAGCTAATATGCACAATGAGTGAATCTGCATATTATCAGGGAAGAAACAGTTGTGCTGGTTAAATCAAAGTGAACGTTGTTGTTGTTGTTGTTGTTGTTGTTGTTGTTGTTGTTGTTGTTGTTGTTAGTGTTGTTGGTATTTTTGTTGTTGTTATTGTTGTTGTTTTCTACTAGACAATATTGGGCTAGATCAACTCACTAGAATAACAGCAACAAAACAGGGAGCTAGGTTATGGAATATTGAACAAAACTGCTTGAAGACATATCTAATAAATACTGGAATGTAATTTACTTGGTTTGGTTCTTTGATTGGTCTTTTATTTACCATTGACTGCTGGTCGCTGCTATGCAGTGTGTCCTGGGAGAACATATGGTCTCCACTGCATTCAGAATTGCAGTGGAGGTATTATCTGTCGGTGTAGTTTGTATTATCAGATGAATTACAAAGCCAGGTGTAGTCCACAAACAGAAAGTGTCAGTACTTCTCAAGCTACAACAGTGCATCACCAAAATGTTATTGAAAAAAGGTAAATCATAACCTTATGACTTTCTTTCTACAGAATGTGAAACTGGGACCTATGGACACAACTGTACACAGACTTGCAGTGCAGGATGTGAGGATGTCTGTGACAAGGTCTCAGGACACTGCACGTGCAAACCTGGATGGCTGGGGCCTGCTTGTGATGCTGGTATGTGTGTATTGTTTGTGACAATGTGGGTTGCATCTGTATTTGAAATTGCATTTTGGTTATTTTATCCCTTTTCGCAGCACCACATATTTCAAGACTTTAAGGATAATGGGACAGGGTGACGCAGTAGTCCCCCTTATCACAGGCAGCTGCGCTGCATTGACGGAGTTGTCTCCCTAAGCGTGAGCTGGTTTTGGTAGCTTGACGTTTTTGGTACGTTGGTAGACAGCATACCCGTGGGCTGTGGAGTAGCTGATTGTGATAAGGTCTGGCTGCGGTTATTACCTGGAATGCGTTTGCGAACCTTTGCGTTGCCATAGCAGATTTTATAGGGCTAATAATTTGGCTCTAAAATCTCAATCCCGTTTGACCGGCTTTGTCTCCAAAGGCGATTCTTGTGCTTCGGGCTCTCGGTTAGAAAAAGAAGACGACACAAGGGTGAAACGATATATGCTAAACACAAATCGATTGAAAGGCATTGCTTTCTTAACGATACATGCTCAAAAAAAACAGGTATATGCCAACATTACAAAGAAGATGCAGGACGCTGATTGTAGGTTGCTTATACATTTTGGGCTTAAGTTGTGTTCTGACACATAATACTGTGACCGAATATACAACTTGACATTGTGTTGGTTCAGTATACTCTAAGCCACTGCATTCATTTTGTTCGTGATGGGAACACCTGTTTTGTCTCTCATTTTTGTCTGCTGTTTCAGCTAATATGCACAATGAGTGAATCTGCATATTATCAGGGAAGAAACAGTTGTGCTGGTTAAATCAAAGTGAACGTTGTTGTTGTTGTTATTGTTGTTGTTGTTGTTGTTGTCGTAGTTGTTGTTGTTGTTGTTAGTGTTGTTGGTATTTTTGTTGTTGTTATTGTTGTTGTTTTCTACTAGACAATATTGGGCTAGATCAACTCACTAGAATAACAGCAACAAAACAGGGAGCTAGGTTATGGAATATTGAACAAAACTGCTTGAAGACATATCTAATAAATACTGGAATGTAATTTACTTGGTTTGGTTCTTTGATTGGTCTTTTAGTTACCATTGACTGCTGGTCGCTGCTACGCAGTGTGTCCTGGGAGAACATATGGTCTCAACTGCATTCAGAATTGCAGTGGAGGTATTATCTGTCGGTGTAGTTTGTATTATCAGATGAATTACAAAGCCAGGTGTAGTCCACAAACAGAAAGCGTCAGTACTTCTCAAGCTACAACAGTGCATCACCAAAATGTTATTGAAAAAAGGTAAATCATAACCTTATGACTTTCTTTCTACAGAATGTGAAACTGGGACCTATGGACACAACTGTACACAGACTTGCAGTGCAGGATGTGAGGATGTCTGTGACAAGGTCTCAGGACACTGCACGTGCAAACCTGGCTGGCTTGGTCCTGCTTGTGATGCTGGTATGTGTGTATTGTTTGTGACAATGTGGGTTGCATCTGTATTTGAAATTGCATTTTGGTTATTTTATCCCTTTTCGCAGCACCACATATTTCAAGACTTTAAGGATAATGGGACAGGGTGACGCAGTAGTCCCCCTTATCACAGGCAGCTGCGCTGCATTGACGGAGTTGTCTCCCTAAGCGTGAGCTAGTTTTGGTAGCTTGACGTTTTTGGTACGTTGGTAGACAGCATACCCGTGAGATGTGGAGTAGCTGATTGTGATAAGGTCTGGCTGCTGTTATTATCTGGAATGCGTTTGCGAACCTTTGTGTTGCCATAGCAGATTTTATAGGGCTAATAATTTGGCTCTAAAATCTCAATTCCGTTTGACCGGTTTTGCCTCCAAAGGCGATTCGTGTGCTTCGGGCTCTTGGTTAGAAAAAGAAGACGACACAAGGGTGAAACGGTATTTGCTAAACACAAATCGATGGAAAGGCATTGCTTTCTTAACGACACATGCTCTAAAATACAGGCAAATGCCAACATTATAAAGAAGATGCAGGACACTGATTGTAGGTTGATCATACATTTTGGGCTTAAGTTGTGTTCTGACACATATACTGTGACCGAATATTCAACTTGACATTGTGTTGGTTCAGTATACTCTAAGCCACTGCATTCATTTTGTTCTTGATGGGAACACCTGTTTTGCCTATCATTTTTGTCTGCTGTTACATCTAATATGCACAATGAGGGGATCTGCATATTATCAAGGAAGAAACAGTTGTGCTGGTTAAATAAAAGTGACCGTTGTTGTTGTAGTTGTTGTAGTTGTTGTTATTAGTGTTGTTGGTGTTTTTGTTGTTGTTATTGTTGTTGTTTTCTACTAGACAATATTGGGCTAGATAAGCTCACTAGAATAACAGTCACAAAAAAGGGAAGTCATGGAATATTGAACAAAACTGCTTGAAGACATATTTGATAAATACTGGAATGTAACTTAATTGGTTCGTTGATTGGTCTTTTATTTGCCATTGACTGCTGGTTGCTGCTACGCAGTGTGTCCTGGGAGAACATATGGTCTCAACTGCATGCAGAATTGCAGTGCCCACTGCAATGGTACTTGTGACAAGGCTACAGGACATTGTGCGTGCAACAGAGGATACATACCTCCGTTGTGCATGACAGGTGTGTATCTGTTCATTTCGGGTCACTGCAAGCATTCAAAGATGCAGAGCGCCGATTGTAGGGTGCTCATAATTGTGGAGTTTAAGTTTTTGTCCATGCGACAAAAATAAATATACAACTGGGCATTGTGTAGGATCACTATGCTATCAGTCAATGAAGATATTGTATTCTTGATGGGAAAATTTGTTTTGCACCTCATTATTATCTGTTACACATATGTGTTACAGCTATTATGTACGACAGGAAATGTGCATAAATAATTAAGGAAGAAACAGTTGTTATGGTTTAATCAAACTGCAAGACTGCTTTTGTTATTTTTGTTTATTAAAAGAAACCTAGTGCTATGACATTACACCTAAACTTTGGGTGGATACTGTAACGATATGTCCGGTTCTGTCAGACATATATATCCCTTGCCTTTTGCAAATACCTATGTGTAGCCCACCTAGCACAACAGTTGATACTATACACAATAGTTTATTTAGTGTCCCTAATAATGCTGCGTGTACTGCTAACAGAGATCCTGAGTGACAAGATGGAAGCCCAATTTACCATCATCGGTGGCGCTGTGGGTGGATCTGTGGTTGTGTTGGTTGTGATCATCATTATTGTTGTCATCGTCGTGAGGTAATTTTTTTAATGCGCCTAATGCTTTATTTTTCAAATTGTGTTGCGTCCGTTTTTTAACTGAGTGCTGAGTACTAACAAAAGATATGAACAAGTCGCGTAAGGCGAAATTACAACATTTAGTCAAGCTGTCGAACTAACAGAATGAAACTGAACTCACTGCATTTTTACAGCAAGAGCGTATACACGTAGCATCGTCAGTCCACCGCTCGATGCACAGGCAGTGAAATTGACAAGAAGAGCGGGGTAGTAGTTGCGCTGAGAAGGATAGCACACTTTTCTTTATCTCTATTCTTTTTAACTTTCTGAGCGTGTTTTTAATCAAAACATATCACATCTATATGTTTTTGGAATCAGGAACCAACAAGGAATAAGATGAAATAGTTTTTAAAACGATTTCGGAAATTTAATTTTGATCATAATTTTTATATTTTTAATTTTCAGAGCTTGTTTTTAATCCAAATATAACATATGTATATGTTTTTGGAATCAGAAAATGACGAAGAATAAGATGAAATTGTTTTTGGATCGTTTAATAAAAAAATAATTTTAATTACAAGTTTCCGATTTTTAATGACCAAACTCACTCATTAGTTTTTAAGCCACCAAGCTGAAATGCAATACCAAACCCCGGCCTTTGTCGAAGATTGCTTTGCCAAAATTTCAATCAATTTGATTGAAAAATGAGGGTGTGACAGTGCCGCCTCAACTTTTACAAAATGCCGGATATGACGTCATCAAAGGTATTTATCGAAAAAAAGAAAAAAACGTCCGGGGATATCATTCCCAGGAACTCTCATGTCAAATTTCGTAACGATCGGTCCAGTAGTTTGGTCTGAATCGCTCTACACATACACACACACAGACAGACACACAGACACACAGACACACACACACACACACACACACACACACACACACACACACACACACATACACCACAACCCTCGTCTCGATTCCCCCCTCTACGTTAAAACATTTAGTCAAAACTTGACTAAATGTAAAAACAATACATACGAAGATATTAACAATTTTTTAAACGCGTCATTTCAAGAGTACAAGTATGCACGCCTTGTCAAAAATATCGATTAATCAGTAAAAGGTCACATGTAGTGGATACAAGTGCAGACAAACATGCAACATTCCTTATAGAATTCCGACTTTACACACACACACATTAGTTACATTATAGTAACAATTTGTTTGCTTTGTAAACCTGTTTAAGTAGAAATGATGACTCGTCTAAAACCAGAAGAAACAACATTTAAAACAAATAGCTCTTCCTTGGATAGGCGGAGAAGAAATCGACCCAAAGCTACGGGAAAGAAAGAAAACAGCGCCCAAGAGGAAAGTCCAACGCTACAGGTCAACGTCTATCAGAATGTATCTGATGCTACCAATGGCAACATGGGCAACCTTGTAAGAGACAACGATCAACAAGGTAATGATTTTACAACCTTTAAGGGGTTTAAGATGGTTCGAACGAGACTTTGTTAAAGTGGAGAGGGGGCATGGGGGGGGGGGGGGGAGGGGGGTCCCCCCTAAAGGAAAGTGAAGCTAGAACCATGTGGGTGGGTGATTGGTTCTCTTGTACAGCAGAATTATTTGCAAATTTGTTTTAAGCTTGGGATGAAAATATGCGACAAAGCTGTTAGATGAATCAAACTAATATCAAAATGTTTTGTTTCTGATATAAAGGCATATCAAAACACATTCCGGGAAAACAGCGCAACTTTCTTTAATGTGTCATGTGTTCTTGGACGGCACAAATCTTGACACATGGTCAGCCTATAGAATTCATCACCAAACAAATAAATAAATAAATAATGTACGATATGTTTGCTTTTAATGTAGGTGCAGGATTGGACTCAGCACGGATCCTTTCATCAAAATACCAAAGAAATCCGGTAACACTGTCGACCTCACAGTCGGACAATGTTTACGAAGCAGTGGTAGGCGAAGTTAACCACGGATACGTTAACTCCCAACAAGCCATGTCAGCGACGACCCAGAACCCTGCAGAGCGCTCTCAAGTCCCAGCAGAACAAGCCTATATTGTAGAAGGGAAGTCTAGCATTGAGGCTGCCAGGGAGGCTTCAGCTCTCCCCACAGATCAGCCCTATGAAGTCGTGGACCGTGACCGTGAAAACACGTACGAAAAACCACGGATGTACATGAAGACTGGAGATCATCACGTGTATAGTGATCTCAAACCTTGAAAGAACCCTGGCTCTGCAAAGAGAGATTACGGGCAGACTTGTTTTGTTTGTTAGCAACTAATGTGTTTATGTCTGCTTATTTATTTGTACTTAATTCATTGAATGAGTTAATCCAATATTATGGATTATATCAGATTGTCACGCTTGTAAATTGTCGTGAACGTTTACAGTAAATGTCACTGCCAACATCATCGCACTTTATAATTAGCTTAACAAACAACTGTATGTGCTTCTGAGCTGAGGATTTGTCCATATCACGAGAATGTGATTCACTGACGTGGAGTTGGTATAACCATGTATATAAATGTTTGATTGTTTAAAAAGATTGAATTTACGGATGAGAAGTACCGTCATAGCTCACTGCAGTTTTCGACTTAATATCCTCGGCTGAACTCAACACACCAATAATGTTGGTCAGAATCATCCACATATACTATGATCCACAACGTCGAGTGTTATTATTTTGCTGCCTGTCTTTCCTGGGTTATATTTGGTTTGTCTCCATATGTCTGTATATGCATACATGGCAAAGAACTGTATAGCTTCGCTTTAACACTCATTTTGTACAACCGCTGATTATGAGTACTTATCTGGTGGTGTAAGTATTAAGTTTACATTAAGCTTCAGTCACACACACGACTCAATCGTTGAGATTCAATCGCGCGATTCAGTCTTGAGCCGATCGCACATCACATCGTAGGCCATTGACCCGTCACACGATGAACGATTGACTTAACGATTGACTTAACGATTGACGAACGATAACTCCACGCGAGCCGGCCGTAAGTGACGTGTCACAGTGAACACTGCACACGCGCTTTGCGAGAGCAGACGCTAATGTTCGAACATCGCTCTACCTTTCTTAAAACTACCTTTCAGCATTATGCCTTTGCGAGAAATAAAGTTCCCAGACAGTTGCAATTAATGTTTCCCGTCCGCTGTACACGCCTAAAACGTCTCCTTTATATCTGAGTTCAGTAAGAAACTGTTCTTCCAAAAAGTTTTGAATCGACGAAGAGACGCAGTCCGCGACTGTCCGCCATTATTTTACGTCACGGCGTGAAGGCCGCAACGACGCGTTCTGATTGGCTCTGCCCCTGCGATTGACTGACGACTGGGTCGCAGGAATAGAACAAGTTCTAAAGCTCAAAACTACGAGGGAATCGCATGAGACTGAGTCGCAGACTTGTCGTAGCTATTTTCCACGACTCAGTCGGCCGTGTGACAGGGTAAATCTCACGATTGAGTCGCGTGTGCGAATGCCCTCTAAGTATTTAACGTAAGTACAACGGTGTTGTAAGTTTTCGAGTTTACCATTGAGTTAAAATTAACCACAAAGGGGGCCTTTGAACTTCTCAAGGTTACTCCAGGAGCAAACTTCTGCGTGTTGTCTTGGTTGATATATATTTATAAGAGAATGTTGAACAGTTGTGTTCCTGCATTCGACACGCTCGGCCATTCTTACACTCGGTTCTGCAAACTGCACCCACCCATGTTTCTTCTTCTTCTTCTTCTTCTTCTTCTTCTTCTTCTTCTTCTTCTTCTTCTTTGCGCATGGGCTTAGATTTCCACGTTCACACATCTTTTTTAGCACGAGTGGATTTTTATGTGTATGACCGTTTTTACCCCGCCATTCAGGCAGCATACGCCGATTTCGGGGGAGCACCCATGTTTCAACTTGTGTATGTTTTTAGACTTTCAAGCTGTTTTGTTTTTGTTAGATCCTACATTATTGTTAAGCGTTGTAAATTCAGAACCGGTGTTCCACTGCAATATACGTCTCTTAATTTTCCGAACCTGCTCATGCAAGCATGACAAGTAATTTCAGATACCTTTGAAGTTACGGAATGACGTGTACAGATTCCTTACATTTACATGGGTTTTAGAAGGAAAACATCGGCACATTGTTTTCGAATGAAGGGAGACAACTCTGTCGTATTACGTATGCGTTTTCTCTACCATTGCAGACATTTTCCTTGATTATTAGACCAACTTGAATAATTATGCTTAATGTTGGAATTCAATCCGTCAATTACTCTCACGAGAAATATTCTTTGATTAAAGGGACTTCAAAAAGAACTCAATAATGCCAATGGATTGTAAGCTCTGAATGTACACCGCTAAAGTTCCACATTGCCCTCTTTTTCCTTGAACTCAAAGCTTTTGAAATTGAAAAGCTGCACCTTGTGATTCTCTCTGTATCAGTGTTGATACAAACAAAAATGCGACACAGACACATGTACCACACACATATCTTCATCTAAAATTACGTGTCTACTTGTAAGACTTTCATTGTTTTCTTTTCAGACTTTATCGGACACAAAATAGACATTTTCAGGTTGTGTATGCTCTTATATCTATCACTTGGCAAAGTTATTTAGGGCTACCGATAATTATATCGTCCCAAAATATTGTATCTAAGAAAAATATCGCAATGATATCGATACAGCTTTTATGTATCGATATAAAACTCAATTCATGACATGTTTTGCTTTCACTACTACCCCGCCTTAAAAAAGTGGGTTAGTTTTTTGTTTTTTTTCAACACTGATCGTGACGTTGTAAATTGATGTTTGCTGAGTATGTGTGCGGCTAGATTTAACAACTAACACTTTGAACAGTAATCATCTGATCATTACGGTCCTTCAATTGATTTTGTTAATATGTTTGCACCTTCTTTGTTGCTTTTTTTGTGCTAAGAAATAAACATTTGGCACGACATAAACTTAACTGTTGACTTGTGCCTAGCCTGAAAAAACACTTTTTCAATAAAGTCTAATCTATTTTAAGCAGATGTTTTGTTTTAAAGCCATTTGTTATAAAAGATATAAACTCCTGGCCGCTTTGATCGAACTACATATGCACAGTTCGCAAGTGAAATCGAAGGGGATTTGACCGATGGGAAATCTCCAAAGACAGTAGAAAGCAGGTAGGGGAAGGGCTCCTAATATGACCGGCTCCTAATATGGACCACCTTCTGTTCTGACAAACTAACGGCGCTAGAGCGCTCAAAAAAGTGTTATTCCCTGTATTCACCCTCTCTGGATAACTTACACATGTCAAAACAGTTGCAGAAACAGAAATCTCAAAACCATTAGGTTTTTTCTCTTTTTTTCAATTTTGGCAGCGTTCACTCTAAATTTGCCGCCTGAAACGGACTCGATTCTGTCCACAGCCAAAGCTTTTATCACACACAAAATGCTATATATGACAGCTAAAACCGTATTTGTTACATTTTAACAGTGTCGACCCCGAGTTTTTACTGCAAAAAAAAAATAATAGCAAAATCTCAAAGTATGTGCGAGTCCCCTAATATGGACCACCTTAAACAAATCCAAGAAAATAAAAGCTAAAGGCTTTCATTAATTCATTAAGAAGCTTGCTGGAAATAACCTATAACTAGCCCTCGAGATTTAAAAAAAAAAGCAACAAAAATCTTCTTTTCGTGGAAGTTGATCATTTCATTTATTTTCACTCTGTTTTTGATAAGCTTCTTTAGTTTCCTGGTGTGCTTCAAATAATGCTCTCATCAACCCGAAACAGATAAATCTAGAGAATATTTTAATTAGGCTGACTTGTACACTAAGTTGTATCATGTTATTTTGAAATATAGGGGGCTTTTTACAGTGATTCGTGAAGGCCGCTTCACTGGTCCATATTAGGCGCCCAGGCTCCTAATATAGACCCTTTGTGATTTTGTCTGTATTTAATTTGTGCTCAATGTCTATCAAAACTATTTCACTCTAATTAGGTCTAACGGTTAACCTAAGAGAGAAGGACTACCAAACACAAAATGAAACTTCTTCGCAAGAAAACATGCTATTTATCTCTCTCTCTCTCTCTCCCTCTCTCTCTCTCTCTCTCTCAGTGAGGATAACAGGGAAATTAAAGATGTCACTTCATGACAAAAACAAACAAGCAAGCAAACGCAGAAACAAACAAAACACACTCCGGGATCAAGATCAGAAGGATGGGTATCTTACATAACGCGGTCTCCACTCCACTGAGACCAAAGCTATTCATTAAACGACTATTGCAAGCCTTGATGTTACTGGAGCACCTCCGAGAAGGTGGAGGCCAAAACATGTGCTGTAGTGAGTATGAACAGCCATGATGGTCTTTCTGGCCTTCTGTACGCAGCCTCCTGAATAAATGTGACCCTCCACCACGGAATGAGTCGCATGTGACCTTTACATGATTTTCATATTTTTACATTTTCCTAAAGAGTTGTTTATGCTCTATCCAGTGGTGCAAACCGGTTTAGAAAAGAGCAAAAACTGTTTGAGTTGAAAGCCTGTGACTAAGGTGACCCTCACACTGTTACCAGACACTCCCCTGACTTCGCAGAACCGCGCGAGGTGACATGCGACTCATTTCGTGGTGGAGGGTCACAAATGGAATAAACAGAGGGACGTATCCGGCCCATAATCCGAAGTGTCATTCGTATGATTCAAATTGCGTTTAAAAACAGAAGTGTTCTCCGTTATATATGCTGGTTCGTCTTCCCCAATCTCGAAGCATATATTAAAACTACCTATGAATCAAGCACTTTTAAAAAGAGGGCTCTTCGATATTTCAGTCAACCTCAATATACACTTCAGACATTTGTATCCTGCACGTTTGTCAAAACACTCTGTCCACCTCGTCAAACTCATTGCTTTGTTGAATATAACACCTAAATAACAGCAGCCTACGCGTTCTCGAATTCGTACTGCTCTCTTTCAAGAATCCACTATCCTGCTATTCCCCTCCCCCCACCCCGAACACAAAACTACTTTTTAAAGCGTGATCTTGTTTTTCTCCACATGTGTTTCATGTTATAATTCTTTGCAAATATGGTATTTAACACGTCATTTCGACTTAACAAAAAAATCTTTCTACTTATATTTATCTATCTATCTATCTATCTATCTATCTATCTATCTATCTATCTATCTATCTATCTATCTATCTAAATATCTAAATATCTATATTTCTTTCTACCTATCTACCTATCTATCTATCTATCTCTATATCTATGTATCTATCGCTCTATTCATCTATTTGTATGTCTATATATCTATCTGTGTCTGTCTGTCTGTCTGTCCGTCCGTCTGTCTATCCGTCCGTTTGTCTGTCTTTCTGTCTGTCTGTTTGTCTATCTGTAATAATAATAATGATAATAATAATACGGGTATTTATATGGCGCAAATCCGAAAATAGTTCTAAGCGCCTTACAATCTATCTTCAATAATAATCATCTTCATTACAGCAACAATACACATTATATTTATGTGTCTGTCTTTCTGTCTTTCTGTCTGTCTGTATGTCTGTCTGTATGTATGTCTGTCTGTGTCTGTCTGTCAATCGATCTTTCTATCGGTATACTTGTATGTTCATATGTCTGTCTTTCTGTCTGTCTGTATGTCTGTCTGTCTGTCTGTCCCGCAGTGGGGCACTGCGGTTATGAAATTAAAAGCCCCTCCTGTTTTTGGAACCGCAGGAGCTTTCTAGTTTGCTGTTAGGTAGATTTTTGGTTCCTCTTTCCTGTCATGCTCTCTTTTTCTTCATGAATTCTTTTCTTTTTTCTGCCTTCTTGCTCATTCACCTGTATTTTTTCCAAAAATCTCTTCTCTTGCCGCTTGTCTCGCGATTCATGTATAGTTTAATCTGTTAGTGTTCTGATGTAAGTCCAGCAGTAGATAGGTTAAGCCTATTTTAACATACTGGAAACTGGTAATCTTCCAGTAGGTATTAATTTAGTTTTACTAAAGCCTGCTGGGACACAAGTAATGGGTTAGTGCATTTGTAAACAGGAATCGCTTGACAAGTGGCCCCCTTCATCCCCCCCTTCCTCGTCCTGATATGGCTCTGCGTAGTCGGCTGGACGTTAAGCAACAAATAAACAAACAAACAAACTGTCTGTCTGTCTGTCTGTCTGTCTGTCAATCGATCTTTCTATCGGTATACTTGTATGTTCATATGTCTGTCTTTCTGTCTGTCTGTCTGTCTGTCTGTCTGTCTGTCTGTCTGTCTGTCTGTCTGTCTGTCTGTATACTTGTATGTTCATATGTCTGTCTTTCTATGCGTTGTTGTGTGTCTATCTTTCATTCAGTATAACTATCTGTGTATCACTCAATCTGCCTGCCTGTCTGTTAGTCTGTCAGCCAGTCTTTATGAATATTGTGTAAACGGTATGGAAAAAACTAACATGACTATTCAGTTCAGTCCACAAATAAATCCTATAATGTTCCCTCCCCCGGACGTACCATGTTTGTGTTTATCACTGCTGTCAGCAAATTTTAGTTTGAACGATTTCAAAGCGCCAATATCTTGTTTATTTTGCTGACACACAAATTGACACAAGCCGTGAAAACATACCCGTGCACGCAACATTACCTGAAAGGATTCTTCTAGCTTTTCTTCGCACTGAATGTCGCTTTGCAAAACATTAAGGGGAATGAATGGGTGTGTATGTGTTTGAATGTGTTCATGCTTAATATTATGCACATTCAAAGGTCTCGAGGGTTTACTCCACACAGACTGTCGCCAGAAAAAAGGTAATGATGTGTGTGTGTCTTTGTGTGTGTATATAGATGTGTGTGTGTGTGTGTGTCTGTGTCTGTGTCTGTGTCTGTCTGCCTGTCTGTCTGTCTGTGTCTATCTTTGTTTTGTTGAGAGTATGTGTCATTTCGGGATATTTGTTAAATACAGTGTTTCTATGATTTGAGCACAGTTTGGTATGTGAGCAAGAAGATAGTAAGGTTCCTATCAGTGTACTTACTTTAGTTTGCAATTACTTTATGTCTCAAAGAAAGGCAAATTGATTACATCTTCGGAACGTCTGCCTAAACTGAGCAAAATATGGTCTCCGAGAAGCTTAATGAAATCAAAATGTTGGTTGGCTTTGTTTTCGCCTCTACCGGTCTATTTCCTCGTTCGGCTTAGGTGCTCCTGATTAACAATGTTAACGACCACTTTGCACATTTTTGCTTGGAGCATGTTAACATATCACCGTGACTTCATCATATCAACTGCTCTTTGATGTCCATTATGTTAATTTTGACCACTGTTAGTGTATTATTGTACAATCTTGTAATGTAGATATGTCTGCCAAAAGAGGTGTCTCCATACGTCAAAACGTTTCAACAATCTTGCCGAGCATTATACATGATTATCGTATCGTGCGGGAAAACTATTTTCTTCTTAGTGAGAATATTTACATTTTTCTTTGGTAAAAGATAAAACAAAGGGCTCGGCGATTAGAGAGTTCTCCTTAGAACAAGCGTTTATTTTTCGAATTGTACATTTTTGGGAGTTTAAAACAAGCCTGAAGAAATGTCTTTGTATTGGTTCACGTTTACATCGTCGCAATGGCATAATTCATCTACAGAGCAAAACAACATCGGGATCGCTGTTAATTCTCCGTAAAATATGGTCCTTTAACTAAACGCCTTCATAAGCTCACACTGTCAGTGTCTATTACGCTTGTGCCTTGTTTGTGACAATCGCAACAACTTCCTAGTTCGCGTCTATACTACCCGTCATAAAAGACTAGGCAGATGCGTTTCAGGGCAGATCTTTGTGATGAGGTCGTTTATTGTAAAACAAATTATATGACTAAACAAACCATTCATTCCCCCATCTTATTCAGAAAACAGATTGAGTGTACGTGAGTGAGTGGCTGTACAGTGGAATTAACATACAACACAGAAAAAACAACAAATCAAATTCGCAAAATCAAGGTTCGCGCGTTAAAATCGACAAAAAAATCTGAAAAGTTAAAACGAAACATGTTCTGCATGACATTAGAAAGAACAATCAAATCTGCATCCAAAATAGTCTGTTTTGTTCTCATAGCGTGGCTAAAAATCACAGTATGCTGAATGATTTAGGTGTCATTCCCCTGAGAAGCCGTAACTGGCGGTTTTTGAGGCCGTTATAGTGGGCAATGAAACAAAAAGCAGCAAATTTCAGAAAATCCTCAACGCATTGGCTTTAAACTTTTGGCGCTACGTGCTTACCCATGTCGTAAACTACACACGGAAATTTTAAGTCATGTGAGACATAGTTATGCTGTTTTTAGACATGCCAGAAAGAGCTATCAAATTGTCGGTAAGTCTTTGCTGACTCAACGAAAAACCATAATTTGTTGTAATCTTCAAAACCAATGATAGATGCGCCATATACTCAAATACCATGGACATGTTTTATCAGACATAGGTGGTATGATAATTTCAACGCGAAAGTAATCTTTAAGTACGGGCTCTTTCACAGCGCTGAGCGCAACTGACAGGTTAACATTGCAAAGCTCAGTTGTCACGCTTGACTGAGCATGGTTCTTGAAAAAGCATTTTCCAAGAATTTGTGTGCGCGTTTAAAAATAGTGCGCTGTGAGCAGCCGTAGTTGAATATGAGTCAAGTGTAAGTGTAAGTTGAAGCTTTCATTTTTCTGAATGCTTTCTAATTTAAAAAAAAAATTGTCAGACAGGGTACATCTTTAATTTTAAACCTTTTTCAGGCACGTCGCCTTTTATGGCTTCTCAGAGGAATTACACCTACATCGTTCAGCAAGCCATAACGTGGTTGTTAGACAAAATATGAGAACAAAACTGAAAGTTTGGGATGCAGATTTCTTCGTTCTTTCTATCGATATGCAGAACATGTTTCGTTTAAGCTGTTCTGATTTTTTTGTCGATTTTAACGCGTAACCTTGATTTTGTGAATTTGATTTTGTGGGGCCGGGTGTCTGTGTTGTAGGTTCTACTGTACTTTACATCATGTAAACTTAATCTGTTTTCTGAATAAGATAGGAGAATGAATGTCCCTTTTAGTCATCAAATTGGTTTTACAATAAACGGTCTCACCACAAAGATCTGCCCTGAAACGCATCTGCCTAGTTTTTTTTATGACTGGGAGTATATGTTGCTTTAGAGGTCTTTTTCGAGCATGCACTTGATGTGAAGAAGTCATTGTATCCATCTGCTGCTGATCAGGCGCGTAAACATCTTAATTGTGTTACTGTTGATTTCAAAACGTTTCTTCCTCGAGCCTTCCGATTCGTCAATTGGAAGTACTTCCCAGTTTGGGTTAAGAGAGCTAGAGCATTGTTGTCCTTGTGATGCCCTTGTAAGAGAGTGCTGAAGTACACTCAAGTCATCTTCACAATCAACAACAGCCACATCAGCGTGAGTTGGCCCAAGGTTATAATAACACCAGCCCAAAATAATCGGCTTCGCCTGCGCAACGGTCAGAACGAGCATACCAGGAAAACACAGTAGCCATATATTGTCTCAGACAGCTTTATAAAATACACATGCAGGTACAGCTCGAAGAACCCCCAACGTATTGCATAGCTTCAATGGTGTAATTCAAGTCATTGTGTGCATTCGCAGCTGAACACGCGGCATGGACTGAAACCATGGCATCAAGGTTGATTTTTCACACGTTTCTGCTGTGTGGCCTGCTGATTTCAAGCGAGAGTTCCTCACACCACTTTGGTGAGTTTCCAGACACACGCACACACACACACACACATACACACACACACACACACACAAACACACACACACACACACACACACACACACACACACACACACACACACACACACACACACACACACACACAGAACCCTCCCCAAACACACACACTGGACGGAATACAAACATAGTGGTTTACATGCAGCCACTGAGTTTATCCATGGCAAGATCTGTGTCTTGTGTGATATTGTACACAGGTTCTTTTTCAAAAAGTACTTGACACCGTTAAAAGAATTCCATTATGAAAACCACTCAGGAAATTAGGCAAGGTTGGAAATGGATTCACTATTTTACGAAGTATGTTGGCTGCCACACCTTAACAAAACTCTCCAGCACGGTCTACTTTTTTCAGACGAAAAGATACATGCTTTATACAGTATGTTGGGAATGCAAAAGCAGATATGTGTATCAAAGGTAAAAACAAATGAGAACTTAAAAATACTTACCACTTGTGTGTTTAATGTGTATCTTTATGTATTAACTGTTTATGACAGAAGAATTACAAATTTGATTGAGAAAGGAAAAATACAACTATAGAACGATGCTTCTATAGCCTGAGGAAAAAACCACCCAGGCAGAACAAGGAATGTTTGAAGCAACCTGCAAGCAGCTAAAGTTACACACACACAAACAAAGCAATTTAATCACGGCAACGTTCTTCAGTCGGTGTCGCGTGACCTGCCTTGTTCTCCAGACAAGAGAAACATCCACGTTCTTCAGTCATGCCTTAGAAGGATATCCGCAATCTTTTCGGCCTAAGATGCATACAGAGCGTGTTGGCTTGGGGAAAGACCAAAACTGCGCCCAGGCGTTCAGCAGTATAATTACCACAAAAATGCAAATGACTCCAATATTGCTTTGGGTTTTCGTATGCAAAGGTAGCGTAATATTCATCTGCGCTCAGTTAGAAATAAATTGATAAAGACGTGTGTGTGTGTGTGTGTGTGTGTGTGTGTGTGTGTGTGTGTGTGTGTGTGTGTGTGTGTGTGTGTGTGACAAGCAAAAACACCCTTAGCGTCAATTACAGCGCAATGTCATGTCAACCTTTACCTGCATTATATTAAAATCATTGACACCATTGGTTGCACAACATGAGTTCCTGCTTATTCTTTGCTATCAGACGCCACAGTGCGAGCAATGCGATTTTTATGAACACTTCACAGATGATATTGTGTGTCAAACCTGCCCCGTTATCCGAAGACTGTGATATAAATGTCAGTGCGGAGTATGTATGGGGTGAGGTGAAGGCGGGTGGCTATCACTGTTTGTCAATCGTGTCCTATTGTGGTCGTCTTTTGTCTTGTAATTCACATCCTAGTTCGCAGCACAGCTAGCTACCACACAAGGAAGATAAAATGTGAATGCTTTGTACTAGCTTTCATGTGGGAGAAGAAAATGGATGCAACTTTGCTGTGTTTAGAAGTGCTTCTTCTCTGTGGCATGTTGACTTCAGTTGCTCGTGGTTTACACTTCGGTAAGCAACTTTGTTTAGACTTTTTAAAACGTGGTGTGAAATAAGCCAGTATCAGATACACGTATTGTTCTGCTAAAGCTTGGGGGAACGACTTTGATGCACTAGTACAGGTATAGTATGAAATACGATTATTAATCCTAATGAACGAACAAATATTACTATCTCTTCGTAAGTGCGAACATACATGTTAACGATAATTTAAAACTGTTCCAAAAGGGGTTATTTGCCGATATGTTGTGGGATTTTTCTATGCAGCTGACCCGTTCTTCTCTTTTGTTTAGCTGTCGAATAGTTTTTGAACAAACGAGTAAGTTTCGGGATGTGGCCGGTCTGTTTAGGCTTCTCTAAATACAATGCCTCCCTGCAAAATGTGCGATTTCACACCAGACCAGTGTGTGTGTGTGTGTGTGTGTGTGTGTGTGTGTGTGTGTGTATTTGTGCGTACGTGCGTGCGTACGTGCGTGCATGCGTGCGTGCGTACGTGCGTGCGTGAGTGCTTGCGTGTGTTCACGTGTGTGTGTTTGTGTGTGTGTGCGTACGTGCGTGCGTACGTGCGTGCGTACGTGCATGCATGCGTGCTTGCGTGTGTTCACGTGTGTGTGTTTGTGTGTGTGTGTGTGTGTGTGTGTGTGTGTGTATTTGAGTACGTGCGTGTGTGTGCGTACGTACGTTTGTGTGTGTGTGTGTGTGTATGCGTGCGTGTGTTTGTCTGTCTTTCTGTCTGTATGTTTGAATATATGTCTTTTTGTGTTCTTTTCTGTCTGACAAAGAGAGAAAGATACGATATAATAGATTACATAAGCATTTTTATAAATCTTCATTAAATTTTACGAGGGTTGTTGCAGAGAGAGAGAGAGAGTGAGAGAGAGAGGGAGACAGAGAGAAACAGAGAGAGAAAGTCAGAGAGAGAAAGTCAGAGAGAGAAAGTCAGAGAGAGAGATAGACAGACAGACAGAGAGACAGACACACGTACACCGACAGACAGACAGACAGACAGACAGACAGACAGAGACAGAGAGACAGACACGGAGTGCGAACACTGAGGTGTTGCTTTTCTCATGCGTTCATCGTCACCTGAAATGTTAACCAACTGACCGTGAACATTAACATATCTCATGAGCTACTTCTTTTCAATTCTAGTGAGCGAATAGTGTTTTGTGCTTATACAAAAGTGAAACTCATGCCCTCCAACAACATTTCTTTGCTGAGTCTGGGGACCTGCTAAAATCAGTGCAACATTTCTCATGAACTTGGATAAGAATAACAATAGTTTGTTCACGGACACAGATACCTGAAATGTCAGAGTAAATGGTTTCATCAAAAACTATTCACTAAATACACTATTTACATATCCTTGATTTATTTGTTTGATGGTAAAATAATTCCGTCTGTCGTGGGTTGAGTTAAGTTTGCCTAAGTTGTAGTATTATAAATGCAAGGCAGTTGTCGGCATTTAAATAAATCCGTTTCTAAACTCTCCCATGGGTATGTCACTTCACTGATAGAATGTAGTTATATGGCGCTTCTGTCTTCCATGTGGTAGTTCAAACAACTTCCTAGCACGCCCACGGGTAGCATTTTTCTGTTGTGACTATAGGGAGCTCTCAGTGTAATCAAGTCATTGTGGGCACATACGTACAGCTTATCACGCGTTCTGAACATTAAGAATACTACTTGGCTTACAGTGTGATACCAGGTTTTCATGATGTTAGTGTGTGTGAAAAGCGATGTTTCAAATATTTGAAAAACAGCACCAAGTGTAACTCTGGTATCTCACATCAAGCCATATAATACTCTGTCCTACATTCTGAACTTATTGTGCCTTCTTCCTCTAACTCATTGACAGCTCAGTCGCCTTTACCTTGTGTCAGGGACAGTGCGTTATTCATGTTTTCTCACTTGGTTGTTCTTGATGTGAAGAATTTAGCATTCCCTATTTGAAATATATATATCCATGTTTGTCTGCCTGTCTGTTCGCTTTGTTTGTTTACATATCAATGGCTGCTCAGGTGTGTCGTTATTTGTGATTGTGTTGTTTTTCTGTACGGTAAGGACAGGTTGTAAGACTGCGCGTGTGCCTCAATCCACTATCCTAATGAAATAAATATTAATTAATCAATCAATCATGAAACAATCCATCTCTCTCTCTCTCTCTCTCTCTCTCTCTCTCTCTCTCTCTCTTTCTCTTTCTCTCTCCCTCTGGTCCACTCTTCCAACATGCATAACGCCGTTGTTTGGAAATTGTTAAAAAGACAGTAACACAGGACACAACACACAGAGAAATTCATACGGATCGGTAACTCAAGTCGACAGTGACGCGATCATCCGTCTCAGTCGCGAGGCAGACGTCTGGATGACGCGAAGCAGGGGTATTGTGTGACAGTGTCGGGTTACAAAGCTGAGACGAGTTGCCCAGAGCGGGCTGCCACGGGTCGCTCGCAGTGCGCATGACAGAAAGCCGTTTCTCAGAGCCGAGCTATAGTCTCTGGCCGAGCGAAAAAGTGCCCGCAGTCGCTCGCCGATCCAAGTCTGTAGGTGCTCGCGGCAGTCTGCCTCGCGAGACAAAATTAATGGCGTCGGTTGTGCTTGGATTTGCATTTGACGATGGGTCTTTCTTTAATTCTTCTGTTCCTGTTGGAACTTGGCATCATCTGCAGAACCGTAAGTACTATGGAATGCTAGACTTTGCTTAATGAAGATGAATTTGTAATGTGAAAGTGTTAAAGTTGTGATTAGCGGGGTAAAAACCGCCACAAGCGAACCGGTCAGTTTTAGTACTTTTTGCTGAGTCTGTTAAAAGACCGAGAAAGGATGACGATGTGATTGTAACCGAATTTTGTGAGTGTGGATGCTCAATCGTTTAATATTATAATGTTATTACATTGCCTGTTGTTTAATACTGATAGGGTTAGATTAGTTTAGGGTTCTGGTTCTCGTGTTATGACTGATTACACAAGTTTGGGTGGTTCCCGCCTGTTTCAAAAGTTTCGTGTTTGCGATCCGGGTCAATTATCTCAATACGACTACGAGTGAGTTTGTAGGCCTTTAGCCGAGTTTTATTCACGAATGTCAAGTATCCTAGCCGATTAAGCTTCACATCTCAAGAGATTATATATTTTAGGGTTAACCTCTCAAAATAAAATAACATTGTTGGCACTGATTTGATTGGAGAATGAAAGGATCAACATTTTGTATTCAATCTTAGTTATCTAAATGAAGCCATCGAAGGCTTCCTTTTTGTAACATTGTTTGGTTGTGATTGACTGTCGTTGTACAACTGTAAAGGGCTATCAGTGTATGAGCCTCAAGCCTTTATTATACCGATCTTGCTCTGTTGTGGTTCATTTCCTGATTGAGTGATGTATGCATACATTTAATACCAGACTTAGTCATTTGAGTTCATGAATGTTGTGAGGTGCACGGAACAGACACTCGGTTGGTTTCACTGGGTTTGAACTGAGAGTGTTTACATTGGGAGTAGAGTTACTATCAGTATCAGTTAATGAAAACAAATGTCTTGTCCTCAACCTATGCTCAAGATTAATTAAGTATTTGGAGTTGACATAAATGTGAAATTATGATTGTTAAAAAAAAGAAGTAAATTATAAATGTTTTTTAATGTAATTTTTGCAGAACTTGATGGGAATTTCTACTCGCTGCAGTTTGCTTCGCAAGAAGCCAGTAGGCGTGGCATCACGCTTACATCTCAAAACCTGGTGCAGATCGCAGAGGGTGGCATGGCTTTGACGTCTGGTCAGCCAGTACAGGAGCGTGTTCTATACCAGACAGAAACCCAGGCCGTGCCACTCCAGTGCCCGCCGCAAGCTGTCGACCCGCCACCTCATCATTCTTTTGAGGCAGTCCCTGGACCTTCATATCATGTAGAGGGGGGCCTGCAAGTCCTAGATGAAGGTAAGCTGGATGAAAATTTTGACTGACAGTCAATGTTTTGCTTTTTCAGCGCGGACTTTTTCAGTATTTTGCATGTTCTTGTTTTCTTTCTCTTTTTGTATAGCAAGATGTTTTTTAGTTTGTTTTTGTGTACATAGTACATGCTTTTAATTACAAATAACAGCAATTAGCATGTTTGAAACTGCACACAGGGACCGGACTGCCAGGAGAAGACATAAACATGGCTAGTTTTGTATTTTTAAAGTCTTATTCTCAATCTCATCATGCATTTTTAGTTATAACCGATAATTATTGCAACATACATTGTTTCGGAGCATATCTTGCAGTTCTTATTATTTTTATTCTCAGCCATGCCGATCAGCTGGACGCAGCCTGCAGTCCTGCTGCTGATAGAGGAGGTCAGAAGCCACCAGCACTTGTTTTCATCCAATGCATTTAAGAAAAATCAAGTATGGACCAAGGTTTCTACAGCTGTTAACCGTCGTGGTTACAGCTACAGCGGATTTGCCTGTGATAAAAAATGGAGGAGTTTGAATACAAGGTGAGCGTTTAAATAAAATGTATTACACAGACTTATTACTATTATGTTGGTTGCATCCCTGTGTATGACAGGGGTTGTTATCGGATGAGTTATTGTGTCTCCAAAAAGTAACATGGCTGAAGCTTATGCAACAGTAGGACCCCACCCCCTCCCCTTTCCCCTTTATTTTCACCATAATATTTCTTATGCAAAAAAAGCAGCAGGGTACTCTCTGAGCTCAGTTGAAGGTCTCTTTGAGGAAGTGAATTTCTGTGTTACCCCCCGGCCAATCTGTACAACTACAAGTAAGGTGTTAAAGTGGGGTTGCCATCAAATTTGGTAGATTATTTGAATGAAGTTTCCCACTGATTACAGAGAGCACCTAGTTGATATTCAAACTTTGAATCTTAAATTAATGAAATTAGCCAGAAATATTCAGGTACACAAAACACTATTTAATATGCTCAAATGTGTTGAAACAGATTCCGCACCATCAAGGACAAAAATTCAAAGACGGGGCAATCCAGGACATCCTGGGCTTACTATGACTTGATGGAAGACGTCAACGCTGGCAACCCAGCCGTCAACCCTCCTGTCCGGATAAGTTCTGGCGGCGGGATAACAGGTGAGTTATTGGATTGTTCACTGAACACATTCATATTAGAGAAGTTTTTTGTGTGTGGTTTAGCCCTCAGGGGTGAGTTTTGGCGCTCGCCCGCGGCGACTTCAAATCGCGTCGGGCGAGTTCGAAATTCCTCTGAAATCGCCCGCCGGGCGAGTTCAAATTTTGCTGAAGTACAAAGTCGTTAGGCAACGTAGTCAATCGGAACGGCCGGCGAACAAATATCTCTGCGGGCGATCTCAAAATCTGTCACTTCTCTACTGCCCACTCATCCCCCCCCCTTCCCCCACTTTGAGGACTCAGGACTACCATCAATCAATGTCAGACACATTGGCTAGACAGCTACCCCCCTCCGCCTCACTTGACCGTGTCATCACCCCTCCAGTGCCACGATCTGCTGGCGATTGCATCAGCAGTCAAAATAGTTAAACCCCCCCTCCGTCCCCCCTCTTTGGCTATTCACTTCACCCCCTCTCTGATCTTATCCTGCGCTCACCAATCCTTCAGAGACTTTCACATGTTGTAAAACTGTTTCCTCTCAGATAAAAACTCGGTCATTGACCCCGAGTAAGAAGGTCAGTGTCTCGACAGGCAGCTGTGTTCAGGTTGCAAGTACCGGTCATTGACCCAGGTCTCAAGGCCAACCAGCTTTTACAATGCATCTGCCTTTGATCTGACCGCCCATCCAGAGCAAACATATTCCCCCTAGCCCTCTGTATTTTTCCTTTGATGTGCCTGCTATGTACCACTGATCCAGTTTCTGGGAAATGTATATAATTATGTCATTGACTGCAGGGATACTCATTGAGACCGTTTTCCCAAATATGTTAACACCAGCTTTGCTGACCAACTTAGTACAAGTAGTGACAGTACTACTGCTGTCAATTATTTTCCTTCAACTAAGGAAGTAAAAAAAACCACCCAGATCCACTATATAAAGAAGAAAAGACAGACCTTCAACAATAGGACAAGGGATGCAACTCTGCTGAATCAAAAGCATAAAGATCACCTGTGAACAATTCTAGGATCAGGAAATCTGAACATCTGTTTGTTTTCATTAGGAAATAGAAATGAAATGTAATGCTTTTGATTATTTATGACTTAAGCTGTGGTAAATTTGGCTGGTATGCAACTTTTACAGTAATATTAATAACACAGACATAAAGAAAAAGAAACAAAACAAGAAAGCAACTTAGAAAAATGTTTTGTTTGTAGTCAGTTTTTTATACTTGGTTTTATACAACAAAAAACATAATTTAAATTAAAAAAAATGCTGATTTACTCTTTTGTAGTGTGTGTTTATGTGGTAAGTAAAGTTCCATAGTAAATTACTTTGTAAATTGTGTGGTTGGGGTACATAAAGGGGGTAACTTTTAGTGAGGTTTAGTGTGTGATTGTGTGACAGGGTGTGAATGTGGTTTTGATTTCTTGTTTCTTTGTGGCGGCTTTTATTTTAAATTCTTTATTAAAACAAGGTTAATTATCATTATATTAAAACATAGCATTTTAGTCATCAAGTTTTCTGTGTGTTTGTGGTAGTTATTAGTAGTGCAAATCCACATGTATGCATTATAAGTATGAATGTACGTCTTTTGTGTATGTGCATAATGTGGTTAGCAAGCGACGAGCCGCTGGGGCGGTTGTAAGAAATCCCGGCAAGTTGGGGGCCGGTTGGGATTTGGGGGGGGCCGGTTCAATTTTTGACTTACCGGCCCCCCTGGCCGGTAGCAAAAAAAGTTAAGGTACACCCCTGAGCCCTGATGACAAACCAGCAGTGCTTGAAACAGCATATGAAGATCAGCCTTTATTGAAATTATTCGGATGATAAAATAGATTAACTAAAAAAAATGTTTTCATTATGTGCGTAAGTCGGCGCAGGACATTAATTTTTGCTACATTTACAAAGGTTTGCCAGTGTCACTTTGATTCATCACACACTGATTTAAACTGAATGAAGTTTTAAATTTTTGACAGCATATTTCTTTTCTATCTGCCGCACAATCTAAAGTGTGAAGTAAGGCGAGAAAATGGCGTGTGAAGGTGCTGTTAATTGTGAAAGTGAGGAACGTTGAGGGGGCACATCTACCCAAGTCAACGTTGAACATCTTATAAAATCACAAATAATTGTCATTGCCTGTCTTAATGAAATTTTTTACCGGTGCGAATTAAATTTATATTTTTCATGGAATTATAAACTGAATTAATTGTAATGTATTTGCAGAAATTTGTTGTCTAATCAGATATGGGTTTTAAAAAGTGTCAACATTTCCTACGCATTTTGTTTTCAAATGATATTAATAATTGGTGGTATTGATAAACAATGTAGTAGGTGGCTTCTGAAATTCCAGATTTGGTATTGCTTTCGTTTTAATGAAATTATGATTTTTTTGTTCTGAATAACTGATATTTGAAAATATTTGCAAAGAACAAAAAATCATAATCCTTATTGTTAAGTAAGTAGAACTTTCAATATAAGCCTTTGCTTTGGAAAATGATGGCAGATTTATTACATATGAACACTTATTTTGTTTGTTATGACAGTGACTAGGAGTCCGTCAGAGGGGCGTTCTCTTTCAGCTTCACCAGAGACGACCCAGCCAGCAGAAGGTTTGCCGAGGGTTCCTGCCATGCAAGGTTTGTCCCAAATTTATTTCAGTACACCTTCCTTTATCAGAAAGCTTCAAAGTTCTTCATCTGCTGGCGACATCCATATTGTTGTCTTGCACATACCTGGGAACCCATACAATTTCACTGTATTTTGTACACTTGATTTTCTACAATACAGTCAGTGGATAAAACATACTGCGACAAATGTTTTCTTCACTGACTCTTACGAAAGGTGATCCAGTATTTTGACACATGTTTGCAGTTTTTGTCTATTTCATTTTAGTTGTCCAAGAAGGAACGTTTATGCGCCAGGAATTGAGTGTTGGTGTGAACTAGTATTGCATGAATCAACAATTAGGTAACTGTACATCATTTCATACAGATTGTAAACTTAGTAAAGGAGGGCAAGTTTCAAGAGTGGTCTTTGATAGCATCACTGATCATGTATGATGTGTTGTCCTGTCTGACAGGTGATACGCCATCATTGTGAACCAGGTAGAACTTTCAATATAAGCCTTTGCTTTGAATAAATGGTGGCAGATTTATTACATATGAACACTTATTTTGTTTGTTATGACAGTGACGAGGAGTCCGTCAGAGGGGCGTTCCCTTTCAGTTTCACCAGAGACGACCCAGCCAGCATAAGGTTTGCCGAGGGTTCCTGCCATGCAAGGTTTGTCCCAAATTTATTTCAATACACCTTCCTTTTTCAGAAAGCTTCAAAGTTCTTCATCGGCTAGTTCCATCCAAGTTGCTGCCCTGCACGGACCTGGGAACCCATACAATTTCACTGTATTTTGTACGCTTGATTTTCTAGTCAGTCGGTGGATAAAACATGCCGCGACAAATAGTCCTAGACTTTTCTTCACAGACCTCATACCAAAGCTGATCCAGGATTTTGACACGTTTGCAGGTTTTGTCGGTAATCAGTGAAAGCAGTACTGTATTTGTGTTAGATGTTTTGTTCAATTTATTTTACTTGTGACGAATACTGTTTAGAGTATACTCATTTTTCTAAAAATATGCTGAATTTGGTTGTGAATACTCATGTGCAAACCAGGGGTTTCAAGGTCTGACTGTTTATAGGGGGCCCGGTAGCTCAGTTGGTAGAGCACTGGACTTGTGATCGAAAGGTCGCAGGTTCGAATTCGGGCCGGGACGGACACGGGTCAACTTTATGTGCAGACCCAGAGACGGAAGCCATGTCCCACCCCCGTGTCATCACAATGGCACGTAAAAGACCTTGGTCATTCTGCCATAAGTGCAGGTGGCTGAATACACCTAAACACGCAGACACCTGGGTAGCGCGACTCCGTTGCTGCTAGCTTTCCACTGGGAGGAAGCGACCTGAATTTCCCAGCGATGGGACAATAAAGTAATGAAAATGAAAAAAATGCAAGTATTTGTTAGAATCCTGACTCCTTGGCTAAATTCCATATTTCTTAAAGTGCTTGTTCAGTCAGACAATGGATATTTTTAGTGAGAAAATGTCCTCTGTTGCAGAGAACCATCCCCAACCTGACAGACATGGGGCAGTAGAGGGACAAAGGCCCCCAGCGTTGGCTAGGGAGCTGTTGTTCAATTCCCCAAAGCTGACTTCGCGGAAGAGGAAACGTCAGGAACCGGAGCCCCCTGCATGGCTGAAACAATTTTCGGAGCAAAACTCGGCTCACATGCAGGAATTCATAGAAACAGCAAGAATTAAAAACAACCTGCTTCAGCAGATGATTGACGCATACAAGACGGAAAAAAACTGATTTTGGCACTTGATTGCTTTCGCACTACTGAACATATGTTGCTGATCGGGGGGGGGGGGGGGGGGGGGGGGGGGGGGGGGGGGGGGGGGGGGGGGGGGTTGGGGAAGATGTAAGGAGTTTTCATTGACTGACTTTAAAGGTGCTTGAAACGGCTGTAAATATTACGTGTCTACTTATTTCTTTGTGAACCCTTAAAAAAGGATTGATTTTGGCACAGTTATTGCTTTCACACTTCAGTACATATGGTAAGTGTTTCTAATGATTTTGCATTGACTGACTTAAAGGCGTTTGAAACGGCTGTAAATATTACGTGTCTCTTTATATCTTAGAGAACCCTTTAAGGGTATTTGTGCATGTTATTTCAACTAAGTCACCGTACGTATCACCATTTATTCTTGGGTAATAACCTTACTTTCACATGTTCGCGCGGTAAAAAATCCTTGACTGCATGTATCTCATAATGAATCAGGATTCTTTGATGAGACAACCCTACTGCTGGCATGGCGAAGGAGACAGCCACAGCAGGATGGTCGAGTCAAAGTATCACAATTTATCCTCGGCTTATTACCTTACTTTCACATGTTCGCGCGGTAAAAAATCCCTGACTGCATGTATCTCATGATGAATCAGGATACTTTGATGAGACAACCCTACTGCTGGCATGGCGAAGGAGACAGCCACAGCAGGTTGGTCGAGTCAAAGTATCACAATTTATCCTCGGCTTATTACCTTACTACCACATATTCGCGCGGTAAAAAATCCCTGACTGCATGTATCTCATGATGAATCAGGATACTTTGATGAGACAACCCTACTGCTGGCATGGCGAAGGAGACAGCCACAGCAGGTTGGTCGAGTCAAAGTATCACAATTTATCCTCGGCTTATTACCTTACTACCACATATTCGCGCGGTAAAAATCCCAAACGGAATGTATCTCTTGATGCATCAGGATACTTTGATGAGACAACCCTACTGCTGGCATAGCGAAGGAGACAGCCACAGCAGGATGGTCGAGTCAAAGTATCACAATTTATCCTCGGCTTATTACCTTACTTCCACATATTCGCGCGGTAAAAATCCCAATCTGCATGTATCTCATGATGCATCAGGATATTTTGAGACAACACTACTGCTAGCATGGCGAAGGAGACAGCCACAGTAGGATGGTCGAGTCAAAGTATCACAATTTATCCTCGGCTTATTACCTTATGACCACATATTTCCGTCTGTACATATCATCTTACGATACATAATTTTTGTCGCGGATTAAAATCAATGCAATCACTGAATTCTTTTTGTATGTTCAGGTGACCAGAAAAGGGCTACTGGTACTATTTTTTGTCGCGTTTCATTATGTAAATGCGAGCACGACTTGTTTGATTAGCTAAATGTTCAAGTCAAATGTACTGTCCAGTTGTGAAATTTCTGCCTAAAATGTATTACTTTTAAATAGGTTTTACATGTTGGATATTTGTTTCCCACCAATATTTCAGTATGATTATTAAGAGTGTACTTCTGCCTTTATTCATCTGCTATCCAGCTTTGAACAAAAACCCATCAATGTCATTCACTGCTTTGTCTCCAAGTCTTTAATATCTTGGATACTTGGGTTTTTTTTAATGTCTATTTCAAAAAAAAATTTTGTTACAATTTTGACTGATATCAGTGAGCACATATTTTGTCATTTGTATTTTCTCGTGGCTTCTTGCAGCAAGTGTAATTATTAAAATCATCCATGAACAGTTGTTCATGTGTTTGTATTTAATTGTTCTGCATGCAAGTCAATATCGCTGTCAACAGCTTTTGCCTGTGTCAGTCTTCTCTCTCAAAACACATTTACACTGCACAAACACATAATGGAATGCAAGACATTTTATTGCCATTTTTAAATAAAAGGGTATCGCACACCATGGCAAGCAATGTAGAGGCATAGACTGGCAAACAAAAATTGAGGCATTGATTTTTCCGATATCAGAAAATGCTCTGCAAATTGTTTTAAGTCAGACTAGGACGAACCGTACACACATTCATACAGCATAGACACAATTCTGATACAACTGTCAAGAACTAGAAAGGATAACTTCAGCAATTTAGAAGCCCAATACAAAATTACAATTGAGAACTTCAATAATCTTCTATATGAATGAAAAAAAAACCTCCCCATATCCACAACCATGCTCTGCAATTGGTTCAAAGTCAGACTACAAAAAAACAGTAACTGTACACACATTCACACAACAAAAACAAAATTCTGATTCAGTCAACAAGAAATGATAACTTCAACACACAAATTAAAAAGCATAATACATAGAATTAGAAATGAGAACTTCAGTAATATCTTAATGAATGAGAAAAGCAGCAACTACCCAGCTCTGCAATTTCTTCACAGTCAGACAAACCACACACACAAATAATACACAATTCTGACACAGTCAACAAGTAAACATGATACCATGGCATATGTCCGTAAAGTTTGTTATCTACCCCTTTCCGTTTAAAAAGAAGTTCTCTTCAAACATACAAAAATGCCTCAGTTCTGAACATTCGGAACATGCATGGGCACACAGAAATACAGTGCCAATGCTGGTTTCATGATCACTCTTATTTACATCAGCAATTCTGCCACTGACATTCTCTTTTCTGCTGCTGTCAGGTTCACTGCCACATCCCCCTCCCCTTCTGCCGCGGCAACATCCACTTCCACTTCCAGTTCAATGTCATCTTCATCAACTCCCTTTCTCAAAATAATAAAGTTATGCAAAACACAGCATGCAAAGATTATGAAAGGGATGTCTCGAACAGACACCATATCAAGTTTCTTGAGTCGGCGAAACTTGCCCTTGAGCAGCCCAATTGCCCTTTCCACCTGCACTCGGGTTGAGGAATGTAAATTGTTGTAATTCCTTTCCACTGGTGACAAATGGCCATTGTCACGGAATGGTACCAGCAGGTACTCTGTCTGCCCATAGGCAGAATCCACAAGGAGGTGGAATCCTGCTGGAAGGCGCCCTTCCTCACTCTCCAGCTTTGCCTGTAGGTCAGATGTCCGAAAGACTCGGCTGTCATGCACGGACCCTGCATTGCCCGTGTCCACATCAGTAAAGAGCAAGTCAGCCGTACACACAACCTGCAGATGCATCGCCGGGAAACCTTTTCGGCAAATGTAAGCAGCTCGGTGTTCGTCTGTGGTGCCAGGGATTTCAATATAAGTACCATCAACAGCACCCACTATACCTGGAAATCCACGCAGCTCCTGAAAATCATTTGCAATTTTCTGCAGCTGTCCATGGGGAGGCCACGAAATCACATCGCCTCTGATGGCTGTCAAGGCTCGGCAAACAGACAGAACAATCCGGTGCAAAGAGCCTTTGTTAACACCAAACCGGTCAGCAACACTTCGAAAGGACTCCATGTTGCCGACAAGCCATATGGTTGCCAGCATCTTCTTCTCCACTGAAATGGATCTGGACGACTGGAGATGCGGACCAATCCACTCACAAAGTTCCTAAAACACACCAAAAAAATTCATTATTATGTTATTTGCCTGTCCAAAAATATTCAGTGCAGAAATATATATTACAAACTATTTACCCCCCCCCCCTTCCTAAAATAGAAATGTCAATGTTTTATTACTTGTATGCACTAAAAAGTTTGTTTTCAAGGAAACATAAATTTACTGACAAATATTGAGTTTTAATGTTTCAATATGCTATATTTTCATCTTGAAGTTTCATATAAATATATTTCCCTTTTGATCTTTTAAGGCCGACAAATTTGTACTTCACTTCATGCCGCCATGTTGAACATACATTCTTGCAAACATGCTGACTGCACTTTACAAAAATAAATTTATAACACAATCAACTGCAAATTAGATCATATCAAAATTGCATAAGGCACATTAAATTTTTCAGTTACACAGGAATAGTCAATAGAAAGCCACTGCAAGGAAATGTGTTAAACAAACGCAATGAAAAAGTACTTACTTCGAATGTGTCCGGAAACATCCGAAAGTGTTGGTGGAACTGCCACGGCGTGTAGCGGGGCACAATCTCCTCGGCGTAGTTTTGGACGTGAACCGAGGGATCGACCTCTTTTGGAGTTTTAGTCACCGACGCAGCTATCATTGTCAACATTGCAACGTTCTGTCGGACGATTTCAGTGATTGAATCGTCTGCTAGCTCAAGAAGTACAACTTTTTGCATATCTCGCATCATTCGTGCCTTCTTCGTCGCCATCTTGGCTCGCTCGCCTCGTTCTGAGCCCGTTGCCTAGACCAATACAGAGCGACTTTGCTTTGAGCGAGCTCTCGTGACTCTGAGCAACGCATGGCTGCTAGTCTTTATCTGTGTGGTTTAATCGGTTTGTACACATAGTTGCCTGGGCTCATAGAGCTGTAGTTAAAACACTTACTTTTAAACATGGTTTGTGTAGGTAGACTGCATTGCCATAATTACAATACTTGGTGTGGGTCCGTATGTTACAGGCATTAAGTGAAACCAGGCATTACGTGTAATGCCTGAAAATCATTGTCAGGCATTACACGTAATGCCTAAAACCTGTTACAGGCATTAAGTGAAACCAGGCATTACGTGTATAATGCCTGAAACCTCTCTGCAATTGTCGTTGGTGAGGTTTCTGCTGATGTTTGTTGGTGGTTTGTGGATGGTTTAATTGTTGGTGGTTGGTCGTGGTGGGTCGTGGTTGGTTGGTAGGTGGTGGTTTGTTGTTGGTTGTTGATTTGTGTTTGTTGTTATTGTTATTGTGTGCATTCAACTGTGTCCATACCAAATTTCAAACAAATAATCTAAATATTGGATTTTCTGTTAATTTTTTCGAAAAATAAAACAAATTTGGCAAGTAGCAACTATGCGTTTCTTTTTTTGAACAGTATATTTCTTGTGCAACTCCTTCTCCATGCGATCACGACCGCCATGGCCTGTGGCCACATGCGCTCTCTTGACGATATCGTATGTTTCTTCAAGGGTAGCATAGTAGAGAATGGATTCCACAGTTGTGTCAGTCCTTTTCTGAACAAGCCTTTCGATGTCACCGCATTTTAATACCTCGAATCTGAAAATTAAAGTAAATGACTATTTAATGACAATAACAGGACATGTTTATCATAGTTATAAACAATGTACCATAACTCTCGGCAGCGAGTCGGATATAATTATAACACGTAGGACAGGGTCCAGATTCAATTCATCTTGCTAAAACAATAACAACATGTCAATGTACCCGAGCGCTACATTCAAACTACTAAAGATCGTGAACAACTTACGTCGAATAATAATAACACATCTTCCTATGAGAAAACAAGTCGCGTAAGGCGAAAATACAACATTTCGATGGGCTAAAACCAGAACCAATTACCTCAAAATAACCTGTTTTGCAACTTTATAGTTATTTGACTTATGGTAACATGATTCTCACTTTCTGTAAAGGATTCTTGAAAATCTTGCATAATTGCGTATTTATAAGTCATAATTTGTTCTGGCTCCAAGCATTTCTCCTGCTCATCTTGGAAGCAGAACCCTCTAACTCCATCCAGGTTGGAAGCAGAACGTGCTAAGTTCAGTTTAGTCTGTTCTGCTACTGAGGCCTGTGGGGAAAGGGGAGTGTTTCACTGCGAGCCAGATGCAGCCATCGTCACCTGACCTCTTCTGCTTGCTGTGTCACAGTCATTTTTCCTGTTCTCAGCGCAGCCAGATAAGCGCACATTAGAGGTAGTGGTATCTGGTCTTGACCCTTTCTGTGTGGTGTAGGATTTCCTCCAGCACACAGAATAGTGTAACTAGCAGTAGTAGAGTCTGCTGTTGACAGAAAAAGGAATTTGATAGACTGTGGGAACTAAAACAGGTCAGTGACACCTGTCAAGTGTCAGTATCCGAATTCCTGACTCCGGATGTACAGGGTTTAAACACAATTAACTTTCCTGTGATAAAGAGTGAATGAAGAATGAATTGGGAAAGATGCAGTCCCTTGATATTGAGGGAGGAGGGTGGTAATAAGGGGGTTGGGGCCGGGGAGGGGGGTTGGTGGTAAAGTGGGTGCAAGGGGGTGGGGTGGGGGGGGGGTGTCCTAAACTGACAAAAGGATGGTCCACTTTCTGAAAACACTGGAACAGAGAACAGCTCTCTGCCATTTTTACATCTGCTGCACAGTCAATTTGGCTGTTGCTCGAGTCAGGACACAGATTCAAGTGAGTATCTTCATGTATTATGTTTTTCCCAATTTGAACAGACCATAAAAGCTGAAATTCAGATTCCTTTTTTAAATATATAGGGGATTAACCTTCTGATTCAGTCTAAATCCTGTATCTGCAAACTGATTCCTAGCTTTTTGTGTTTTGTTTTCCTAATTGTAAAACACAGGCAGGTAAATGTGTTTGTTTCAGCGTGAATGTTCTTGCGCGCGTGTGTGTTTGTTTGTGTCAGTGTGTGTTTGTGTGTGACGGTGTGTGCATGTGCTCATGCCTTAATGTTGTAGTGTATCCATGCAGCTCTTTAGTGTTTGTTAAAAAATTAAAAAAATGTAAGTGAGTGTTTACAGTATTTGTGTATGCTTGTAAAGATGGATAGATGAATGATTTGGTTGATGGATTTTGTCAGTTTAATTGACTCTAATATATTTTGTTATTCAGAGGTTATCACAATGTCAAACTGATGAGCATGAGTGGTCAGAGTGTAATCAAGTACTAATGTTTCATTTGTTTGTGTGAATAGAAACACGAAAACTATCCAAAGTTTTAACGCAGAAGCGATAATACGGAGGCAATTACCTTTTTTTTAATTATCGGTTAATAATTTTAAAATAGAAGTACATGTAGTAATTGCCTGTTCAAAGGAGATAACATTCATAGTATCCATGTCTTTTGCAGACGCTGTTTGAAACGAGATGAATCAGGCCGTCCAGGCAAGTAAGAAGCACCATGCATTTCAGGAGACTGTCCTTCGGATTCACGGATTACGGTTGCATAATCTCCTTTCTGCCAATGCTAAAAGTGAAACCTGATGACTTTGATGCATCTCCATTGGCAAAATCTACCCCAAAATATGACGATTGTGCTGTTTCTTCAATCGAAGATCCTTTTGAGAACATGGTGAATGGGGGTTATCCTCCTGTTCGAGTCATGCATCAACTTCAATACTTGCTGATTGTGATTCCACCCCTCAAAAATGAATCAAGCTACCCAACTCCTGTACATCTTTCTCCTGTGTGTGCTTCCACAGTTTCTGTTACCCTGTAGGTGTATTCACATCAGCTTGTAGTATATGTCAGACACTGCTCCTTTAGGTGAAACTACCACAGCATCTCTTCCATCTGTTTATGGAACCCCAACAAAGAAAATTCTGTCATCGATGAAGGAAGCATCCTATGTGACACCTCATGAGAAGAAGTTCAGCCGAACTTAAAGACTCTGCAACCCGGGACTACGGGAAAAGGTGTGTTCCAAAAGCGAAGACACTCAGAGATGAATTTTACACAGGGATAACTGGTCAAACGGCTAAGACAAAAGCAGTACAGGAGGTCGACTGTTAAAAGTGCAAAATGTGTATTATTTATTTCGACTTTTGTGCACAACATTTTTGTGAAGAGGAAAGTACAACAAAAGGTAAGAATGCCAATTTGTTTTCTTGATAATGAACAGAGTAGCATGCAGTCAGGATCTAAAGCTCGTGATTTTGTTACCATTTGCATTGTGTGGTTAAAATGCGCCTTCAGCCTTGTGTTTATTTGTTTGTTTGCTTGCTTGTTTGCTGCTTTGTTCGTTTGGTTTGTTGTTAGTGTTATTGGGTGTGTAGTTTTGTGCGTAACGCAAAACGATATGAGCTGATACAACATAAGATTACCGTTGGGATTTCTTGAAAAACACAATAAAAAAAAAGTGTAATGATTTCAGAGAGAGTTTTGTGTGTGTGTTGTTTTTGTTAGGTGGGTTTTTTTCGCTATGAAAAGTACCGGCAATTTAATTTTTATTTATGCGTGTTGCGTTCATTAGGCCACACAATGAATGAATACATGAGTCCTTGATGATATTTTTGCAAGTGACTTGACATTTGTTTGTTTATGACGGTAATAAACTTTGAAAAACGATTTGAACTAATGTATAGTATAAGCTTTGCTTGGAAGCAGAACATGCTATGTGTGAGGAGGCTGCTTCTGACTGCTGTAGCACAGGCCACAGTGGGGTCTGTGTGGAAGTCAGAAGCAGCTATGGTGCACTGGGCTTTTCTAGCTCCAGAACTGAGAAAAGAGCAGGAGTGTATTCTGGAAGCAGAACAAATTATACCTTTTTTGCATATGAAAAAGTTGTTCAATTAAATTGATTACTAGTGTGCATGACCAGTGTTTCCTCTAAGTCAAGTGTGTAAAATATGAGGGCTGCAATCCTGTGTTTACTATTTTTTATAAGGGGTTGAAATCTTCAAGTGGCCATTTCTCAAAATGGTGGAAATCCAGTTAGATGGTTCTGGTTTTAACCCATCGATTTAGTCAAGCTGTCGAACTCACAGAATGAAACTGAAGGCAATGCAATTTTTCAGCAAGACCGTATACTCGTAGCATCGTCAGTCCACCGCTCATGACAAAGGCAGTGAAATTGACAAGAAGAGCGGGGTAGTAGTATTTTTTTTACAATTTTCAGATTTTTAATGACCAAAGTCATTAATTAATTTTCAAGCCACCAAGCTGAAATGGGAAAAATGAGAAAAACACTCCCGTTTACACAGTGTTTCTCAAGCGAACATTAATAATAATTTGATATCGTAACTTTCAACAGCCCCGGTATGTGAGATAACACAACGCAATTTTCGTATCAGCTGTTTTTGTTCCAGCAAGAACGATACAGTCAGTGTACTAAGCCTTTTTATATTTAGTCAAGTTTTGACTAAATATTTTAACATCGAGGGGGAATCGAAACGAGGGTCGTGGTGTATGTGCGTGTGTGCGTGTGTGCGTGTGTGCGTGTGTGTGTGTGTGTGTGTGTGTGTGTAGAGCGATTCAGACTAAACTACTGGACCGATCTTTATGAAATTTGACATGAGAGTTCCTGGGTATGAAATCCCCGAACGTTTTTTTCATTTTTTTGATAAATGTCTTTGATGACGTCATATCCGGCTTTTCGTGAAAGTTGAGGCGGCACTGTCACGCCCTCATTTTTCAACCAAATTGGTTGAAATTTTGGTCAAGTAATCTTCGACGAAGCCCGGACTTCGGTATTGCATTTCAGCTTGGTGGCTTAAAAATTAATTAATGACTTTGGTCATTAAAAATCTGAAAATTGTAAACAATAATAAAAATTTATGAAACGATCCAAATTTACGTTTATCTTCTTCTCCATCATTTGCTGATTCCAAAAACATATAAATATGTTATATTCGGATTAAAAACAAGCTCTGAAAATTAAATATATAAAAATTATTATCAAAATTAAATTGTCCAAATCAATTTAAAAACACTTTCATCTTATTCCTTGTCGGTTCCTGATTCCAAAAACATATAGATATGATATGTTTGGATTAAAAACACGCTCAGAAAGTTAAAACGAAGAGAGGTACAGAAAAGCGTGCTATCCTTCTTAGCGCAACTACTACCCCGCTCTTCTTGTCAATTTCACTGCCTTTGCCATGAGCGGTGGACTGACGATGCTACGAGTATACGGTCTTGCTGAAAAATGGCATTGCGTTCAGTTTCATTCTGTGAGTTCGACAGCTACTTGACTAAATATTGTATTTTCGCCTTACGCGACTTGTTTGTTACCTCCCTTTGACATTATAATTATGTGTCAATTACTCTATCAGAGACAGCATTGGAGATAACCCGGTGTCAGTATTGTTTCACGATAGATGTAGAGCTGAAAACCAACACTCAAATCTGTTTTTGACAAACACCACACATCACTTACTTTCCCAAGAGATGATACTCATGACGTGACTTTGTCGTTTTCTGGAAGGCAGCTTTTACTTCTTCAATTGTTTGGAAGTACACAGCTTTTGGGAGCAACTTTCTGCCGTCCTTTTCGTAATGTTCAAACAAACGTCGAGTAAACAATTGTTCTTTTTCAGTATCCTCCATGGTGACGAATAAGCAACTGGTGAAAACTGGGCTGGAAATATTGGACCTCGGCTTTTCATTGTGACATGCACTCACACTTACGTGAAATTCAAACTGTGGTGAACCATCACTCATTACTATATTCACACCATGACATTTTGTCAACACTTTGTCCTTTAAAAATGTTCTCACCGTGGATGGATGGATAACTGTTCAGTGCAATAGGCTTTTATGTTGTGTGTATTGCCTGAATTGCGTCAGGCAATAAGCGTAATTTTGAGAGTTAAATTTCAGGCATTACGTGTAATGCCTGGTATTTTTAGGCATTACGTGTAATGCCTAGTGGTCACAGGCATTACGCGTAATGCCTGAACATTTCAGGCATTACGCGTAATGCCTGGTTTCACTTAATGCCTGTAACACGTACATGTGTTCAGAGATATACAGCATTATTAAATCATGGTAAACAGCTTTAATGGAACCCGATTTCTATATTAGTCTGCACTGAAATGATTTTGCAAGAAGAAATAGAATAAGAGGAAGAACTGTAGCTACACCAGCAGAACAAATAGAGTTTGTTTTCAGTATAGCTGTAGAGAAAGACAGGGTGTATAACGTCAAAACCAGGACATCTTTGTATGATTTTGTATATCGATCTTTTCACTAACCTCATTTTCCGACCTACAATGTTCATTATATGTCTCAAACAACAGCGAATTCTCTCTATTAATGTCATAGACTTGTAGTCCGAAAAGTACGGATCGTTATTATTTCTGTCCACAGAGAACGTTGCGCTCAACAAGCCCTGCACGATGAGTTCCCGTCTTTCGTGGGGCGGCGAACAGCACCTACCTGACGTTGCGGTTAATGGGGACACTAATGGAACGTTTATAGATACGGGAAATTGCATCCATACCAAGAATAGTGACACAACACCCTGGTGGGAGGTGGACCTCGGTCGTTCCTACCCTGTGTACAGCGTCGTCGTTTGGGCGAGGAATGGCTGTAAGAGATATTTATTATGAAGTCTTTGACCATAGAAACAAGGTCTATTTACGTACACTGAAAGTGAAAGTTGAACTGAACTGAACTTAAGTGAGAAAAAAATCTAGCCTTTTCTTTCATTCTGTCCCGAGAGATAGAATATGTTTTGTCTGAAAACCTAGTAGGTCTAATTTGTGAAAAATGCAGAATGTCCGCAGAACGACAGATGTCAATGCACATTCCACCCAGTACGTGTTTTATCCCATTCACCAGTACGCACGTCCTGAATACGTCCGATTAAAAACAAAACCACACACACCTACAACAACAACAACAACAACAACAACAACAAACAAACAAATAATCAAGGTAATAAACACACCAAACAAAATTGCTGACACCAATTGCTCGTCCTCCTTTCCTCTTTACTTCTTTTAATTACGATTATTTTCTCCACTCGCTTTGCCCTTACCCCCTTCCCTCGGAAAGGCACAGAAAAGAAACCCAGGTAGATGTTGTATCTTAACAAGGTAATGTCGACCGTTTCTGGGTTCTCACTTCATGGTTTGTATTTATCTTCAGACGAAAGTAGAATGAAAGGCTGTATCATCACAGTAGACGGTCAGGAATGCTACAGGTTTGACAACACACCGGCCAGCAGGGACACGAGTGTTACCTGTACCAGCGGTGTCCTGAACGGATCTGTGGTCAGAGTGTCCAAAGACTCAACAGAACTCTCCGGAACAATTAACATGTGTGAATTCGAAGTGATAAGTAAGTTTACCCTGGTTTTCTTACCATAATTACAAAAGTTGTTGAAATATTGCTAACAGAAGTGTGTCTGTTTGTTTGTTTTGCTTGTTTTATTTGTTTTGTTCTTTGGTTCGTCCGTACGTATATTTTTTAACAACAGCCCTGACGGTTTTTTTGTATTCGTCAGATGCCGGTTTCATGGGTAATACAACTCATCCACAGACAAATCGGTCTCAGCACGCCTAACATAATCTTAAAAAAACAAACATAAATTTTTAATCGTGTACAAACTGACACTTAAATTTTCCTTTTATCAACTATTGACTCAATTCAAACTCACATTGTACGAACTTGAATAATACCTGAAGTAATAACAATAATAATGCATAATATTTATATAGCGCATGTATCCAGGGTTTAACCTGCTCGAAGTATAGGTATAATTGTTCATAAGAAATCCAAATCATTGCGTCATTCCTCATTGACTGGCCATCGTTCTCGCCAGAGACGTGGATCATCTTCTGAGCTAAGTTCATTATCTGTATCGTAAGTGTCTGTCTGTCCTTTGGGTCATTATATTATAGTGAGGTCAGGCCATTTTTTTTCTTCTCAAAATAGGCATATATATATATCATTGGAAAGGTATTTTAACGACAAAGACAATGGTAGTAATTACATTGAAATAGGTCAATTAGGTAACGAGCTACATAGATTTGAAAACGGCACCCGTCCAAGTAGGGTGGGGTCGAAAGTTAGCCCTCTGCATTAATCGGTTTTAAACACTACTTGTACCCAATGACTGGGGTCAAAGTGAGCTTTTATATATACCATAAGAAAGGTCTTTTCAAGACAAATATTGTGGAAGCAATTACATTTCCATAGGTCAATTAGGTAACGAGCTACATGGATTTGAATAGAGTAACTGTTCAAGAAATGTGTGGTCAAACTTTAGCTTTTGGTACTATTCATTTTAAAACACAAAAGGCATACTAATTTTGATAAAAAAAAAGAAAATGTTCAAAGTACTAATGACAATACGTTAAATATCATTATGTCTACTGAGTAGCATGCTATACATTGATGTACTTTTCTTTTAATGCAATACCATTGAATCTAGAAATGGAGAAAATTAATTTCTTTAAAACTAAAAGTTAGAACATCACAAATTGAGAAAAAAATCACACTGGATAAATTGTATTGCCTGTTATTCCAACAGAAATGTAAATCACAAGTTTACCTCTGCATTAATTTGACTCAACACCAATAGTTTGAAAAGTGCAAATTCAGATTAAATCATTGTTTAAAAATCATGCCCGTGGCATTTTTCTCTGAAACAAAATATGTCATTGTTTTAAACTTGGAGAAAAAAAACCATGCTTCTATGTTAAAAGCAAGGAGATAAAGGAAAAAGAGAAAGAAAACATGCAGCATGCAAATCATATTTTGTGGTGTGACATCAACATGTCACTGTCTCACTCTAAACAGGTATAGGTACACATAAAAAGAAGGCACATACATGAGTCCGACAGTGACGATATATACACTGCAAAAATCCCACACACAAAAACAACCATAAAAACAATAATAGTAGCATTAAAGGGGCAATAATTATGTAAAACAATCTCCTTTCATTTACATCTTCCAAAAAGATCTATTTTTTACTATGTGTACTTCTTGTCCATCTTTAATCTGTAATCCATGTAATATACTAAGGTTACAGCAGGCCTCAAATCTACTGAGTAGAAGTGGGCAGTGTGTCAATCTTTAGACATTGTCACAAAATGATTGTCATTTCTTTTGGCGGACTAGTGTTTTGCAACAACAACATAAATAAATAAATACATAAATAAATAGGTACAATTTAAGAAATATCATTAAAAAATGTGCCTTACTATTGTTTTTACAAGCTTAGTCGAGGGATCGCGTTTACCGGTAATTTCTGGTATTTTACCGATTGAGATTCGCCAATACCGATGATAAAATGGGTGCTCGGTCAGACGTACCGATTGTTAATTATTTTGACCGGGGGAAAAATAAATAGTAGAAAAAATCCTTGATAAAGAATCCATGGTCAGTAAGAGAGAGAGAGAGAGAAGAGAGAGAGAGAGAGAGAGAGAGAGAGAGAGAGAGAGAGAGAGAGAGAGAGAGAGAGAGAGAGAGAGGGAGAGAGAGAGAGAGAGAGAGAATTGCATGGCTTGTTGTGACAGGTGTCATGTTAATACAATGTTGCCATTGTCTCATGGAAAACAAATTGATGAGGCTTGGTGTCGCAAGGTCGTGTTAACGAAACGTCAAAATGACATCAACATAGCAGAATGCTAAAGCCGGTGTAGCAGCCTATTTTGAAGCAGCCCAGTTTGACCGGGAGGTCATTCTGGGCTAGCCCAGAATGACCTCCGCCTATTTTGACCGGGAGGTCATTCTGGGCTAGTCAGTTTTGACCCCCCTAGTCAATTTTGACCCCCCTTCAAACTTTAAGAATGAGTACATCAAGACCTTTAGAAACAATATTTATGCATATGTATACAACTACGTATACAAGTATGTGAATGACCCCCCGGTCAAAACTGACTAGGCCAGTCAGTTTTGACCCCCCCCCTTCAAACTTCAAGAATGAGTACTTTAAGACCTTTTAGAACGAATTAAATGTAAATGTGGACAATATTTGTTGCAAAATGATATTGAAAAAAAATATAATAATCGGTAAAAAAACTAACTTTTCTTCTAAAGAAAAGAAAAAAAGTTTCGACGCTTCCCTTCAAACTTCAAGAATAAGTACATTAGGACTTCACATGACGAAATGTATGCATATATGTATGCATCTATGTATCTCAACGGGTTTGGGGGGATGTGTCATTCTGGGCTAGCCCAGAATGACCTCCCGGTCAAAATCAGCTAGCCTACTGACTAGGCCAGTCAGTTTTGACCCCCCCTCCAAACTTCAAGAATGAGTACTTTAAGACCTTTTAAAACGTGAATGTAAATGTGGACACTATTTGTTGCAAAATGGTATTGCCCCCCCCCCCCCCAAAAAAAAAAATAATAAATTGAGAAAAAACTTTAATTTTTGTTCTAAAAAGTTTTGACGCTTCCCTTCAAACTTCAAGAATGAGTACATTATGACTTCAAATGACGAAATGTATGCATGTATGTATGCTTCTATGTATCTCACACAGGTTTGCGGGGATGTGTCATTCTGGGCTAGCCAATTTTGAACCCCCCCCCCCCGCCCCAGTTATTTATTTTTATTTTTTATTATTTTTATTTTATTTTTTTTTTTTTTTTTTTTTTTTACCTTTTCAAATCAACCCTTCTTTATTCAGGTGGCGGTCCTATAGAATTCACTGCCTATTTTTCTTAAGCATAAAACAAACACAGACAGCTTCAAAAAAATTATATGTCGCACATAATGCAACTAAACATGTGCTGAATGGTTCATCAATTCATTTAAATGTATGTGCATGTTTTTTTGTTTTGTTTTTTTTCAGTTTTTTTTTTATTCTTTTTTTTTTTGTTTTTTTGGTGGTAATTGTGTGTTTTTCTGTTTGTACACATAATTTCTCATTTACATGCTTACCTTAAGTCAGAGACGATAAACAATTTTTCTAATTAATAAAACGTCAGACTAACGAAATCTCAAAACAACATGTTTTCCAAAAATAATTTCCAGTGTTAATCGTGAATCGGTTTTTTTAAAAATGCTTACGATTAAATAATATGATTAATCTTCTTCATATTGTTGCTGTTACTTTTAATACCAAAAGCACATCTGTAACATTCAATCTAATTCTTTCGCCAATGTTTACTAATATGTACATTTCAATATATTTCCAAAACCCTGAGCACGGTTGGGCATTCAAAGAAAAAATGCTCCATACATCAAGTTCATCCTCACAATATGTACAGTTTTTATCAGCCTTCACTTTCATTTTTACACAATAAAATATTAGTTGGATAAATGTTTTTCAATATTTTCCAATGCAGTACACGTAATCGAACTTCACTAGTGACAGTGGCTGCTAAGTTCCAATTCTTTCCGTCAATTTCAAATCCTAACTTTCCTCTCCAAAATCCTTCTGAACGGGTGGGCTGTATTTTTTTCCCTACGAGAATCTTTCGAATTCTTTTACTGATCTCACTTTTTTTCCACAAAAGGTCGGAGTGTCACAGACTGAACAATTTACATCGTCTATAGCTACATTTTTAAAAGGAGATGTACAGCTGTAGCGAACAACATTGTACTCAAGCAACCTATTTGCAGTGTAGCCAGTTTTTTCACACACTTCTTCATAGGTAGCAAAACGTCCATTCTCACACACATAGCTCACATACATTATACCACTTTTAATCCATCCGCAAAAAAGAGTGGGTTACCTTGACAAATATATCTTTGTTGTTCCACAACAAACCCGATACAGAATTACCATGATCGACTTGATTATTATCAAGCCATGCCTTCAACACAGCGGACCAAAATTCCGATTTAATACTGTCCAATCCTTTAAAGGCCAACATCCACAGGATTTTTCTCCTGGAGCGACCTAAACTTGAACCCGAGGCAATTCGCCAAAAGAACCGCCGATCACGAGAAAAGCATGCGTATCGCATGCGAGACGATTTGCAAGCGAGCCAGCGCAGCAGCGGGTGGGATTTGGTCTCGGCAAAGAAACTACAATGCGTGTTTTGTCTCGGTGAGACTGAAAGAGAGACAGAGGAGCACGAGAGAGAGAGCGACAGGACACAGTGATTCAAACGCACACCTCTGGTAAGTTGTCGTAGCACGTCCGCCTATGGCCAAAGTGATCCGGGTTCGATTCCTGGCATGTGTGGTCTATGTTTTTTTTGGGGGTTTTTTTTAATTCTTGTTTACTATTGTTTATTATGAATGTTTTAATGTTTTATTTTACTCTAATAATTTTTTTAATTGTGTAAAATAAATAAAAAAATTATTATTATTTTTTTTTTAATCCACGTGCACAAGACAAAAACTTTCATACTGGGGGAGCGAGCCAGTCTGAAGAGTACTCGGGTCCAGCGCCAGCGTTTTTTTATAATTTCGCTTTACGGCGACTTGTTATTTATGTATCCAAAACATCATAGAACGAGGTACAATGCATAAAAACAACGCCGACAGTAAACAAGATGTTATCTGGGCAGTACATTGGGTTGAACTAAAAGAATTCTGCTGAGAATGTACAAAAGAAAAAACGAGGTCGCGTAAGGCAAAATACACAACATTTAGTCAAGTAGCTGTCGAACTCACAGAATGAAACGGAACGCAATGCAATTTTCAGCAAGACCGTATACACGCCGGAACCTCG